>NC_036842.1:14733879-14839620 GCF_002910315.2 Salvelinus sp. IW2-2015
ACTACTACTATTACTACTACAACAGCTACTACTACAACTACTACAACAGCTACTACTACTACAACAACTACTACTACTACTACAGCTACTACTACTACTACAGCTACTACTACTACAACAACTACTACTACTACTACAGCTACTACTACTATTACAACAGCTACTACTACTACAACAGCTACTACTACTACTACTACTACTACAACAGCTACTACTACTACCACTACTTTTAGTATTTAGTATTTATTAGGATACCCATTAGCCAAGGCAGCAGCTTCTCATCTTGGGTTCCAAACTGGAATAAAACAATTACATCACAACAAAATAAAACAACAGCCTACATCATAAACAAAATAATACATCATATAAGACATTATCACTTAATTATTACAAATGTACAATATAAAATGTACAATACAATGTGTGTGTGGAGTGCGTGTGTTAGAGTGTGTGTGCGTGTGTCTCTTCACAGTCCGAGTTGTGCCGTGAGGTGCTGTTTTATCCGTTTTTTTAAATCTGATTTTATTTCTCGCTTGAGTTACTTGATATGGAAGAGAGTTCCATGAAGACATGGCTCTATGTAGTACTGTGTGCTTCCCAGTTTGTTCTGGACTGTTTTGTGGGGTATGTATGGGTGTCTGAGCAGTGTAGTAGCTGTTTGAACAGACAGTTCGTGCTTTCAACATGTCAATAGCTCTCACAAAGGCAAGCAGTGATGCAGTCAATCTCTCCTCTACTTTGAGCCAGTAGAGATTGACATGCATGTTATTGATATTAGCTCTCCATGTACAATTAAAGGCCAGGAGGGCTGCTCTTTCTGGGCTAACTGTAAATTGCCTATGTCCTTCTTTGTGCCACTTGACCATATAACTGGGCAGTAGTCCAGGTGCGATAAAACTAGGGCCTATCGGACTTGTTTAGTTGATTGTGATGTCAAGAAATCAGAGCAGCGCTTTATTACGAAAAGACCTCTCCCCATCTTAGCTACCGTTGCATCAATATGTTTTGACCATGACAGTTTACAATCTAGGATTACACCCAGCAGTTTAGTCTCCTCAACTTGCTCAATTGCCACAGTATTCATTATAAGACTTAGATGAGGTTTATGGTTTAGTGAATGATTTGTCTCAAATACAAAGCTTTAAGTTTTTGCTATATTTCTGCCTAGTTTATTACTAGCCACTGACTCTAAAACTGACTTCAGCTCTTTGTTAAATGTTGTAGTGATTTCACCTGCTGTGGTAGCTGACGTGTATAATGTTGAGTCATCAGCATAGAGAGCCTTCAGAAATTTTTCACAACCCTCAACTTTTTCAAAATATTGTTGTGTTATGGCCTGAATTTAAGACCTATTGGTAGATGGGTAAAAAAAGAAGCAGACATTGAATATCCCTTTGAGCACGGTGAAGTTATTAATTACACTTTTGATGGTGTATCAATACACCCAGTCACTACAAAGATATATGCGTCCTTCCCAACTCAGTTGCCGGAGAGGAATGAAACTGCTCAGGGATTTCACCATGAGGCCAATGGTGACTATAAAACAGTTACGAGTTTAATGGCTGTGAAGGGAGAAAACTGGATGGATCACCAACATTGTAGTTACTCCACAATACTAATTTAATTGACAGAGTGAAAAGAAGGAAGACTGTACAGAATAAAAATATTTAAAAACGTGCATCCTGTTTGCAACAAGGAACTAAAGTAAAAGCTGCAAAAGCTAATTGGCAAAGCAATTCAATTTTGTCCTGAATACAAAGTGTTAAGTTTGGGTCAAATCCAATATACATACACATATACACATAACTGAGTAACATTCTTCATATTTTCAAGCATGGTGGTGGCTCCATAAGGTTAAGGGTAGGCTTGTCATCAGCAAGGACTACAGAGTTTGTTTGGATAAAAATAAACGTAATAGAGCTAAGCACAGGCAAAACCCTAGAGAAAATCCTGGTTCCGTCTGCTTTCAGCAAACACTGGGAGACAAATTCACCTTTCAGCAAGACAATAACTTTAAACACAAGGCCAAATACACACTGGAGTTGCTTATCACAACAACAATGAATGTTCTTGAGTGGCCAAGTTACAGTTTTGACTTAAATCGGCTTGGGAATCTATGGCAAGACTTGAAAATGGCTGTCTAGCAATGATCAACAACCAACTTGACAGAGCTTGAAGAATTTTTTATAGAATAATGCAAATATTCTACAATCCAGGTGTGCAAAGCTCTTAGAGACTTACCCAGAAAGACTCAGAAAGACTCACACCAAAGGTGAAGTCAAGGGGTATGAATCCTTATTGAAGGCACGGTACACAGAACCACTGACTTTGCTCAAGGCTAGTGGTCGGTCATTACAGTGCATTCAGAAAGTATTCATACCCTTTGACTTATTCCACATTTGGTCGTGTTACAGCCTGAATTCACAATGGATTAAATGTTTTCTCTCACCCATCTACACACAATACCCGTCATTAAGTGAAACCGGTTTTTAGACATTTTTGCAAATTTTGGCGGCGATTAAAGGTTTGAGTCGTCTTGGGTTTGTCTGTATAAGCTTTGAACTGGATTTGTGGATTTTCTCTTATTCTACCTTGCAAAAATTCCCAAGCTCTGTTAAGCTAGATGGTGAGCAATGGAAATAGCAATCTTCAAGACTTTCCACAGATTTTCAATGGGATTCACGTCTGGGCATTGGTTGAGCCACTCAATGACTTTCACATCCTTGTTCTGAAGCCATTAGACCATTGCTTTGGCTGCATGCTTGGGGTCATTGTCCTGTTTGAACGTAAATCTTCACCGCAATCAAAAACAAATTGCACTCTGAAGCAGGTTCTCATCAAGGATTTGCTTGTATTTGGCTACATTAATTGTTCCCTCTATCCTTACTAGTCTCCCAGCATCCCCATAGCATGATGCTGCTACCCCAATGCTTTACGTTAGGGATGTTAGACAGCTGATGAAATGTACCTGTTTTTTTCCCCAGACATAGCAATTTGCATTCAGGCCAAATTAAATGTTTGTCTCATCAGAACACAGAATCTTTTTCCTTATGCTCTCAGAGTCTTTCATGTGCCTTTTTGCAAACTCCAGGCGTGCTGTCATGTGACTTTTTCTCAGAAGTGCCACTCTCTCATAAAGCCCAGATTGGTGAAGTGCTGTAGAGACTGTTGTCATTCTGGCAGGTTCTCCCATCTCAGCCAAGGAACAATGTAGTTCTGTCAGAGTGGTCATTGGGTTCTTGGTCACCTCCCTGACCAAGGTCCTTCTTGCCCGGTTGGTCAGTGTGGTTGGACGGCCAGCTTTAGGCAATCTAGGTAGTTCCATATTTTTTTCCCATTTCCCAATAATGGAGACCACTGTGCTCTTGGAATCTTTCAACACTCTCAAAATTGTTTTATACCCTTCCCCAGATATATTCCTCATCATAATTATATTTCGGAGATCTACGGACAGTTCCTTAAACTTCATGGTATAGTTTCTGCTCTGACATGCACTGTCAACTGTGGGACCTTATGTAGACATTATGTCCAAACAACTGAATTGGCCACAGGTGGACTCCAAACAAATTGTTGTGACATCTCAAGGATGCTCAAAGGAAATTGGATGCACCTGAGCTCAATTTGCAGTGTCACAGCAAAGGGGTGTGAATTCTTACGTAGATAAAATATTTATATATTTCATTTTCAATGAATTTGCAAACATTTTTGAAAAACATGTTTTCACTTTGGTATTGTGTGTAGATGGATACGAGACAAACGTAATTTAATCAATTTTGAACTCAGGCTGTAACACAACAAAGTGTGTCAAAGGGTATGAATAGTTTCTGAAGACATTAGTAAAAATATTAAAAAGTAAGGGGGCAAGACAGCTTGCTTGTGGTATGCCTACCTCTACCTGGTTAACGTTAGAGAGGCATCCATTGAAGAACACCCTCTGTGTTTCTGTTAGATAAGTAACACTTGATCCACGATATGGCAGAGGATATAAAGCCAAAACATATATGTTTTTTAAGCAGCAGACTATCATCGATAATGTCAAAAGTTGCACTGAAGTCTAACAAAACAGCTCCCACAATCTTATTATTATCAATTTCTTTCAGGCAATCATTTGTGTCGGTGCCTTACACCTACTACTACTACTACTACTACTACTACTACTACTACTACTACTGCTACTACTACTACTACTACTACTACTACTACTACTACTACTACTACTGCTACTGCTACTGCTACTACTACTACTACTACTACTACTGCGGTGACGATGATGGCAGGGATATGGATCCTTCTGTTATTAAACAAAGAATGAGAGGAAAAGCACACCGCTGACCTAATGTACAGACAAATAAATAATAACTTGGCAAATAGGCACTATGCTATGATATTTGAACACACAAGTGGCTCATTGTTGAGTTTTCTGCCATTGACAAAACTGCTATCAGGCGCAGCCATGCACACATTGTGGCTGGACAGGAGCCTAACGCACAGGGAAGGCCATCCCATCAGACTAGCCTATGCCATCCTATTAGTCTCCAATTATCTTTGAGATGACTGCCAGCCTTATTTTCCTGGTCCTTGGGAACCAGCGCTTCATGTCCTGTGTTCGTATTGCCTCAATGCTCTGAGGAAACGCAGATGTCTTTGTGTAATTACAGAAATGCTCAGCAGATGCATTGGTATTTGCAGTTTGGTATTTGCAGTTACTGAAGTAGGCGGCCTACAGTACAAACAAGGTCAACTGGATGAGAGAGAGTATGTGGTAGATTCTCCTCAATACACCAATATCCAAATGTGCGTGCACTCATGCAAGCTCGTGCACACACATACGCAAGAACAGACTGTGTGTTAGTATAGATTTGTTTCTGCCTTGCATCTGTTTTCTGATTTCCCCTGGCGGAACAGTTCCACCAGGGTGGAGTGACAGAGAATAACCAATCAACCCCCAGCCCTCACAACACTACAGATGAGTCTGTCACATCCTCTCTCAGAGCCACCCACTGCCCTGCTGCCCCCTCCAAGTCTTTCTCAAATATACATTCACTAAAGGCACGTGCTAGACCTCAGCACATTGGCCAATTAAGTCTCCATGGATAAACTTTAATAATTGTAATGTAAATATAACCTGATTGTGGCGGGACAGACATTTATTTTTTATTTATTTTATTTCACCTTTATTTAACCAGGTAGGCTAGTTGAGAACAAGTTCTCATTTGCAACTGCGACCTGGCCAAGATAAAGCAAAGCAGTTCGACACATACAACAACACAGAGTTACACATGGAATAAACAAACATACAATCAAAAATACAGTAGAAAAATCTATATACAGCATGTGCAAATGAGGTAGGATAAGAGAGGTAAGGCAATAAATGGGCCATGGTGGCGAAGTAATTGCAATATAGCAATTAAACACTGGAATGGTAGGATGTACAGAAGATGAATGTGCAAGTAGAGATACTGGGGTGCAAAGGAGCAAGACAAATAAATAAATACAGTATGGGGATGAGGTAGATTGGATGGGCTAATTACAGATGAGCTATGTACAGGTGCAGTGATCTGTGAACTGCTCTGGTGCTTAAAGCTAGTGAGGGAGGTAAGAGTCTCCAGCTTCAGAGATTTTTGCAGTTCGTTCCAGTCATTAGCAGCAGAGAACTGGAAGGAGAGGCGGCCAAAGGAGGAATTGGCTTTGGGCGTGACCAGTGAGATATACCTGCTGGGGCGTGTGCTACGGGTGGGTGCTGCTATGGTGACCAGTGAGCTGAGATAAGGCGTGGCTTTACCTAGCAGAGACTTGTAGATGACCTGGAGCCAGTGGGTTTGGCGACGAGTATGAAGTCATGGCCAGGCAAAGAGAGCGTACAGGTCGCAGTTGTGGGTAATATATGGGGCTTTGGTGACAAAACGGATGGCACTGTGATAAACTGCATCCAATTTGTTGAGTAGAGTGTTGGAGGCTATTTTATAGATGACATCGCCGAAGTTGAGGATCGGTAGGATGGTCAGTTTTACGAGGGTATGTTTGGCTGCATGAGTGAAGGATGCTTTGTTGCAAAATAGGAAGCCGATTCTAGATTTAATTGTGGATTGGAGATGCCTAATGTGAGTCTGGAAGGAGAGTTTACAGTCTAGCCAGACACCTAGGTATTTGTAGTTGTCCACATATTCTAAGTCAGAACCGTCCAGAGTAGTGATGCTGGACAGGCAGGCAGGTGCGGGCAGTGATCGGTTGAAGAGCATGCACTTAGTTTTACTTGCATTTAAGAGCAGTTGGAGGCCACGGAAGGAGAGTTGTATGTCATTGAAGCTCGTCTGGAGGTTAGTTAACACAGTGTCCAAAGAATGGACAGAAGTATACAGTCAACTGCGTAGAGGTGGATCAGAGAATCACCAGCAGCGAGAGCGACATCATTGATGTATACAGAGAAGAGAGTCGATCCGAGAATTGAACCCTGTGGCACCCCCATAGAGACTGCAAGAGGTCCGGACAAGAGGCCCTCCAATTTGACACACTGAACTATCAGAGAAGTAGTTGGTGAACCAGGCGAGGCAATCATTTGAGAAACCAAGGCTGTTGAGTCTGCCAGTAAGAATGTGGTGATTGACAGAGTCTGAAGCCTTGGCCAGGTCGATGAATACGGCTGCACATATCGATGACGGTTATGAACGTGGCTGAGGTACACCCATGACCAGCTCTGAAACCAGATTGCATAGCGGAAAAGGTATGATGGGATTCGAAGTGGTCGGTAATCTGTTTGTTGACTTGGCTTTCGAAGACCTTAGAAAGGCAGGGTAGGATAGATATAGGTCTGTAGCAATTTGGGTCTAGAGTGTATCCCCCTTTGAAGAGGGGGATGACCGCGGCAGCTTTCCAATCTTTGGGGATCTCCGACGATATGAGAGGTTGAACAGGCAAGTAATAGGGGTTGCAACAATTTCAGCAGAACATTTTATAAAGAAAGCGTCCAGATTGTCTAGCCCGGCTGATTTGTAGGGGTCCAGGTTTTGCAGTTCTTTAAGAACATCAGCTATCTGGATTTGGGTGAAGGAGAAATGGGGAGGCTTGGGCGAGTTGCTGTGGGGAGTGCAGGGCTGTTGACCGGGGTAGGGGTAGCCAGGCGGAAAGCATAGCCAGCCGTAGAAAAATGCTAATTGAAATTCTCAATTATAGTGGATTTATCGGTGGTGACAGTGTTTCCTAGCCTCAGTGCAGTGGGCAGCTGGGAGGAGGTGCTCTTATTCTCCATGGACTTTACAGTGTCCCAGAACTTTTTTGAGTTTGTGCTACATGATGCAAATTTCTGCTTGAAAAAGCTAGCCTTAGCTTTCCTAACTGCCTGTGTATATTTGTTCCTGACTTCCCTGAAAAGTTGCATATCACGGGAGCTGTTCGATGCTAATGCAGAACACCACAGGATGTTTTTGTGCTGGTCAAGGGCAGTCAGGTCTGGAGAGAACCCAGGACTATATCTGTTCCTGGTTCAACATTTTTTGAAAGGGGCATGCTTATTTAAGATGGTGAGGAAGGCATTTTTAAAGAATGACCAGGCATCCTCTACTGACGGGATGAGGTCAATATCCTTCCAGGATACCCGGGCCAGGTCGATTAGGAAGGCCTGCTCGCTGAAGTGTTTTAGGGTGATGAGGTGATGAGGGGTGGTCGTTTGACCGCAGACCCGTTACGGATGCAGGCAATGAGGCAGTGATCGCTGAGATCTTGGTTGAAAACAGCAGAGGTGTATTTGGAGGGCAAGTTGGTTAGGATGATATCTATGAGGGTGCCCGTGTTTACGGATTTTGGGTTGTACCTGGTGGGTTCATTGATAATTTGTGAGAGATTGAGGGCATCAAGCTTAGATTGTAGGATGGCCGGGGTGTTAAGCATGTCCCAGTTTAGGTCACCTAGCAGCACTAGCTCTGAAGATAGATGGGGGGCAATCAATTCACATATGGTGTCCAGGGCACAGCTAGGGGCAGAGGGTGGTCAATAGCAAGCGGCAACGGTGAGAGACTTGTTTCTGGAAAGGTGGATTTTTAAAAGTAGAAGCTCAAATTGTTTGGGTACAGACCTGAATAGTAAGACAGAACTCTGCAGGCTATCTCTGCAATAGATTGCAACACCGCCCCCTTTGGCAGTTCTATCTTGTCTGAAAATGTTATAGTTAGGGATGGGAATTTCAGGGTTTTTGGTGGCCTTCCTGAGCCAGGATTCAGACACGGCTAGGACATCCGGGTTGGCAGAGTGTGCTAGGGCAGTGAATAAAACAAACTTAGGGAGGAGGCTTCTAATGTTAACATGCATGAAGGCTTTTACGGTTACAGAAGTCAGCAAATGATAGCGCCTGGGGAATGGGAGTGGAGCTAGGCACTGCAGGGCCTGGATTAACTTCCACATCACCAGAGGAACAGAGGAGGAGTAGGATAAGGGTACGGATAAAGGCTAAAATAACTGGTCGTCTAGTACTTTCAGAACAGAGAGTAAAAGGAGCAGATTTCTGGGCACGGTAGAATAGATTCAAGGCATAATGTACAGACAATGGTATGGAAGGATGTGGATACAGTGAGGGTAAATCTGTGCCTAGAGTGACGATGAAAGAGATATTGTATAATTTAAACCAGGTGATGTCACCGCATGTGTGGTAGGTGGAACTAAAGTGTTAAATAAGGCGTATTGAGCAGGGCTAGAGGCTCTACAGTGAAATAAGGCAATAAATACTAACCAAAACAGCAATGGACAAGGCATATTGACGTTAGCGAGAGGCATGCGTAGCCAAGTGATCATAGGAGTCCTGTGAGTGGCTTCAGGCAGCTTGCGAGCCGGGGCTAGCAAGCTAACAGAAGGGCCTTGGAGGGACGTCGCGATGGAAGAAAGTCTGGTGTGGCCCCCTCGTGCTATTACATCGGCAGACAAATCAGCAGGGCTCCGTGTGGTAAACCAGGCCAAATGGCAAAATAGGTATAGTGGCCAAAGAATTTGTCCGGTGGGCCTCTTAAGCTAACAGTCTGATGTGCTCTGGACAGCAAGCATGCTAGCAGATGGGATTTCAGGGGACGAAGCGACGGCGGAGCCAGTTGAGGAAAAACCCCATCGGACGAATCACGTGGGTGGTCCAGTCATGATGAGTCGTCGGGGGTCCAAGCCAGTTGTCAAAAAGAGGTATTGTAGCCCAAGTAGTGGCTGATGGACCTCTTTGGCTAGCTGGGAGATTGGCCTAGCAATTGGTTATTGCTTCGGGACAGTGACGTTAGCCAGGAGTGGCCACTCGAATAGCAGCTAGCTAGCTGCGGTGATCCAGGTGAAAAAAATTAAATACAAAAATACAAAATAAATAAATAAAGGTTCATAGCTTGCGGGAGGAATCCGGAGATATGGAGAAAAATAAGTTAGAATTGCTCAGGTTTGAGTCGCGCTGTGCAGACTGGCGAGAATTGTCCGTGCTAGAGGTGGCTGATGACCGCTAGATGACTAGTAGCTTGTAGCTAGCTTGCTGGCTAGCATCTGTTGGGGTTCCGGTTCAGGCGACGAATCAGCAGGGCTCCGTATGGTGGGTATAGTGGCCAAAGAATTTGTCCGATGGGCCTCTTAAGCTAACAGTCCGATGTACTAGTAGCCAGTTAGCTGGTAGCCAGTTAGCTGGCTAGCTTTTGATGAGTTGAGTTAAGTATAAGTATAAAAATAGCAGATCCGTACCACATTGAGTGAGGCGGGATGCAGGAGAGTATATTCAGTCCGTAGATAGAAAGTGATATTAAAATATTAAATATACGTATATACGAAATATTTATACGAAGAAAAAAAAAACAAGGAAAAACAATGTTTACAAGGGACAGGAAGGGACAAAACAATTGTCAAGCCCTGACTTTAGTTATATTTTGTTTTCTTTATTTTTTGGTTAGGTCAGGGTGTGACAAGGGTGGTTTGTTTAGTTTTTGTATTGTCTCAAATTTTTGTTTATCTATGGGGATTTTGTATGGTCTAGGGGTATGTAGGTTTATGGTGGCCTGAGTTGGTTCCCAATCAGAGACAGCTGTTTCTCGTTGTCTCTGATTGGGGAGCCTATTTAGGTTGCCATTTCCATGTTGGTTTTGTAGGTAGTTGTTTTCTGTTTTGTGTTGCTGCACCTTACAGGACTGTTTCGTTTTCGTTTCACTCTCTTTGTTATTTTGTTTAGGGTATCTGTTCTAAATAAAATAACATGAACAATTACCACGCTGCGCTTTGGTCCGATGACTACTCTTCATCAGACGACGAACGTTAAAACAATAACACACGTCCGACTGCTATGCCATCTTGGAAGACATGGTTCAGGTCTATATTTGCAGAAGGAATGTCCCAATGAGAGCTAAGTGCAATAAAGTGTTTACCTTTTAACTCTCAAGCTACCAACATATTTTACATACATAGATTTTGATCCCAATAATAAACAATTGAAAAAAGCAACATTCATAGCAAAATATCAACGTATTTCTTATCATCATTATTAGACATGTAATTAATGTTATCTAAAATAAAAGGTGTAATTAAGTCTGCTATTGTCTGCAGGACAATAACCTAAAACCTAAGGCCAAATATACACTGGAGTTGCTTACCAAGACAACATTGACTATTCTTGAGTTGCCTAGTTACAGTTTGACCTAAATCGGCTTAAATCTATGGCAAAACTTAAATGGCTGTCAAGGAATAATCAACAACCAACACGGCAGAGCTCGAAGAATTCAAAAAATAATAACGTGCAAATGTTCTACAATCCAGGTGTGCAAAGTTCTTAGAGAGTAGACCGAGAGACTCACAGCTGTAAATGCTGCCAAAGTTGTTTCTAAGATTTACTGACTCAGGGGTGTGAATACTTACACCTACACATTCAAGAGTTTCTTTATTTTGACAATTTTCTACATTGTAAATAATAGTGAAGACATCAAAACGATGAAATAATACACATGGAATCATGTAGTAACCAAAAAAGTGTTAAAAAAATCTTATATTTTATATTTGAGATTCTTCAAAGTAGCCACCGATTCCTTTGATGACATCTTTGCACACTCTTGGCATTCTCTCAAACAGCTTCATGAGGTAGTCACCTGGAATGCATTTCAATTAACAGGTGTGCCTTAAGTTCATTTGTGACCCGTTTCAGGAAACTAGGCGTATGTCGCGGGTCACTACTTCATACGAGCCACTTGAATGTAAACTTTTTTTATATTTATCGAAATGTGTTTTTTGGCATAATTGCCTTCTGGAACATGTGACCTTTCATGTGCCTTAATACCAAACTTGTATGCCATCTGTAAATGTCACGCCTGCTCCCGCTCTCCCTCTCTGGCGCTTGAGGGCGCCAGACTGCTGATCTTTACGCACACTTCTCCCCTTCATTACGCGCACCTGCGCCTCATTGGACCCACCTGAAATCCATTATTATTTGATTCCCTCCCCTTTATCTATCTGTTTCCTCTGTGTGTTCCCCATGTCTGCATTGGTCATTACTTTGTCCCCTTTCCAGACGCTGTTCCTGTCCTGTTTCATGTCCGTAATTTATTAAATGTTCTCCCTGTACCTGCATCCTGACTCCAGCGTCAATCCTTAAAATAAATACGAATGTAATTGTTAAATTACGAGCCTAGTTGGTTTAGCCACAGAAAAAGTCAGCAACCTTCTCGCTAGCCATGATTGGCTGAGATAATGAGTGGGCTGACAATGCTGAGAAGAGTTTGGATTGGTCTGCCATATAGCACACTTCTATCTATTTGAGCTGGTTAGTATGTGTAGGTAATCATGTCTAACGCAGCTTTTAAAAACCTATATTGCTTAGTAGAACTACATAAGTGTTGCTCTATAGTTTTTGGAGGACCGAGTTTTGAAATCAGTCGAATAATATAATGATAGCCAAGGAGATGGCGAAAACAACTGGCTCCGGGTTAAATCTTTAAACTAAGGGCAACCATGGCAGGGAGAAGCATCCAACCATGATGTATACGGATAAGAATCTTGCTAGCTGCATTTTCAGATATAACACATTTCAAATAGTCATTTTCATTTCAAGTTAAAGTGTACGGTTGGCTCGCTATCTAACGGTACGTGTATGATCTTATTATAAGTATCTCAGTCATTTGCTTGGCTAGTTATAGCCTAATGTTAGCTAGCTAACATTGAACCTGGTTGGTTAGCTACCTGCAGATTCATGCAGGGTAGAAATGTTATGAGTTGAGATTATGGTTTATTGTTTAACTAACTACATGTCTTAGCAAAAAACTACAGTATGCAAGTATCCATTTCAATAGAATGTCACTGCAACAACTGTTAGCCAGTTACCCTGTTATGGCTGCAAGGGAAAGTATTGAGTAGCCAGATAAAAGGTGCCCATTTCAAACGGCCTCGTACTCAATTCTTGCTCGTACAATATGCATATTWTTATTACTATTGGATAGAAAACAATCTCTAGTTTCTAAAACCGTTTGAATTTTTTCTCTGAGTGAAACAGAAGTCATTTGGCAGCACTTTCCCTGACCAGGAAGTAGAATGTCAGAAATCTATGCTCTCTTCAACGTTCTGCCTATACATGGTCATGATACGTAGGACCCTACGTACACTTCATACGCCTTCCTCTGGGTGTCAAGAGGATGTGAGAGAAKAMATTTTGTGTTCATCTTGGTCTGAGGTGGAATAAAAGCTATTTCTTTGACGTGACCGTCCACTTCCGGTACTCTGAAGCGCGCGACTTRGAAGTGAGATTGCCTTCTGTTTTGCTGCCGTTTCGGACGACAACTATCTCCGGCTCGGATTTTATTTGATAAATGTGACCATATCATCGTAATGTATGTTTTTTCAATATAGTTTAATCAGATTATTTGAATTTTTTCGGGAGTTTTGCCGTGTTCCGTTCTCTGACTTTGTTTACGTTGGAGAGATCCGTGCCACTCGACTAGTGCCCATGCTAAATGAAGAGGGAAAGTTGCCATTCTGAATCCAAACAACGACTCATCTGGACAAAGGACACCTTGATCAACATTCTGATGAAAGATCAGCAAAAGTAAGACCCAATTTATGATGTTATTTCATATATCTGTCGTGCATGTGAACTGGTCGTGGGCGCCCAAGTGTTTCTGGCTATTGTGGCTATGCTAATATAGCGCTACATTTTGTTTTCGCTGTAAAACATTTAATAAATCGGAAATATTGTCTGGAATCACAAGATGCCTGTCTTTCAATTGCTGCACAGTATGTATTTTTCAGAAATGTTTTATGATGAGTAATTAGGTATTTGACGTTGGTGTCTGTAAATGTTATGGCTGCTTTCGGTGCAATTTCTGATTGTAGCTGAAATGTAATTTATGATTTATACCTGAAATATGCACATTTTTCTAAAAAAACATATGCTATACAATAAATATGTTATCAGACTGTCATCTTATGAAGTTGTTTCTTGGTTAGTGGCTATATATATCTTTATTTGGTCGAATTTGTGATAGCTACTGATGGAGTAAAAAACTGGTGGAGTAAAAAAAGTGGTGTCTTTTGCTAACGTGGTTAGCTAATAGATTTACATATTTTGTCTTCCCTGTAAAACATTTAAAAAATCGGACATGTTGGCTTGATTCACAAGATGTGTACCTTTCATATGCTGTATTGGACTTGTTAATGTGTGAAAGTTAAATATTTAAAAAAAAATAGATTTTGAATTTCGCGCCCTGCACTTGAGCTGGATGTTGTCATAAGTGTACCGGTGTCGGGCTGCAGCCATAAGAAGTTACCCTGGGTGCTTGGCTGCTGTTAGGAGAGAACGGTCGGATCAACCCTTAAAGAGATTGGTGAAGCTAAAGCTTAAGAAGGTGTGTACGATGCTGAATGGGTGTACTGTACAGTAGACAAAGATTAGCTCTCCTGTAGGTACCAAAACATTCAAATACCATTTTCTCAAAAGTGAGGTTACAAGTTAATCAACTTTCAAAGCAGAATTACTTTCCAATTGTTCCTCAAATGCAGTGTATGATATAAAAGCTCTGTATCCCTGCTTTTATCCAATGTAAAAAACACAATTTCAAATTTTTCTACATAAGACCGAATTAATGCGGTCGGTCACATTTGTGGAATTTCTTTCCTTCTTAATGCTTTTGAGCCAATCAGTTGTGACGTGACAAGGTAGGGGTGGTATACAGAAGATAGCCCTATTTGGTAAAAGACCAAGTCCATATTATGGCAAGAAAAGCTCAAATAAGCAAAGAGAAACGACAGACCATCATTACTTTAAGACATGAAGGTCATTCAGTCTGGAAAATTGCAGTCACAAAAACCATCAAGCGCTATGCCGAAACTGGCTCTCATGAGGACTGCCATAGGAAAAGAAGACCCAGAGTTACCTCTGCTGCAGAGGATAAGTCGTTATTAGAGTTAACTGAACCTCAGAAATTGCAGCCCAAATAAATGCTTCAGAGTTCAAGTAACAGACACATCTCAACATCAACTGTTCAGAGGAGACTGTGTGAATCAGGCCTTCATAGTCAAATTGCTGCAAAGAAACCACTACTAAAGGACACCAATAAGAAGAGACCTGATTGGGCCAAGAAACACGAGCAGTGGATATTAGACCATTGGAAATCTGTCCTTTGGTCTGATGAGTCCAAATTTGAGATTTTTGGTTCCAAACGCTGTGTGTTTGTGAGACGCAGAGTAGGTGATGAATGATCTCTGTATGTGTTGTTCACACCGTGAAGCATGGAGGAGGAGGTGTGATGGTGTGGGGGTGCTTTGCTGGTGACAGTGTCTGTGATTTATTTAGAATTCAAGGTACACTTAACTAGCATGGCTACCACAGCAATCTGCAGCGATACGAAATCCCATCTGGTTTGCGCTTAGTGGGACTATTAATTGTTTTTCAACAGGATAATGACCCAACACACCCCCAGGCAGCGTGAGGGCTATTTGACTAAGGAGAGTGATGGAGTGCTGCATCAGATGATCTGGCCTCCACAATCACCCGACCTCAACCCAATTGAGATGGTCTGGGATGAGTTGGACCGCAGAGCGAAGGAAAAGCAGCCAACAAGTGCCCAGCATATGTGGGAACTCCTTCAATAATGTTGGAAAAGCATTCCTCATGAAGCTGGTTGAAAGAATGCATAGAGTGTGCAAAGCTGTCATCAAGGCAAAGGGTGGCTACTTTGAAGAATCTCAAATATAAAATATATTTTGATTTGTTTAACACTTTTTAGGTTACAACATGATTCTATATGTGTTATTTCACAGTTTTGAGGTCCTCACTATTATTCTACAAGTTAGAAAATAGTCAAAATACAGTGTCCAAACTTTTGACTGGTATGTAAATTAGATATTTATGTATTTAATTTTCAATACATTTGCAAAAATTTCAAAAAACATGTTTTCACTTTGTCATTATGGGGTAGATAGGTGAGAACAAAATCTATTTAATACATTTTGAATTCAGGATGTAACAAAATATGGAATAAATCAATGGGTATGAAAACTTTCTGAAGGCACTGTAAATCACTGTTACAAAAAAAATATATATAAGTTGGTGCTGAGGCAATGATGACTAATGTGGATTAAAACTATTTTGGGCACATAGTCTTTTCCATTCAACCTGTTGGCACAGAAGCTCATATTGCTATATGGCTTGTGGGCTTTGTATTTGCAGAAACAAGACCACATTGCAGTGCATGGCAGTGTGCGTACCTCATCAGTTTATGGGCCATGAAGCCCTGCGTCATGCGCCACATGATGCAGCTAACAAATGGCATCAGAGGAGTCAGGGGTTTAACTGCCAATGGTCAGTGAGATGACTGAGGGAGCAATTTTTAAGTAATCAACAACGGTAATGTGATTACAAGACCAAAGTTTATGGATGACAAAGGTGCGTTGGAATACAAGTGAGTAGTTTTGCTTGTTACCTAAGGAAGAGAGAAAAAGCACAATTAATGCAATCCACCCTGCATGATGGTCATAAGCAATTCAAGGGCTCAAGCTATGGCTACCGTATATAGCCTAAAGGCTGTTGCAAAACTGTGACTAAATAATAAATAGTCATATTTATCCTTATTCATGTGTGATTTTTTTTGTTGCAGAATTAGTTATTTCAGACCAATTTTGCATTAAAAGCTTGGGGGCAGAATTTTTATGTTTGGAAAAATAACGTTCCCAATGTAAGCTGCCTATTTCTCAGGCCCAGATGCTAGAATATGCATATAATTGACAGATTAAGATAGAAAACACTCAACAACAAAAAAACACTCAAAATATTGTCTGTGAGTATAACAGACCTGAAAGTTGTAGCTCGACATTTTCTTTATCTCTTTTATTGAATAGTTTACCGTCCGGTTGAAATATTATCGATTATTTATGTTAAAAACAACTTGAGGATTGATTATAAAAAACGTTTGACACGTTTCTACGAACTTTACGGATACTATTTGGAATTTTCGTCTGCCCTTCATGCCGCTTGAGCTTGTGGATTTCTGAACATAACGCGCCAACCAAATGGAGGTTTTTGGATATAAAAATAATCTTTATTGAACAAAAGGAACATTTATTGTGTAACTGGGAGTCTGGTGAGTGCAAACATCCGAAGATCATCAAAGGTAAGCGATTAATTGTATTGCTTTTCTGACTTTCGTGACCAATCTACATTGCTGCTAGCTGTTCGTAATGTTTTGTCTAGTGATCGATAAACTCACAAACACTTGGATTGCTTTCGCTGTAAAGCATATTTTCAAAATCTGACACGACAGGTGGATTAACAACAAGCTAAGCTGTGTTTTGGTATATTGCACTTGTGATTTCATGAAATTAAATATTTTTAGTAATTTTTGGGGAATTTGGCGCTCTGCAATTCAGCGGATGTTTACGAAAATGATCCCGTTAAAGGGATCTGTGCGCCAAGAGCACAATTAATGCAATCCACCCTGCATGATGGTCATAAGCAATTCAAGTGCTCAAGCTATGGTTACAGTAGCCTAAAGTTAGTTATTTCAGACCAATTTTGCATTAAACAACAGCGACGTCATGTCCATAGGGGGCACAGGGGCACGTGCCCCTCAGATTTGTTATTGTTTTTTTAATAGTACTAGCCACCTAGCAATTTCATGAAGTTGGCTTTAGCTAGCCTAGATAAGTTCCCAATATCCCAATCTCATAACTAGCTACCAAGAAGCCATGTCAGGCTATCAATCAAGTTAGAGTAGCTAGTTTGTCTAACTATCTTAGCTGGCATGCCTGCTGGCAAGGTTGGTATACTTTAGAAAAGCAAGCAATAACTAAATATAGGCCTACTGAATAAGACTCACATTCCTTTAAATCTTCTACCAAGATTTTAGCAGGGATGCAGAGAAGCCTTATTTTTTATTTTTTTAAAGAACCACCAGTCAGTATACAGACAAATCAAGAGGTATGATTAGATATGCAGAAAATTACACATATTTTTTTTTTTACATAGATTTAAACATAATGAGTATGGCTCTAGATTGCAGGAAAAATCTGTTTAAGGTTGTTTTTAAATGTCAAAATTCTCAAATGTAGCCCTTTTCCAGACCACCCCCCAGTCATCCAAACGTAATTTGTGCCCCCTCAGATTTTTGTGGTGCATAATGTCCCTGGTAAACAATGTATCGATGCAGTGCAGTAGCCTGATAAATCATACCACCTTAAAACATAATGGCACAGCATAGCCAGTGCATTTGGCCATCTGTGTAAGAGTTCAATAATGGCTGTGGATAAATGAACTGCTAACAAAAACACACTGATGATTTCAAACACCAGGGGGGAAGCTATTAAAAAATCTAACCACATCCGTAGGCTTGCCCCTCATCACACACGCACGCGAGCACGCACCTACACACACACACACACACTTGAGCGAACATGCTCACACTATTTAATGCTGAAATGTGCAGGCTGTTCGTGCTCCAAATGGCATTCATCAAGCCCCTTGTAGATGCTAGGTCAAATAACAAAAATGATCCACAATCATCTCTCAATGACCAAACAGCAAGAGAGCGCATAACAGACTGTCTTCAACGCTAAACAAGGAGCAGGTGCACACACCGCTAGCCTTCTGATTTATGATATAGCAAAATAAAATATGAATCGATCTTATTAGCACAATGTATCTGCGTAATTAATCTGGATGTAATCTACTCATGAAACTCAAATGGTCTGTTCTCAGTTAATGTTGGACATACCACTGACACTTCTAGATCACGAAATGAAGAAAACATAACCATGAATGGGCTTTCGATAATTATGCAGGACCACGCTTTGTAAAGTTGACTTGCATCCAACATATGCCATAATTAGCATTCCAGTCCCAGTCAATGATCCGAATTTGCTTCATAAACCAGGTAAGAAGAAATATGATGCTCCAAACCATATAGCTAACGAACGGATGCATTAGACTATAGAGATTTTTGTTAACCGAACAGTTATTCAGATGCAATCTCTGGCAAAGCTTGAACGGCATATTGGCGTATTTGATATGTGTCCAATTGTTAATCTCACACAGGCATTCATCGCCTGTAGTACAACAGTAAAATAAAAAAATAACCACATTGCAGCTCTGCGACTCTTTTTGGCATATCCAGACTAAATTCATAGGGACAAGAGCGTGCTGAACGTGTTTAATAACAGATACAAAATAACAATGCTTTGGGAAATCTCATAGTTGCAATACACAATTTTTATCTGAACATACTAGATCTTTATGCACTCAGACACAGTAAGTCTGCTGGCATGTTGGGAGCGAATTTGAGGGAAAAGACGCAGCTTACCTTACTCTCGTTTCCACTACATGGAGCAGATATGATACATTTACAGGCACATATACTTACACATATCAGCTTATCTGTCAGCTCCTGTCCACAGGTTTTAAAGCCTTACAGCGCGCGACAGCTGAGTCCGCATGACACGCGCTCTCATCAGACGGTACGGTTCTAGTCCAGGACCCCAGTCGCTTCGCGCAGCCGCCGATTCCAACGCGCACCTGCCCGTCGCTGCCCCCGGAATATAAGCGAGTCAGAGGGGTATCCGTGTGTCAAGCATGTAGTTTCACCATGGAACATGTCTCCCGATCTAGTTTTCTACCATATCCATGCACATAATTCCCGCGTAAAATCGTGGTGTCCAATATTAACAGCGCGTCTGAGAAACGATGCCACATCCAAGTCATATATCACAATCCAAAATAAGCGTGATAGCAAAGTTTAAAGATTCCAGTCGAAACGTTCTCATCACCCTCCATCCATCCATTATGGCATGATGCACAAACAACGATTTCCCCAAGAGGCTGTGTGAATATCAGCAGATCTCCCCAGTAAAAAGCGAGTCAAAATGTTTAGAGTAAGACTGACAGGGAATTCACATTCCTCCCGAAAGAAGCTTACCCTGATCACAGGAGAATTCGAAGGGTCTGTGGTAGTTTTACTCGGTAAGCAAACCAAAATCATGCAGGATGAGCATTCCCCCTTTCACCCATATTCTCTCCTCAATTCCAGAAGCGCATAAGTGTAAGCGTTTGAGTAGTTAACATCAGGTCTGCATGTATCACGGCAACTTTGTCAGGAAGAATCGGAATGCCCTCTTCTGGCGAGAGAGCGCCCCCCGAATAAACATATTTTCCTTGGCTCTCCCTCAGCATACAGTGCAAGTCTTTGTAGGTTGTGTGTTGAAAGTAGAAAAAAATAATGACAGAGAGAAAGGGATATTATCTGATGCTGACCAGTCACACGCTATTTCACGATAGGCTATTGCAATTTGCAAACTACATGTAGTTGTTGCAGTTTTCATTTGGTTTGATTGTGCCATTTAAGATTTGTTTATGGTAGCCTAATGCAAAAGAGAAAATGCAATCAGGGGCGTCATGCACCCCAAAAATCTGAGGGGTACAAAGAACATGAGGATGGCTGGTGAGTGGTCCAGATGGGGGATAGGCCCCAATCCATACTTTTGAGAATTTTGTATTTTTCAAGCACCTGAAACAGCATTTTCCTGCAATCTAGATCCATAATAATTATGCTTTCTAACTAAAAAGAAATATGTATATTTTTCTGCATATCTAAGCATACCTCCTGAGCTGCCTGGATCCTCCTGACTAGTGGTTCTTTTTTTAAGGAACAAAATATGCTTCTCTATATCTCTGCTAAAATCTGGGTAAAATATTGAAAGGAATGTGATTCTTATTCAGTACATTTAGTTATTGATTGATTTTCTAAAGTCTACCAACCTTGCCAGCAGGCATGCCAGCTAAGATAGTTAGACAAGCTAGCTACTCTAACTTGATAGCCTGAAATGGCTTCTAGTATTGAAGTGGCAAGTAGTATTTAGCATTACAAAAAAGAAAAAAGAAAAAAAAGAAAGTTGTATTAAAGGACACCATCTGAGGGGGCATGTGCCCCTGTGTACCCTATGTGAATGATGCCTTTGAAGGCAATAAATAGCCTACACAGATGGCCCAGTCCTCAATTTCATCTGCAATGAAAAAATAAACTCTGAACTTCGGTTGCTTGGGGAATAAAGTTAATTTGAACGTGTCACATTGGCTGTCTGAGGCACATTTAAGGTTACTACCCACTAGGAACAGACGTCAATTCAACATTGGTTTAAAATTGAAATGATGTGCAAACAACATTGATTTGAACCAGTGTGTGTCCAGTGGGTATGAGCAAAGAGTTTTATAACTAACCCAAGATAGACCACAGCATGTCGTTTCTAATGGGAGCAAATTAATCATAGTAGAACAAGCAAGGAGGTGGGCAGAGCCAAGCACGAGTTAACGAGATCCTATTTTGCCGCGTTCTAGCATCTATTTGCATATTTCAGTTAGGGAACGCCTGCTCTGTGAAGTGCGCGTGTGCAATAACTAAATTCACCCTTGCACTCCTTCTAAACAATGCAATTTTTAGAAACTTTGGCAAAGGGTAAAGTCTGCTAAACTTAGTCCACTCTGTTTGTAACATATTCTAGTTTTGGGAACAGAAAACTGTTTTGAGTTGCATTGTTCCATCAATGAGAAAATTAGCAGAACGTCAATCCATCTCGCATCAATCTTCTCCTACTGCCGACCACTGGGCTTCCTCTCATCACCATACTTGGTGGTGAGTGGAAATACCAGTTTGATGCTTCAGATATATATATACATCCATTGAAACATCTGGGTCATTGTTCTGTTGTACAAGCTTCACTCCGCTGATCTATGTGTGCCCGTGCGCAAGCAAAGTTTTTTCTAGTTTTGTCTTTTCATTTTGTGGAAGCATGGAAGAGTCACCTTTCCTTGCTAATATTAGCTAGCTGGCAGCCTGGCTAGCTGGCTTTAACCTGGCTAAAAACATAGCAAGCTAGCTAACCTTTTTAGCTTCCCACATCTCCATGTGAAATAATCAGATTTATGATTTAAAAGATATACCTTGCCGGTGTAACCTAAAACATTATCCCTGTTTGATATGCTGTTTGTGTATTCAATCCCATATCAGCTAAAAATAGAAAGTCATAATGTTTTGGTGACAGAGAAAAAAACACATGGCTAGCTAGTTGGCTACATCAGGTTCTACCATTTCACAATAGCCTGTAATCACTAGTTATTACTTCTAAACAAAATACCTTTTTGGGTGGATTCTTGTTGTTTGGTTTACTGTTTGAACAGTCACTGAGAATATACACTGAGCGTTCAAAACATTAGGAACACCTTTCTGATATTAAGTTGCACCTCCTCGCTTTGCCCTCAGAACAGGCTCAATTCGTCAGAGCATGTAGTCTACAAGGTGTCAAAGCGTTCCACAGGGATGCTGGCCCATGTTGATCCAATGCTTTCCACAGTTGTGTCAAGTTGGCTGGATGTCTTTTAGGTGGTGGACCATTCTTGATACACACAGGGAAGCGTGAAAAACCCAGCAGCATTGCAGTTCTTGACACAAACCGGTGCACCTGGCACCTACTACCATACCCCGTTCAAAGGCACTTAAATATTTTGTCTCACCATCTGAATGGCACATATACACCATCTGAATGGCACACATGTCTCAAAATCCTTCTTTAACCTGTCTCCTCCCCTTCATCTACACTGATTGAAGTGGATTTAACAAGTGACATCAATAAGGGATCATAGCTTTCACCTGGATTCACCTGGTCAGTATATGTAATGGAAAGAGCATAATGTTTTGTACCCTCAGTGTATTTGATGAATAGCCTATAAATCAGATCAAGGAACCAAGCAGCAACACTGCCCCCCGGGCTGCGGAAGGACTGATACGGCATGTCTCAATTTCAGGTAGTAAAATAGTACTTCGAATGCCTGAGCGTTTTACAAGGAGCTGCCCCTTTTGTGACAACCCTTTTGTGACGACATTGCAAGACTTTGAATCTTGCAGCTGCATAGAGCTTGTAGTAAGCTTTAGTCTCTGAAGTTTTTATGCATAAATAGCGCACAGTGACCCTTATGGCATAAGTCGAACTAACACGTTGGGTTCGATTAAACAACGGAGCCCCATTCGTTTTCAATGAAGGGAAGTGAAGTGGGCGGGGGACTGTTGGGCAATGCAAGCATGGGCGAGGGTGTTTGAACTGGGCGGGACCAAAGAGGAAAGCTGAACTTTTGTTGCATACTCCTTGCTATTGACCAATCAAAGCTCACTGTAGTTTCTGGCCCCTACTGGATTGGCTGTTAAGACTTAGCACTACCTAGTCTGCTTGCTAGCTTGCTAGCACCGACATGAGGGTGAAGCTAGCATGGTTATCCGTATAGCGGACCACTGCTGTTAATAGAACAAGATATCCGGGTCATGGCTGTCGTTTTTATCGGACAGGTCTCCCGCAGCTCCTCATCGCTGACTTAATTACGGATAATGGGAACTTTACCTTGCGCTTAATGCAGTACAGTTGGCCGTGCTTTTGGCTGCATTCTCAGTGATAAACAACAACTCAAAAGAGTCAGGCTTGAGAGGTTATTAGGCTATTTTGTTTGATGGATTGCAAGATCAAAAAGTATCTGAACCTTTTGCCTTATCAGTGTTCGAATGCCACTTTTGTTTTTGAGAATATAATACTGAGCCAGAGAGAGAAAAAAGTTAGCATACTGCATAATAAATGTTGTCCTTCTGTTTTGTCAAGTCTCACTACAGTGCAAATCACTCAAACATCATGCGTGACCAGACATCATGCGTGACCAAAATTAGACTGCCAGGAGCAGCTCAGTCCGGCCGCTGTCCAGGTGCTGAACTGGCTGTTGTTGCGAAGGGAATTCAAAATTGTTGTTTTTATTATCACTGGAACCATCTGTGTAACTACCTAATAACTCTAATTAGACACAAACTGAAGATCATAACCTGATCATCAGAGTATTTATTTACATACAAAATAATAGGTAACGCTTTATTTGGATAGTCTACCTGTAGAAACTCTACAGACTAGTAACATTTCAACTAACTATCTACTAACCCTAACCACATACAGTATCTAACCCTTAACCCGTATCTTAACCATAACCCTAACCCTAATTGCTTATCCCGACTATCCAAACATATTGTGACCAAATAATAATCACACTTAATTAAGACCCAGGGCAACTTATGGATGCTGATACACACTGTACATACACTATATATATACAAAAGTATGTGGACACCTCTTCAAATTAGTGGATTTGGCTATTTCAGCCACACCTGTTTCTGACAGGTGTATAAAATCGAGCACACAGCCATGCAATCTCCAAATACAAACATTGGCAGTAGAATGGCCATACTGAAGAGCTCAGTGACTTTCAATGTGTCACCATCATAGGATGCCACCTTTCCAATAAGTCAGTTCATAAAATTTCTGCCATGCTATCATTTCTTTTATTGTGAAATGGAAAGTCCACTAGGAGCAAAAACAGCTCAGCCGCGAGGTAGGTCACACAAACTCACAGAATGGGACTGCCGTGTACTGAAGCGCATAGAAATGGTTGCAACACGGTTGCAACACTCATGACGAGTTCCAACCTGCCTCTGGAACAGTGGAGGCTGCTGAGGAGAGGACGGCTCATAATAATGGCTGGAACGGTGTCATTTGGCTGGAATGGAGTGAATGGAATGGTATGAAAACATGTTTCTGATACCATTCCATTTACTCCATTCCAGCCATTATTATGAGCCGTCCTACCCTTAGCAGCATCCACTGCTCTGGAAGCAACAATAACTTATCTTCAGGAACTTCATGAAATGGATTTCCATGGCCGAGCATCCGCACAAAAGCCTAAGATCCTCATGCCCAATACCAAGCGTTTGCTGCAAACAAGTTCTCTGGAGTGATGAATCACGCCTCCCCATCTGGCAGTTCGACGGACGAATCTGGGTTTGGCGGATGTCAGGAGAACGTTACCTGCCCCAATACATAGTGCCAACTGTAGAGTTTGGTGGAGTAGGAATAATGGTCTGGGGCTGTTTTTCATGGTTTCATGGCCCCTGAGTTCCAGTGAAGGAAATCTTAATGCTACAGCATAAATTGACCTTCAAGCCGATTCTGTGCTTCCAACTTTGTGGCAACAGTTTGGGGAAGGCCCTTTCCTGTTTCAGGATGACTATGCTCCCATGCCCTAAGTGAGGTCCTTACAGAAATGATTTGTTGCGATCGGTGTGGAAGAACTTGACTGGCCTGCACAGAGCCCTGACCTCAACCCCATCGAATACCTTTGGAATTAATTGTAAAGCTGACTGCGAGCCAGGCCTAATCGCCTAATCGTCCCTGCAGCAATGTTCCAGCATCTAGTGGAAGGCCTTCCCAGAAGAGTGGAGGCTGTTATAGCAGGAAAGGGGGGACCAACTCCATAATAATGCCCATGATTTTGGAATGAGATGTTCGACGAGCTGGTGTCAAAAGGGCGGCTCATAATTGGCCCAGTGTCATCCGGGTTTGGCCGGTGTAAGTCGTCATTGTAAATAAAAATGTGTTCTTAACTGACTTGCCTAGTTAAATAATTAAAAACATAATAGTTTCAGGTCTGTCTGTTCCTCTATAAGGAAAAGCAAGTAACATCTCACAGTTGATCTAGTTAGGGATAGCATGCTTCCTGAAGGCTAAGAATAAATACAAGACTAGAGCAAACAGTCCCTGGGGGTCAAAGTGAAGTCAAGGAACGCAGGTGCTTCTACACAGGGAGACGTTGTTGTGTTAATTTATCAGCAGAAGAAGCAACATTTTGGACTCCAACAAATCTCTGGTGAAGTAATCAAGGATAAATGCATCTGCGAAAAAATATTATACAACGCGTAGCCAGTAGATTTCTGACCTGAAAAGGTATTTTAGCTGTTGGTGTTGATGTGTGGCATTTTACTGTGGGTTCTGACACTACTCTCTGAAAATCCAGTGGCAATTTGTTGATATCTAGTCCATCGGCACCACCCAGGCAACACTTGCAGCACTGGATCTTTCAAAACATGCAATAACACAGCTGAATTTCTTGTGTGTCATTGACTCTGGGGTAAAAACATTTATTAACTCCAAGGTGAAATGGACCTAGCAGATACAAGGAGAAAAGGAATATAACACGTCAACATTTAAGATGTAAGATGTTTCATATCTCTTTTTATAAGTTCATGTTTGCTGTATTTTTTCAAATGTTTTCTTAGAAAGCTCTTGGCGCTATTCGGCAGGTGTCAAATCTTTATGGTTCTAGTGTTAAAAGGGTTTGAGTGTAACATCTGGGAAATATGTTGGAGGCATTCAGAGCATATTGTGGTGTTATGTTGAAAATGCTATATGAATGTGCGACTGAGTACACAGTAGTTCATCAAACGTTATGATGTTGTTCAGAAAGAATCCAGAGTTTGCTTAGTAGCCCATGCTGGTGCCAGAGTAACTGTGTCACGTCATCACAGAGACTTTTGTGATATCTATAGAAATACATGTTTCTAGAGTCAATAACACTTAAAAGGAAGATCTCCTCAAATTCAATAAAAAATCTATGCTAGTATATTAGAACATTTTACATTGCTCGAAAGGACTTTTTAGTAATAGCAATTGGAGTGGAGTTCAGAGGAGTGTCTTTACTGGTGTTGCGTTAAGTTCAGTTGAGTCCAGTCAAAGTGAGTTCAGTTGAGCTGAGCGAACCGGATACAACTTTTTGAGTAACTCCCTTTCCCAGTCTGGGATGGGGCCATGAATAGGTCACATTAATCATAGCTTTCTTTTATGGTTAACATTTTATCTGAATATCTTTTACAGATTCAACCATGCAGAAATCCCTCCCTGCTTATCCTCCTGATCCCCTTGATGATGGGCATTAACCAAAAAGGCTGTGACATTTTACCTGTGTTCAGCACACTACTTCAAATGGAGCAAGACACCTATTCTGACACTTTCTCTGCTGCTTTTAAAACACACCACCCATTAGTGGGACTTGTATCCGCTCCCATCCAATTTGGCTGATGGGTTTACTTTTGGATGGAGTTCAACAAGCCGAGATCATTCTGCTGACAGCGGTGAAACAATTAATACCCTGCAAAGTTCTGGAGCCAGCAGCAGCGCCAACTCATGGACCACGGCTGTGATTCCACCTCCTCGGGAAATACAGCCCACTGGTAAACCTGTGCCATCGCTCTGCCCTTTATGGATTGATCTTTCAATAGTATTTTTACCGTCCTTCACTGATACCTTCTTTAAACTGTGTGTGTGTGTGTGTGTCTCTAGCATGTGTATGATAAGTGGCTGTGACAGAATCCTCCCCGTCAGGCATCTATCTCCAGGGTGATAGACAGCCTTGTTCTCTCATTCTCACATGATCGAATTAAGCCAGCACATGTTCTTAGTGCTGCTGGATCTCTTCTAAACCTATTTCCTCTGATCTTAACTCTGCCACAATCACCTCCATCTGCCTCAAGTGCTTTTTAACCTGACACCAAATTCAGGTGATGACACTTGAAAGGCAATCATCTGTGAAATGGTCTATACAGAGAAAAAGATCATCACAAAACCTGAAGACAATTAAAAACATGTCATTTCTTTATGTTACCAAAAACATTATTTTTTCAGATTTTCTTCAAACATTAGGAGGTGTTAATGCCAAGGTTGCAGCAACACAAGCTGGAGCCTTTGAATCCTTGTTTATGGGTCGACTCCATTAACCTTTACCCCAAGCTGTGGGCCAATCTGGAGGCTTCTGTTACAAACCGTGCAGCAGAGGTTGCTGGGAGCGGCTGTACATGGAAACAGACATATGGGCGGTTGTTTAACTACCTGAAAGACAAAAAGCACAAAGCACCTCCATCAGCTGAGATCAGAGAAGAGGATTGTTGAGTTGTTGAAATAAATCTATTGGCACTGCACTGCCATAATCTTTTGAAAGAGCTGGATGTAATAAAACATCTCTTTGACATTCTAGATGGGATTCTTGAATCCTACTCACATCTGTAAGTGTAGTCGTTCATGCTAACCCATTTGCTGTGTTTTTGTTTTACTACTAGCTCATGAAGTACAACTAGCATTAGCTCATCCTAATATACCTACTACTGTACATACAATTTTATTTTCCAAATGATATACGGTCTATTCTGGATTCTCAAACATGCTCACTCTAATATATCTACTTTGGAATGTTATTTCTTGATTTCTTGTTTAATTTTTTTTGTGATTATTGTGTATTTGTATTGTATTTGTGAGAGATTCTACTGCACTGTTGGAGCTGGTAACACAAGCATGTTGCTGCACCTGCTATAACACCTGCACATCTGTGTAATCTATAAACTTTGATTTGATTTAGCGGTTTCTCTTGTTTTTGTGTTTACATGAAAAGCCTGTATTTCTTCCGGTCTCTGCGCTTTGTCCTATAAAGACATGGGAAAGATACGAGGTGGGCATCTGTGTGTGGCAGAGAATGCCTTACCATCTGTCTCTGCCGGCGGGGTCTCCATGGACACAAGCTCGCACGGGTAGAACATGGGCAGGCTGCTAATCTCAAGTGTGTAAGCACATATCTCAGTTCACAACAGCTAAACTACAATGTACTACTGTATTGTTTTATGTATGATTTAGACTGTTGTCTTGTTGTGAGGTGTTTAGTTCCTGTTTGAACCCCAGGAAGAGTAGCGCGGCTGCTTTGGCAGCCCCTAATGGGGATCCTAATACAATGCTGAATACTAATACAATGAAACATATTTTCCTATTTTGTTATTGACAATGCAGTGGCCATGTTTACGTTCTAAACATGTCAAAAGTGCCTGCCTTAAACATGGCCATGCATTATGCTGCCACTGCCACCATATCTACAGCTTCATACCTACATTTACATTCTATTTATTTAGCAGACGCTCTCATCCAGTGCGACTTAGAGTTAGTGAATTAATCTTAAAATAGCTAGGTGATACAACCACATATCTCAGTCATAGTAAGTAAATGTTTCCTCATTAAGGAGGTCATTAGCAAAGTCAGAGCTTGTAGGACAAGTCGCAGTGCAGTCAAAAAACAGATTATCCTGTTTTATATACAGTGCCTTCAGAAAGTATTTACACCAGAAAGTATTTACCACATTTTATTGTGTTACAAAGTTAATTAACATGGATTTTATTGTCATTTTTTTGTTAACCATTTAACTCAAAATACTCTGTAATGTCAAAGTATATATTTTTTCATATTTATGGAAAATAAAACACTCATATTTTGATTTGATAAGTATTCAACCCCCTGAGTCAATACATGTTAGAATCACCTTTGGCAGTGATTACAGCTGAGTCTTTGTGAAGAAGTCTCTAAGATGAGCTTTAATATTGCAGATAGATTGCGGCTTCTATCAATGTAATGATCTGCATAATTTCCATTCCCCCATATATTTTTAGATGTTTTCCTTATTTATTATTTTCCCCTAACCCTACCATCCCTCCTCTATTTGGAGTAAACTAATAGACAACAATATTTAGGATTCTACCTCCCGCTTATACATACTTCATACATTTTACATTAGTTATTTTGTCCCACCCTTCAGCTCCCCTCAACCCCTTCCATCTATCTCTGAACACCATCCAGTTTTGATTTCTATTTGCCATATATTTTTTTTACAGTGCTGTGTTGGGTCACAAAAGTTCTGAACCTTTCTATTCTCATAGTTTCTACAGATTGTAATTTAAACATAATATTTTTTGCTAAGTGTATTATATTATTGATCGATTGACTTTGACTTTTCAAATCACCCAGCAGTGCTATTTGCAGAGTTAACTCCAGGTAAATGTTGCAATTCTTGAGCCATTCCTGAACCTGCGACCAAAACAAGTAAAACAATGATTCTGCAGAGCTGGGATGGGATGGTTGTAACTCCATATATACAGTGGGGAGAACAAGTATTTGATACACTGCCGATTTTGCAGGTTTTCCTACTTACAAAGCATGTAGAGGTCTGTAATTTTTATCATAGGTACACTTCAACTGTGAGAGACGAAATCTAAAACAAAAATCCAGAAAATCAAATTGTATGATTTTTAAGTAATTATTTTGCATTTTATTACATGACATAAGTATTTGATACATCAGAAAAGCAGAACTTAATATTTGGTACAGAAACCTTTGTTTGCAATTACAGAGATCATACGTTTCCTGTAGTTCTTGACCAGGTTTGCACACACTGCAGCAGGGATTTTGGCCCAGTCCTCCATACAGACCTTCTCCAGATCCTTCAGGTTTCGGGGCTGTCGCTGGGCAATACGGACTTTCAGCTCCCTCCAAAGATTATCTATTGGGTTCAGGTCTGGAGACTGGCTAGGYCACTCCAGGACCTTGAGATGCTTCTTACGGAGCCACTCCTTAGTTGCCCTGGCTGTGTTTTTCGGGTCGTTGTCATGCTGGAAGACCCAGCCACGACCCATCTTCAATGCTCTTACTGAGGGAAGGAGGTTGTTGGCCAAGATYTCGCGATACATGGCCCCATCCATCCTCCCCTCAATACGGTGCAGTCGTCCTGTCCCCTTTGCAGAAAAGCATCCCCAAAGAATGATGTTTCCACCTCCWKSYTYMMSGKTKGGRWKGKKKTYYTKGGGKTKKWMYYMWYCYTYYTYTTCCTCCAAACACGGCGAGTGGAGTTTAGACCAAAAAGCTMWAWTWWWKTCTCATCAGACCACATGACCTTCTCCCAATCCTMCTCTGGATCATCCAGATGGTCATTGGCAAACTTCAGACGGGCCTGGACATGCGCTGGCTTGAGCAGGGGGACCTTGCGTGCGCTGCAGGATTTTAATCCATGACGGTGTAGTGTGTTACTAATGGTTTTCTTTGAGACTGTGGTCCCAGCTCTCTTCAGGTCATTGACCAGGTCCTGCCGTGTAGTTCTGGGCTGATCCCTCACCTTCCTCATGATCATTGATGCCCCACGAGGTGAGATCTTGCATGGAGCCCCAGACCGAGGGAGATTGACCGTCATCTTGAACTTCTTCCATTTTCTAATAATTGTGCCAACAGTTGTTGCCTTCTCACCAAGCTGCTTGCCTATTGTCCTGTAGCCCATCCCAGCCTTGTGCAGGTCTACAATTTTACCCCTGATGTCCTTACACAGCTCTCTGGTCTTGGCCATTGTGGAGAGGTTGGAGTCTGTTTGATTGAGTGTGTGGACAGGTGTCTTTTATACAGGTAACGAGTTCAAACAGGTGCAGTTAATACAGGTAATGAGTGGAGAACAGGAGGGCTTCTTAAAGAAAAACTAACAGGTCTGTGAGAGCCGGAATTCTTACTGGTTGGTAGGTGATCAAATACTTATGTCCTGTAATAAAATGCAAATTAATTACTTAAAAATCATACAATGTGATTTTCTGGATTTTTGTTTTAGATTCCGTCTCTCACAGTTGAAGTGTACCTATGATAAAAATTATAGACCTGCTTTGTAAGTAGGAAAACCTGCAAAATCGACAGTGTATCAAATACTTGTTCTCCCCACTGTATATATATATATAACATTCTATTGGTTGCAATAATTTTATATAATCATTTAAATTGAACAACTCTAAGTTATGAATCTGGCGTCGTTTTGTGTATCAGTTCATAAATCTCTTATCAACTATTTTCTCAACTAACCTGTTTAGCACAGCTGTCAATTTTTTGGTCCTTAAATTAAACTGGTATAGTTTTTTATTCATCACAATTTTCTTTAACCAGTTTGGGTCTTTAATGCAGGACCAACAGACAAGTTCCTTACCTTCTCCCCCTTCCACTTGCCTCTTCCATTTTTGCGGAAATGCAATTAATTGGTTGTAATTTTGGATAGGGGAGACCATATATTTGTGTTAGCTGCATGTGTGACATAACTCCACCATTCCTGTTTATGATATTATTTGCAAAGATTATAAATGTTCTCCAAAAATAATGTTGCTTTATCAATTAGTATATTTGAGTTTAACCAGAATATTTGTTCTAAAATTTGTTCTGTATTTTCTGGTGGATAAAACTGAAATTGCAACAAACTTTCTACGGCTTGGTTTAAAAATAGCAATTTTTGGAGATTATTTCATTTTCAAATAACCGAAAGTGAGAGGTTGGTAATCTGAATAAAGGGAAAAAGGCCATTCTTGAACATGGGGTGGGCCATTCTTACTCATCTGCTAGAGAACCAGTTTGGATTTAAGTATAGCTTTTGTATGACTGCAGCCTTTAGTGAGCGGTCTAATGCTTTATTATTTAATAATTTCTGCCCTTCGAATTCATATTCATTACATAAACAGGATCATAAAAAAATGTCTGGCTTGCCATTCCAAATAAAGTTGAATATTTTTTGTTCATATAATTAAAAAATCAAGTAATTAGGTATAGGCAGGGCCATAACGGCAAATAGTTCATCAGGGTGATTTTTACACAAATACAGGTATTTTCCTTTCCATGGTAGCAAGATCTATTTTTGCTAACTTTCTGTTAAAATGTATTGTAGTGAGATGATTTCTTTCTTTCAGGATATGAATACCTAGTATGTCCACTTCACCATCAGACCATTATATTGGTAAACTACACAGTAACGTAAAAGTAGTATTTTTTATGTATATATATTTATGTATTTCATTTTCAATAAATATGCAAAAATGTATAAAAACATGTTTTCACTTTGTTAATAAGGGGTATTGTGTGTATTGGCTGAGAATTATTTTAAATGTAATCAATTTTGAATTCTGACTGTAACACAACTAAATGTGGAATAAGTCAAGGGGTATGAATACTTTCTGAAGGCATTGTATATGTCTACATTATGAGGTTGGAATAATATTGTGAAAATTATGATAATGCCCTTTTAGTGTAAAAGCTGTTTGAAAAGACATCCTGATATTTCTGTCTGTTTTGGTGGGAGGGAGTTTTGGCCTTCCATGGTGACATCACCATGCGGTAGATTAGTTAATAGACCAATAAGAAAGAGTTCCAAACATCTCTGCCAATAACAGCAAATGTTCTGCTTTCCCCTCCCTACTCAAACCACTCCCACATACTCCTAGCAAAATTCTTGCTTGAGAAAATGCTCTTTGCTAAGAACCGTTTATTTTTTATTTTTGACCCTTTAAATTGAAAACAATCACATTAAGGTATTTAATTGTTACCCAGAAATTATTAAATGTTTTGATAAAAACTGCTGCATTGGACCTTTAAGATACTCTTTGAAGATGGGCAGGGACTCTCACTCACTGGAGCTCCACAATGAACTAGTTAAAAGGACAGGGGATATATATTTGTGAGAAAGATGTATTTACATAATGTGACATGATACAGATCTATAAAACCCAATGGATCAATTAGGTCCAATTACAGGATGCTAGAGTTTCTTATCCCCTCCAGTTTAACTTTGAGCAGCCTGTGGTCCTCCACTTTAATTCCAATGAAAATGCATACTCCAAGCAAAACATTCTCAAGGGCACATTAATTACAATGTTGTTGATGATAAATAAATATGAATATGTGTTGGGTATTGTTGTTTTATCAGAATAATCATTGTTGGTTTGATCCAAATCTGTTTGGGATTGTTGTTTCATTTCATATTTAATTTTGCCGAATTTGAGAAGCGTTTTTCATGCAACGTTAATTAACCTCCTTTACATCTTTGTTAAATGAACTGAAGGCAGAAACAGATAAAAAAAACCCGGAAAGGCCAGAGTTGTATTTTTGTTTCCCCTCTCGTGCAGTTTTTTGGGGCCTTTGGGAGCTGGCTGAGCTAGGAGGCTGCACCTTTGTTGAAGTGCATTCACCTGTGATAGATAAGAAGAGCCATCCAAGGTTAGTGCCGGAAGGGATTGGAGAAAACAGCCTATTTTACACTGTTTTTGTGGAAAAGCCTATGTAGGACAAACGAAAAGACAAAACAATGCATAGCTGAACACTGCAGCTCAATCAGGTGTAAGAACATTGACTATCCAGTAGCAGCTCATGTTGTTGAAGCTAACCATCCCATCTCCTCCCTCACATACACAGGCATTGAGCACGTTGCTCTACCTAAGAGAGGAGGTAACATCGAGATCCTACTACTACAAAGGAGGCTTACTGGATATCCTGTCTAAAAACATTGGTCTGAATATTGACTTCTGAATATTGATCTCAGGCCCTTATGAACAATTCCTTCTTTTTTGAACAAGTCTTATAAATTGATATATTCTTTCTACAGCTTATTAGCATACACCTAATATGTTCCCTCTGTTGATGATGCTTTTTATGCATTAAGGTTTAACCAAATATTACATTAAATACGAAACAATTAAATGTGTGAAATTGAATTAAACAATAATGTATGTTGATGCTAATATTATGTACAATATTAAATGATGTTTCCATATGATAACAATAGCCTAATATATTTCATATGCCATAAACTATAGTTTTTTTCAGTATCAGTTTCACTAATTAAATCTAATTAACTTAATCATTATGACACATCCCTCACTATTGTCATTGGTTGCACTAATTGCACTGTTTGTCTACATAACCTGGTTCATGTATTCATGACATTACCCTGAAGGCACAGTGATGCTGAAATGTTGGTGATTTACCCAATAAATGACTGGGAGTTTATGGAGTGTGTGATTCTCTTTATTATTTATATTTATACATTGATATAACACACAGAAGACCAACGTTGGGGAGTAACGGATTACAAGGAAGGGATTGCAACAACAAAAAAGGTAATTGTAAGAGCAGGAATAGGCTTTTGTAGGCTACAGTCCAATCCATGTCTTCCAATGGTGCGACTGCTGTCAGCATCCAAAGATGATCCAGCATGAATAAAGGCTTGGAGGTAAGGATGACAGTAGTGGTGTAGTCGACAGTGATACAGATATCACTTAGTATTGATATCTACATAGTGCATTGATGTGAATCACACTGCTGCTCTCTCATTTAGCTATTTGCGCCTTACGAATTGTGGTTGTTGTGGATGGCTGTTCACAAATCTAAATGTGTATTTGAACCCAGTAATGTTTTAATTCAAGAAGTTTAAGCTGCCTATCAATCATTGTTTTTGAAACCAGTGGACAGCCAGTGAAATATGCACTCTTGCAACAGCTGCATTGTGCGGATCCCAGCCTATGGAATAAGTGGGACTTTTATTACTCAATCTAATTCATGCTGATAAAAAAATAAAATACATAAGCCTTCTTACATCAGCTGATGTCACAAAGTGCTGTACAGAAACGCAGCCTAAAACCCCAAACAGCAAGCAATGCAGATGTAGATTCACGGTGGCTAGGAAAAACTCCCTAGAAGGGCAGGAACCTAGGAAGAAACCTAGAAAGGAACCAGGCTCTTCTGGCTGTGCTGGGTGGAGATTATAAAAGTACATGGCCAAAATGTTCAAACGTTCACAGATGACCAGCAGGGTCAAATAATAATAATCACAGTGGTTGTAGAGGGTGCAACAGGTCAGCACCTCAGGAGTAAATGTCAGTTGGCTTTTCATAACCGATCATTCAGAGTTAGAGACAGCAGGTGCGGTAGAGAGAGAGTCTTAAACAGCCGGTCCGGGACATGTTAGCACGTCCGATGAACAGGTCAGGGTTCCATAGCCGCAGGCAGAATAGTTGAAACTGGAGGAGCAGCATGACCAGGTGGACTGGGACAGTAAGGAGTCATCAGGCCAGGTAGTCCTGAGGCATGGTCCTAGGGCTCAGAGAGAGAGAGAGAGAGAGAGAGAGAGAGAGAGAGAGAGAGAGAGAAAGTCTTCTCATGCTTTGTTGATTTCAAAAAAGCCTTCGACTCAATTTGGCATGAGGGTTATAAAATCCATGTACACAAACAACTAATGTGCGGTTAGAATTGGCAAAAAACACACACATTTCTTCACACAGGGTCGTGGGGTGAGACAGGGATGCAGCTTAAGCCCCACCCTCTTCAACATATATATCAACGAATTGGCGCGGGCACTAGAACAGTCTGCAGCACCCGGTCTCACCCTACTAGAATCCGAAGTCAAATGTCTACTGTTTGCTGATGATCTGGTGCTTCTGTCACCAACCAAGGAGGGCCTACAGCAGCACCTAGATCTTCTGCACAGATTCTGTCAGACCTGGGCCCTGACAGTAAATCTCAGTAAGACCAAAATAATGGTGTTCCAAAAAAGGTCCAGTCACCAGGACCACAAATTCTATACATACTATACATACCTCGGCCTAAACATCAGCACCACAGGTAACTTGCCAGCAAAGCTGTGAACGATCTGAGAGACAAGGCAAGAAGGGCCTCTCTATGCCATCAAAAGGAACATAAATTTCAACATACCAATTAGGATCTGGCTAAAAATACTTGAATCAGTCATAGAGCCCATTGCCCTTTATGTTTGTGAGGTCTGGGGTCCGCTCACCAACCAAGATTCACAAAATGGGACAAACACCAAATTGAGACTCTGCATGCAGAATTCTGCAAAAATATCCTCCGTGTACAACGTAGAACACCAAATAATGCATGCAGAGCAGAATTAGGCCGATACCCCACTAATTATCAAAATCCAGAAAAGAGCCGTTAAATTCTACAACCACCTAAAAGGAAGCGATTCCCAAACCTTCCATAACAAAAGCCATCACCTACAGAGAGATGACCTGGAGAAGAGTCCCCTAAGCAAGCTGGTCCTGGGCCTGTTCACAACACAAACACACCCCACAGAGCCCCAGGACAACAGCACAATTAGACCCAACCAAATCATGAGAAAACAAAAAGATAATTACTTGACACATTGGAAAGAATTAACAAAAAAACAGAGCAAACTAGAATGCTATTTGGCCCTAAACAGAGAGTACACAGTGGCAGAATACTGACCACTGTGACTGACCCAACTTAAGGAAAGCTTTGACTATGTACAGACTCAGTGAGCATAGCCTTGCTATTGAGAAAGGCCGCCGTAGGCAGACATGGCTCTCAAGAGAAGACAGGCTATGTGCACACTGCCCACAAATGAGGTGGAAACTGAGCTGCACTTCCTAACCTCCTGCCCAATGTATGACCATATTAGAGAGACATATTTCCCTCAGATTACACAGATCCACAAAGAATTTGAAAACAAATCCAATTTTGATAAACTCCCATATCTACTGGGAAATTCCACAGTGTGCCATCACAGCAGCAAGATTTGTGACCTGTTGCCACAAGAAAAGGGCAACCAGTTGAAGAACTTGTGTGCTTTAACCATTTGTACATTGTTACAACACTGTATATATATAATATAACATTTGTAATGTCTTTATTGTTTTGAAACTTCTGTATGTGTATTGTTTACTGTTAATTTGTATTGTTTATTTCACTTTTGAGAGAAGAGAGAGGAGAGAGAGAGAGAGAGGTAAGAGAGAGAGAGAGAGACGAGAGAGAGAGAGAGAGAGAGAGAGAGAGAGAGAGAGAGAGAGAGAGAGAGAGAGAGAGAGAGAGAGAGAGAGAGAGAGAGAGAGAGAGGAGAGAGAGAGAGAGGAGAGATGAGAGAGAGAGAGAGAGAGAAGAGAGAGAGAGAGAGAGAGAGAGAGAGAGAGAAGAGAGAGAGAGAGAGAGAGAGAGAGAGAGAGAGAGAGAGAGCTTAAATTCACACAGGATGCCAGATAAGACAGGAGAAATGCATATATATATCCATTGATTCTTGAAGAATATAACTTATAAATGCCTCATGAGCTTAGTTAAACTGTCACACTCCATGAGAACCCAAAATATAAGCTTGATTATTTCCAATGTTTGCAAACATTGTAATTGCAAACAAACACTGTATAGCCTCATAGCATGCTTAAAACAATAATTGTGATATCATGGATGGTCAGTCATTGCATCCATAGCTCTGTCTATTAATCTGAGCGTGGTTACATTTCTCAAGGCCCATCCCTCAACTTTTAACCAAAACAGAGGCGGGATGGCCATTTTGTTATTGTTTCATCTGTGGATTTGTCCTTTAAACAGCTGCATATTATCAAGATATCAAGGTGTCACCAACAAAAAGGTAAACAATAGGCCTTTAGCAAATGCAGCATATGGCATACCTTTTCACATGTAAATAGCACTTTTCAGTAGTGCTCAAAGCATGCCATTCCATGAGAGCAGCATACATTTTTCAACTTGAATCAATAAGTCCAATCAGTTCTCCATGACAACAAAATCATAAACAACAGAGTAGGGCTGGCTAATAAGTCCTTAGTTATGCTCAGTTAGAACAATTTGGCTAATCTATACTTCCATATTTCCAAGTCCAATTCTTGAAGATCAAGGAGTATACTGTAACATTTATTGGAATGACTGGAATTCTGATAGACTTAGGTTCTCCCCATTAAGCAAAGTATCGGAGTCAGAGGCCGAGCCTTCTTTGGTCTCTACTCCTCCTGTTACGGGGTCTGAGACGCCGAAGCTTCCCACCATTAGCTCTGACAAATTGAAAACCCTAGTCACTGGCGACTCCATTACCCGCAGTATTAGATTTAAAACGAATCATCCTTCATACACTGTTTACCAGGGGGCAGGGCTACCAACGTTGGTGCTGGGTAAAGCTAAAACTGGCGAGTGTAGAGTATAGGGTTATTGCTATCCACGTCGGCACCAACGATGTTAGGATGGAACAGTCAGAGGTCACCAAGCTCAACATAGCTTCTGCCCCTCCCAAAAGATAGAAGTTGTAGATAATTGGCCCTCTTTCTGGGACTCATCCACAAAGAGGACCAAGCCTGGCCTGCTTAGGAGTGACGGTCTCCATCCTAGCTGGAGGGGGGCTCTCATCTACGAACATAGACAGGGCTCTAACTCCTCTAGCTCCACAATGAGGTAGGGTGCAGGCCAGGCAGCAGGCTGTTAGCCAGCCTGCCAGCTTAGTGGAGTCTGCCACTAGCACAGTCAGTGTAGTCAGCTCAGCTATCCCCATTGAGACCGTGTCTGTGCCTCGACCTAGGTTGGGCAAAACTAAACATGGCGGTGTTCGCCTTAGCAATCTCACTGGAATAAAGACTTCCTCCCTTGCTGTCATTATTGAAAGAGATTGTGATACCTCACATCTCAAAATAGGGCTAGTTAATGTTAGATCCCTCACTTCCAAGGTAGTTATAGTCAATGATCTAATCACTGATCATAATCTTGATGTGATTGGCCTGACTGAAACATGGCTTAAGCCTGATGAATTTACTGTGTTAAATTAGGCCTCACCTCTTGGTTACACTAGTGACCATATCCCCCATGCATCCCGCAAAGGCGGAGGTGCTTCTAAAATTTACGACAGCAAATTTAAATTTACAAAAAAAAATACTGTTTTCGTCTTTTGAGCTTCTAGTCATGAAATCTATGCAGCCTACTCAATCCCTTTTTATAGCTACTGTTTACAGGCCTCCTGGGCCATATACAGCTTTCCTCACTGAGTTCCCTGAATTCCTATTTGACCTTGTAGTCATGGCAGATAATATTCACATTTTTGGTGACTAATATTCACATGGAAAAGTCCACAGAGCCACTCCAAAAGGCTTTCGGAGCCATCATCGACTCAGTGGGTTTTGTCCAACATGTCTCCGGACCTCCTCACTACCACAGTCATACTCTGGACCTAGTTTTGTCCCGTGGAATAAATATTGTGGATCTTAATGTTTTTCCTCATAATCCTGGACTATCGGACCACCATTTTATTACGTTTGAAATTGTAACAAATAATCTGCTCAGACCCCAACCAAGGATCAAACTGTGCTATAAATTCTCGGACAACCCAAAGATCCCTAGATACCCTTCCAGACTCCCTCCACCTACCCAAGGACGTCAGAGCACAAAAATCAGTTAACCACCTAACTGAAGAACTCAATTTAACCTTGCGTAATACCCTAGATGCAGTCGTACCCCAAAATACAAAAAACATTTGTCATAAGAAACTAGCTCCCTGGTATACAGAAAATACCCGAGCTCTGAAGCAAGCTTCCAGAAAATTGGAATGGAAATGGCGTTACACCAAACTGGAAAGACAGTGCCGTGTAGTATCGAAGAGCCCTCACTGCTGCTCGATCATCCTATATTTCCAACTTAATTGAGGAAAATAAGAACAATCCAAAATGTATTTTTGACACTGTCGCAAAGCTAACTAAAAAGCAGCATTCCCCAAGAGAGGATGGCTTTCACTTCAGCAGTGATAAATTCATGAACGTCTTTGATGAAAAGATCATGATCATTAGAAAGCAAATTAAGGACTCCTCTTTAAATCTGTGTATTCCTCCAAAGCTCAGTTGTCCTGAGTCTGCACAACTCTGCCAGGACCTAGGATCAAGGGAGCCAAGGTAAATGAACTTGTAATGGCTTCAGACCGAGGCTCTGCGTCTGTCCTCGTGCTCCTAGACCTTAGTGCTGCTTTAATACCATCGATCACCACATTCTTTTGGAGAGATTGAAAACCCAAATTGGTCTACATGGACAAGTTCTGGCCTGGTTTAGATCTTATCTGTTCGAAAGATATCAGTTTGTCTCTGTAGATGGTTTGTCCTCTGACAAATCAACTGTACATTTCGGTGATCCTCAAGGCTCCTTTTTGGACCGCTATTGTTTTCACTATATATTTGACCTCTTGGTGAAGTCATTCGGAAACATAATGTTAACTTTCACTGTTATGCGGATGACACATTGCTGTACATTTGGTGAACCCCCAAAATTGCCCTCCCTGGAAGACTGTGTTTCAGACATAAGGAAGTGGATGGCGACAAATGTTCTACTTTTAAACTCAGGCAAAACAGAGATGCTAGTTCTAGGTCCCAAGAAACAAAGAGATCTTCTGTTGAATCTGACAATTAATCTTGATGGTTGTACAGTCATCTCAAATAAAACTGAAGGACCTCTGCGTTACTCTGGACCCTGAGCTCTCTTTTGACGAACATATCAAGACTGTTTCAAGGACAGCTTTTTTCAATCAGAAACTTTCTGTGCAAAAATGATGCAGAAAAATGTATCTATGCTTTTGTGACTTCTAGGTTAGACTACTGCAATGCTTTACTTTCCGGCTACCCGAATAAAGCACTAAATAAACTTATGTTAATTTTTTGGGGATCATATTACACCAGTGCTAGCCTCTCTACACTGGCTTCCTGTTAAGGCAAGGGCTGATTTCAAGGTTTTACTGCTAACCTACAAAGAATTACAAGGGCTTGCTCCTACCTATCTTTCCGATTTGGTCCTGCCGTACATACCTACACGTACGCTACGGTCACAAGACGCAGGCCTCCTTACTGTCCCTAGAATTTCCAAGAAAACAGCTGGAGGAAGGGCTTTCTCCTATAGAGCTCCATTTTTATGGAATGGTCTGCCTATCCATGTGAGAGACGCAGATTCGGTCTCGAGCTTTAAGTCTTTATTGAAGACTCATCTCTTCAGTAGGTCCTATAATTGAGTGTGGTCTGGCCCAGGAGTGTGAAGGTGAACGGAAAGGCACTGGAGCAACGAACCGCCCTTGCTGTCTCTGCCTGGCCGGTTCCCCTCTCTCCACTGGGATTCTCTGCCTCAAACCCTATTACAGGGGCTGAGTCACTGGCTTACTGGTGCTCTTCCATGCCATCCCTAGGAGGGGTGCGTCATTTGAGTGGGTTGAGTCACTGACGTGATCTTCCTGTCCAGGTTGACGCCTCCCCTTGGGTTTGTGCCGTGGGGGAGATCTTCGTGGGCTATACTCTGCCTTGTCTCAGTATGGTAAGTTGGTGGTTGAAGATATCCCTCTAGTGGTGTGGGGGCTGTGCTATGTCAAAATGGGTGGGGTTATATCCTGCCTGTTTGGCCCTGTCCGGGGGTATCGTCGGACGGGGCCACAGTGTCTCCCAACTCCTCCTGTCTCAGCCTCCAGTATTTATGCTGCAATAGTTTGTGTTGGGGGGCTAGGGTCAGTCTGTTATATCTGGAGTATTTCTCCGGTCTTATCCCGTGTCCTTTGTGAATTTAAGTATGCTCTCTCTAATTCGCTCTCTCAATTTCTCTCTCTTTCTTTCTTTCTCTCTCTCTCTCTCTCTCGGAGGACCTGAGCCCTAGGACCATGCCTCAGGACTACCTGGCCTGATGACTCATTGCTGTCCCCAGTCCACCTGGTTGTGCTACTGCTCCAGTTTCAACTGTTCTACCTGCGGCTATGCAACCCTGACATGTTCACTGAACGTGCTACCTGTCCCAGACCTGCTGTTTTCAACTCTCTAGAGACAGCAGGAGCAGTAGAGATACTCTGAATGATCGGTTATGAAAAGCCAACTGACATTTACTCCTGAGGTGCTGACCTGTTGCACCCTCTACAACCACTGTGATTATTATTATTTGACACTGCTGGTCATCTATGAACATTTGAACATGTTCTGTTATAATCTACACCCGGCTGTCACGCCCTGGCCATAGAGAGGCTTTTATTCTCTATTTTGGTTAGGCCAGGGTGTGACTAGGGTGGGCATTCCAGTTTCTTTATTACTATGTTTTGTATTTCTATGTTTTGGCCGGGTATGGTTCTCAATCAGGGACAGCTGTCTATCATTGTCTCTGATTGGGAATCATACTTAGGCAGCCTTTTTTCCTTTGGTGTTTGTGGGTAGTTATCTTTGTTAGTGGCACAATAGCCTTGTTAAGCTTCACGGTTCTTTCTTCGTTTCTTGTTTTGTTGGCGACATTCACAATAATAAAATAAAATGTACGCTCACAACGCTGCACCTTGGTCTCCTTCCAACGACGGCCATGACACCGGCACAGCCAGAAGAGGACTGGCCACCCCTCATAGCCTGGTTCCTCTCTAGGTTTCTTCCTAGGTTCCGGCCTTTCTAGGGAGTTTTTCCTAGCCACTGTGCTTCTACTCCTGCATTACTTGCTGTTTGTGGTTTTAGGCTGGGTGTCTGTACAGCACTTTGGGACATCAGCTGATGTAAGGGCTTTATAAATAAATTTGATTGATTGAATGATTGTTTCATGTAAAGATATAAAGTATTGATATTATTATTGTAGTAGAAAGAGATGAGTTAGAACAGTGGTTCCCAAACTTTTTATAGTCCCATACCCCTTCAAACATTCAACCTCCAGCTGCGTACCCGCTCTAGCACCAGGGTCAGCGCACTCTCAAATGTTGTTTTTTGCCATCATTGTAAGCCTGCCACACACATGCTATACGATAAATTTATTAAACATAAGAATGAGGGTGAGTTTTTGTCACAACCCGGCTTGTAGGAAGTGACAAAGAGCTCTTATAGGACCGGGGCACAAATAATAATAATTCATAATTTTGCTCTTTATTTAGCCATCTTACATATAAAACCTTATTTGTCCATAAAACAATTGTGAATAACTCACCACAGGTTAATGAGAAGGGTATGCTTGAAAGGATGCATATAACTCTGCAATGTTGGGTTGTATTGGAGAGAGTCTTACATCCTTTTCCACACACAGTCTGTGCCTGTATTTAGTTTTCATGCGAGCGAGTGCCGAGAATCCACTCTCATATAGGTACGTGGTTGCAAAGGGCATCCGTGTCTTAACAGTGCGATTTGCCAAGGCAAGATACTCTGAGCGCAGCCCCATCCAGAAATCTGGCAGTGGCTTCTGATTAAATAAAAATTTTCACAGAACCGCTTGTTGCTATTTCGATGACGCTCTCTTGTTCAGATATCGGTAAGTGGACTGGAGGCAGGGCATGAAACGGATAATGAATCCAGTTGTTTGTGTCGTCTGTTTCGGGAAAGTACCTGTGTAATTGTGCACCCAGCTCACTCAGGTGCTTCGCTATATCACATTTGACATTGTTCGTAAGCTTGAGTTCATTTGCACACGAAAAGCATGTGTGTTGTCCTTGTTAATAACCTCTTGACACTACAGGGGGTGCTGTTTCAACTTGGACATTTATCGTTCCCAAATTAAACTGCCTCGTACTCAATTCTTGCTCGTACAATATGCATATTATTATTACTATTGGATAGAAAACAATCTCTAGTTTCTAAAACCGTTTGAATTATCGTCTGGGGTGAACCAGAACTCTTTCTGCAGCGAAATCCATGACAGAACTGCGAAGGTCTGAAAACGAGGCTCTGTTCTCAGATCAGTTTAAAGCTCTGTATGTGTCCTATGGGTCGACATGAACTGCACCCGCCTTCCCCTGGATGTCAGTAACCAATGAGAAGTGGAATGGAGTGTCTACGTAGTTCTCAGAACTTATAAAAGGCCAAGGAACGAAGTGCGCTCTCTTTTCGACGCTCGTCATTGCGCAAAGCAAGACCTCAAGATGCATTTAGAAACGCTCAGTTATCGGCCTTAGCTATATCCGTCTGTAATTTAATTCGATATAGGTGTTAGAAACATCATAACAAAGTTATTTTAAACCGAGTTATATCAGTTTATGCGAGTATATTGCTATTTTCGGAATTTCCTTAGTATTGCGTTTTGGGATTTGGGAATTTTGGCCACATAGCTATTGTTAGCTGCTAATTCCGAAGTTGAAGACGACGTTTTACAAACCAAGCAACGATTATTTTGGACAAAGGACACCTGCCCAAGATTCTGATGGAAGCTCGTCCAAAAGTAAGAACTATTTATGATTTATTCCGTATTTATGTGGAAAAATGTAAACGCATTTGTCCGCCGTTATTGCGGCACTAGTCTGGCTGTAACGCACACTGTATGTCTAGTAACGTTAATTTAAAAAAATCTAACTCAGCGGTTGCATTAATAACAAATGCATCTTTCATTGCTGTCCAACCTGTATTTTCTAGTCAATCTAATCGATAAATAATCGTAAACTTAGGTGCCTTCTCCAAGATGGCGCGGGCCAGGATGCATGACCTGTTGCCACTCATCACATTGTATAACCACGATTTTGCTGCTAAATATGCACATTTTCGAACAAAACCTATATGCATTGTGTAATATGATGTTACAGGACTGTCATCTGACGAAGATATATCAAGGTTAGTCAAAAATTATATATCTTTTGCTGTATTGTTACGATCGCTAACCTGTGCTGCTGGTAAATTGCTTGTGTTTCTGGCTATTGTGCTAAGCTAATATAATGCTATATTGTGTTTCGCTGTAAAACACTTAAAAAATCTGACATATTGGCTGGATTCACAAGATGTTGGCTTTCATTTGCTGTACGCTGTGTATTTTTCAGAAAAGATGAGTAATTAGGTATTTGACGTTGTCTCTGTAATTATTCTGGCAGCTTCGGCACTATTTCAGATTACAGCTGCAATGTAGAACTGTGATTTATACCTGAAATATGCACATTTTTCTAAAAAAACATATGCTATACAATAAATATGTTATCAGACTGTCATCTTATGAAGTTGTTTCTTGTTAGTGGCTATTTATATCTTTATTTGGTCGAATTAGTGATGGCTACTGATGGAGTAAAAAACTGTGGAGTAAAAAAAGTGGTGTCTTTTGCTATCGTGTTAGTAATAGATTTACATATTGTGTCTTCCCTGTAAAACATTTTAAAAAATCAGAAATGGATGGCTGGATTCACAAGATGTGTATCTTTCATCTGGTGTCTTGACTTGTGATTTAATGATATTTAGATGCTAGTATTTACTTGTGACGCTATGCTAGGCTATGCTAGTCAGCTTTTTACTGTAGGGGTGCTCCCGGAATCCGGGTTTGGAGGAATTAGAGGTTAATGCAGACAGAAAAGAGCTCCAACTTCTTAATCATAACCTCAATTTTGTCCCGCACATTGAATATAGCTGCGGAGAGTTCCTGTAATCCTAGATTGAGATCATTCAGGCGAGAAAAAACATCACCCAGATAGGTTGTGTGAGAAACTCGTCGTCAGACCAGTGAAAATTATGGTCAGTAAAGAGAAACTTTATGCTCGTCCCTCAATAAAAAAAAAATGTGTCAATACTTTGCCCCTTGATAATGAGCACACTTCTGTATTTTTTAAAAGCGTTACATGGTCGCTGCCCATATCGTTGCATAATGCAGAAAATACACGAGAGTTCAGGGCCTTTCTTTAACAAAGTTAACTATTTTCACTGTAGTGTCCAAATGTATTTCAAGCTGTCAGGCATTCCCTTGGCAGCAAGAGCCTCTCGGTGGATGCTGCAGTGTACCCATATGGCGTTGTGAGCAACTGCTTGCACACCAGTTACAACTCCACTATGGCTCCCTGTCATGGCTTTTGCGTCACCAGTACACATACCAACACATCTGACCACCAAAGCCCATTTGATGTCACAAAGCTTTCCAGTAGTTAACTTCTTGGAACTATAGGGGTGCTGTTCCGCTTAGCATATTTGGGTCTCCAAATTAAACTGCCTCGTGCTAAATTCTTGATCGTACAATATGCATATTATTGTTATTATTGGATAGAAAACACCTTCTAGTTTCTATAGATTGGAATTTTGTCTCTGAGTGGTACAGAACAATATCTACAGCACTTTTCATGACAGGGTTCAGATTTCAGAAATTTTTACCCCTGATCTGGAGTCTGTTTTTAAGGCGACAGTGAATGCTATGAAGAAACCGACACTGCCTACGTCTTCCTCTGGGTGTCTGTACGTCATCACGTTTTGAATGGAATCGATGGACAATCACAGCCATTATAAAAGACCAAAATGTATAGGGACCTCCCTTTCTCGTCGTGCGCCTGAAGCGTGAAGGACATCGGACTTGCCTCGTTCCAAATCGTTGTCTAACCAGCAATATTTCTCCGGTCATGTTTTCAGTCGTTATAGTTGTTAAAAACATCATAATTGTAGTTAATTTGAACCGTTTTATAGCAATTTATATCCGTTTAGTGCGATTTTGAGGAATTTCTTTGTTGTGCACTCTGAAAGTTTGGACACGTTTTGGGGTCCCGTTCGATCGTTAGTGGATATTTCGAAGGACAGAGACATCTATCGACCAAAAGACGTTTATAACATAGAAAGGATACATTGCCCAAGAATCTGATGGAAGAACAGCTCAAAGTAAGCAATATTTAATATGATAAATCGTGTTTCTGTCGAAATATTTTAAACGCATATTTCGCCATTTTGTTTGGTATAGCTTCACTTGGCGAACCCTGTATTGAAAAGTAAGGATAATTTTAAAAATGTAAATCAGCGGTTGCATTAAGAACTAATTTGTCTTTCGATTCCTGTCAACCCTGTATTTTTTAGTCAAGATATGATTAGCTTTCAATTAAACTAGATCACTCTGATAGATGACGTCAGACATATTGAGGCTTGATTTCCTAGTATTTTATTGTGTAACCACGGTTTTGTATGGCTAAATATGCACCTTTTCGAACAAACTGTATATGTATGTTGTAAAATGATGTACAGGAGTGTCATCGGAAGAATTCTGAGAAGGTTAGTGAAAAAATTAATATATTTTGGCGGTGATTACGTTATAGCGCTCTTTGGCTGGAATCGATGCTCTGGTAACGTTTGCACATGTGGTATGCTAACTTATCGATTTATTGTGTTTTCGCTGAAAAACGCTTAGAAAATCTGAAATATGGTCTGAAATCACAAGAACTGGGTCTTTCCATTGCTATGCTTTGCTATTTTTATGAAATGTTTTATGATGAGTAAATTGGTCATACACGTTGCTCTATCTAGTAATTCTAGTCGATGTGATGGTCGGTGCAATTGTAAACTGTGATTTCTACCTGAAATATGCACTTTTTTCTAACAAAAACATCCTATACCATGAATATGTTATCAGACTGTCATCTGAAGAGGTTTTTTCTTGGTTGCTATCAATATCTTAGTTGAGCCGAATTGGTGATAGCACCTGAAGGAGTAAGAAACTGATGGAGTTAGAATAGTGGTGTATTTTGCTAACGTGTTTAACTAATAGATTACATATTTTGTCTTCCCTGTAAAACATTTTAAAAATTGAAATGTGGCTTTATTCACAAGATCTGTATCTTTCATCTGGTGTCTTGGACTTGTGATTTAATGATATTTAGATGCTACTATCTACTTGTGAAGCTATGCTAGCTATGCTAATCAGTGTGTGGGGGGTGGGGGGTGCTCCCGGATCCGGGTTTCTGAGGCAGTAGAGGTTAAAAAATATCCTCTCGTTGTCCTGGTCTCCAGTGGTTTGCAGGAGAGGATGTCTTCCTCAATTGACCTTCCATGAATGTAACAGACATATACCAGGTATCGAGGTAAGACCCAGATGCAGACTGTCGAAGTAACAATGTTTAACGTAGCAACAGGGGCCGGCAAAGACAGGTCAAGGCAGGCAGGGGTCGACGATCCAGGGTAAGGCAAAGATACAGGGCGGGAGAAATCTGGGTCAGGGACAGGCAGAGTTCAGTAATCCAGAGGTGGAGCAATGGTACAGGACGGCAGGCAGACTCAGGGTTAGGCAGAGAGGTCAGGCGGGCGGGTGCAGGGTCAGGACATGCATTGGTCAAAAACCAGGATGACGAGGAAAAAGAAGCTGGGAAAGGATAGGAGCTGACAGGAAAAACGCTGGTTAGCTTGAACGAACAAGATGAACTGGCATCAAACAGACAGAGAACACAGGTATTTCTATACAGGGGATAATTGGGAAGAAGGGCAACACCTGGACGGGGGTGGAGACAAGCACAAGGACAGGTGAAACAGATCAGGGCTTGACGCCAGGCCCGCCACGTCTGTTGACTCATCCAGCTGTAATGCATATAATTCACTGGCTTGTATGCGAAGTAATTGTTTCAAAACATCTCGTGCCATGTCACTGATGCATCGTTAAACAGTGTTGTTTGATGAAGTCATTGTATGTATAGTTTTTTTGGGCCTTTTCCCCCAGCATTGTCACAGCCATATCCGCGGCAGCAGGAAGAATGAAGTCCTCCACGATAGTATTGTCCTAGCCACTCGGTAGCTCACCATTTTAAGATGCTTCAAGCTCCTTCTTATTAATGATATCTGTTGCTTTAATACGTCTTACTACTCAAAAGTTGTCTTTATTCTCACTCAAAAAACTCCTGTGGCTTATTTTTCAAGTTGTCATGTTTCGTTTCTAAATGTCTGCGCAAGAGTGAAGGTTTCCCGTGAGAGAGTAACGGTTAATGTGACTGGATGTTAACCTTTTCTCAATAGGGGGTGCTGTTTACACTTTGAAGATCTTTCGTTCCCAGATTAAACTGCCTCGTACTCAATTCTTGCTCGTACAATATGCATATTATTATTACTATTGGATAGAAAACACTCTCTAGTTTCTAAAACCGTTTGAATTATTTCTCTGAGTGAAACAGAACTCATTCTACAGCACACTTCCTGTCAAGAAGTGAGATTTCTGAAATTGAGGTCTCTGTTCCAGGGTCGGTTTATAAATTCCCTTATAAGCTATGGGGCTACATGCACTGCATACGCCTTCCCCTAGATGTCAGTAAGCGGTGAGACTTTGAATGGAGYGGATAGCACCATCTGGGGGAGTATAAAAGCTCTTGGAACGGAAGTACCAACCTTTTCGACGAGGCGCCTGACGCAGGAGGGAAACCGGCATGGCATCTTCAAAAGCTTTCGGTTTAGCAGTTCTATATCTCCGGCTCTGATTTAATTTGTTTTTTGTCTTAAAAACTTCATAAGGTAGTTAATTTAAACCRACTTATAGCAGTTTATAGCAGTTTAKTGYGATTTTCTGGAGTTTCTTTGTCAGGCGTTATCACGAGTTGGGCACCTCTCCGGTACATCGGCGTTAGCAGCTAATTTCTACAGGAGTAGAGGACATCTTTCAACCAAAAGACGATTGTTCTGGACAAAGGACCAATTGCCCAAGATTCTGATGGAAAATCATCCAAAAGTAAGAGCTATTTATGATGTTAATTCGTATATCTGTGGAAAGATGTAAAATTATTAGTCCGCCATTGATTTAGGCATGGTCTCGCTGTAACGCACGCTGAATGTCGAGTAACGTTAATTTTAAAAATCTAACACAGCGGTTGCATTAAGAACTAATGTGTCTTTCATTTGCTGTCCAACCTGTATTTTTTAGTCAAGTTTACGATTAGTTATCGATTAGATTAGTTGCCTCTCCAAGATGGCGCTGGCCAGATTGCCTGAAATGTTGCTACTAATCACATTGTATAACCACGATTTGTGCTGCTAAATATGCACATTTTCGAACAAAACCTATATGCATTGTGTAATATGATGTTACAGGACTGTCATCTGACGAAGTATATCAAGGTTAGTCAAAAATTATATATCTTTTGCTGTATTGTTACGATCGCTAACCTGTGCTGCTGGTAAATTGCTTGTGTTTCTGGCTATTGTGCTAAGCTAATATAATGCTATATTGTGTTTTCGCTGTAAAACACTTAAAAAATCTGACATATTGGCTGGATTCACAAGATGTTGGGCTTTCATTTGCTGTACGCTGTGTATTTTTCAGAAAGGTTTTAAGATGAGTAATTAGGTATTTGACGTTGGTGTCTGTAATTATTCTGGCAGCTTCGGCACTATTTCAGATTGCAGCTGCAATGTAGAACTGTGATTTATACCTGAAATATGCACATTTTTCTAAAAAAACATATGCTATACAATAAATATGTTATCAGACTGTCATCTTATGAAGTTGTTTCTTGGTTAGTGGCTATTTATATCTTTATTTGGTCGAATTAGTGATGGCTACTGATGGAGTAAAAAACTGGTGGAGTAAAAAAAGTGGTGTCTTTTGCTATCGTGGTTAGCTAATAGATTTACATATTGTGTCTTCCCTGTAAAACATTTTAAAAATCAGAAATGATGGCTGGATTCACAAGATGTGTATCTTTCATCTGGTGTCTTGGACTTGTGATTTAATGATATTTAGATGCTAGTATTTACTTGTGACGCTATGCTAGTCAGCTTTTTTACTGTGGGGGGTGCTCCCGGATCCGGGATTGGGACCAATTAGAAGTTAATTATTTGACTAGGCTACCTGTATTGGTGTCACGCCCGGACCATAGTAAGCTGTTTTTCTCTGTGTTGGTTGGGGTGTGACAGCTGTTTATCGTTGTCTCTGATTGGGGATCATATTTAGGTAGCCATTTCCCCATTGTTAGTTGTGGGATCTTGTCTACAGTAAGTTGCCTTTGTGCACTCCAGTAGCTTCACGTTTCGTTTGTTCTTTATTGTTTTGTTTTGTGAGTTTCTCTTTATTAAAATTATGTGGAACTCTATGCACGCTGCGCCTTGGTCTCATCAATACGACGAGTGTGACAATTTGACATTGTGTTGTTATTTCGCTGAACACTAGATGGTTTAGTTTTATTTTTGGCAGTGAAACGAGGCTACTCAGGGAAGAAAAAAAACTCACCCAAAAGTATAGCCCTGTTGGAAAATATAAATGTTCTGTTTGAAAATGTGAAGAAAAAAAGTTGTGAAATGTGAATCACATTTTTATTTGGCGTACCCCCGGCGGCCATGCGCTTACCCCAGTTTGGGAATACCTGGGTTAGAAGAAGCCTATGTTGTGTCTTTGGCTATGCCGGATTAAGTGATATGACATGCTATTCTATAAAATCATTTTTCTGTAATTAATATTACCTGATCAAGCTAATCAGGTAAATAATTAACTAGAAAGTCAGGGCACCACGAAATAATGTTTATAGAGCTGTTATCTTCCGAATAAACTCTTAAAGTCCTAGTAATCTTTTACGTCAGTAGCAGTCAATATTTAATCCTCACCTTATTTAGTCTTATCTGAAAGTTGTAAATTCTTGCTTATCTTCACGAACCCTGGCTAACAAGTTGAATCAGCAATACAAAATTTGGGTTAATTATTTATTTACTAAATACCTAACTAATCACACAGAATTACATATACACAGAATGAATCATACATTGATTACCAATTGTGTCATAAAGAAAACGTCCCTGGTGGACGGAGCCGACATGACGGCTGGTTACACAAAGGAAAGGGGGCTGGGTTTGAGTGAAAGAGCGGGAAGACTGAGGAACAAAGGGAGAAGCTATGTCTCTATCGGGCCTTAGGCAGCTACTCTATCGCAAATACAGAATCTTATGCATTTTAAATAACCGCCCATTTGAAAAGGGAGAATGCAATAAATATTTACTCTGAGCTGCGCTTCGGTAGATGGGAGGCCGGGTGGTCCAGGATGGATCTCTGGTCCTCTGAAGACTGTCTAGTGGTGAACTGGAGCGTGGTAGAATGGATACTCTGTCCGTCCTCTCCTAGCCCACGTTTAGCGGGCGGAGGGGGTGGCACTTCTTTAGTGAATAAGAGTTCAAAGTTCATACAAAGTTGCCATACTTTAATCTCATGCTATATTCTGGCTGGTATAGTCGAAATTCATCCATCTGGTGTGTTGACCGTCATCTTCACGTTGAAATTCGATGCTAATTTAGTGAGATTCTTGCTGAGGTTGGCTCAGATCTGTAGGTGGTCTTTGTCCTTTTAACGCAGGACTGTCACCCTAACGTCCTCGGAACAGAAAGTTATATTTTCGTCAAGGGCTTTATATAGGAGGGGAGAGAAGGGCGTGTTTCATAGTTTATAACCAATGTCTGTTCACATGGGCAGGGCCACTGAGTTAAGCATAGTTCACTCATGAAAACCCAATTCTCTCATTTGGAAGCTACAATTACATTTAATCTTTTCACAAATAGTTTCATATTTAAACATTTAAATTGCACAACAATTCCATGTGAATCTGATAACTACAATGTGTAGACTTTCCAAGATACAGTTTATGTTGTCCTATCATCAGTAATAATGTCTCAGACGCCAACTGATCTGGCATCATATTCATTTAGTACCAAAGTATATTTTCAGCTGATTGGATAACCGAAATATGGTTCCGTTACCATCTTTTGATGTCACCAGACTCTCTCTCAATGTTAACAAAGGGATTTTCAATAGTCACATCAGTAGAGTAGAGAGAAGAAAAAGGGGAAAGGTATTTATGGGGGTCATAAAACTCCCCCACTCAGGCCAATGTCATGACACCTACATAACCAACCCACAAAGTAACATTTAACATCCATATTTGGCCAGCTATGTAAACTTTATCCTCGTTTTATCCTGCAATAGATGTCGTTCAATTGGTAAGATACATTTTTGTCTTTTTCTAATGCCTCTTAAGGGGAAAGTAATCTAAAAGTAAAGGAAGTTTATCAGATAGAGCTACTGAGTTTGGGTAATCCAAAAGTTACATTACTGATTACAATTGGACAGGTAACTAGTAACTTTAATGGATTACATTTAGAAAGTAACCTACCCAACCCTGCAGAAGACAATGTGGCATTTCAACCCCTACCTACACCTACATTAACTTTTACTCTACATTTATGACAAGATAGTTTACCTTAGCATTTTAGATTTGTGATAACCTGCTTCATAAATAGAATGCATTTTAAATATGATGAAAAGACCATCCTAATGTTTAAAGATATGTATTGAGTCATTTTTTAGCAACGAATATATCATTTCAAAATGATTGTATTTCTTCTTGAAGTTTTAAACAGGCAAGAGCAGCCACAAGCGTATTTCTTTTTGTCAATGTGTTCTTTCTGTATTCTTTGTGTCTGATTCTGTATACTAGGAGCTAATATAGATGCATTAGTTGTCTAATGTTCCCACTTCCTGCTTCTCTATTGAATTACAAATCGACTTCAAAAACTCCATTGTTATTTGGTGGATGACAGACAGCCAGGACATCACTTTTTAGTGAGAGGGCTGGGGATATACCATAGCTGTACTGTATGTAAATAGTACAGACAGTGTTTGAATCATTGAACACAGAGACTGACCCACAGCTGAATAGATCTCAGAAGAGCAACTCCTGTGTGACTCAGCCAATTTCCCAGCATGCCATATTGTCCCATTCCTAGACAAGCCCATAGAATCTAGGTTGAAGATTACAAAGTTAAGATAACAAGGTTGTAATATCCCATAACTCTTTGCAATTCATGGGACCAGCGTTGCTAGTTAGCAACGGTGCTAGCTAATGTTTGGAGGATATATTGGCATGGCTTGCCGGCCCTTGACTTCGTCTCAGGCCTAACAACACCCATGCCAATATATCCTCCAAACACCGGCTTCTCTGGCATTATCACTTAAATAGAATGCCCTTCAAGCCAATCAGAAATGAGTATTCAACAATCCTATGGTATAATGTATAAAATAATAAATCTGAAGAATGTATCTGCTCTGCAGGTTTGTTAGCTAGATTTTTGGGATCGGTGTCCCTTCCACGGGATGGTTGAGCTAACGTAGGCTAATGCGATTAGCATGAGGTTGTAAGTAACAAGAACTTTTCCCAGAACATATCTGATATTGCCAGAAAGCTTACATTCTTGTTAATAGAACTGTACTGTCCAATTTACAGTAGCTATTACAGTGAAAGAATACCATGCTATTGTTTGAGGAGAGTGCACAATTTTGAAAAAGAAAAGTTATTAATAAACAAATTAGGAACATTTGGGCAGTGTCGATACATTTTTTTAAATTAGAAATGCAATGGTTCATTGGATCAGTCTAAAACATTGCACATGATGCCATCTAGTGGCCAGAATCTAAATTGCACCTGGGCTGGAATAATACATTTTGTCCTTTCTCTTGCATTTCAAAGATGATGGTACAAAAGAAAGGTTGGTTTTTCTTTGTATGATCTTTTACCAGATCTATCGTGTTATATTCTACAACATTCCTTTCACATTTCCATAAACGTCAAAGTGTTTCCCTTCAAATGGTACCAAGAATATGCACATCCTTGCTTCAGGGCCTGAGCTACAGGCAGTTAGATTTGGGTATGTCATTTTAGGCGAATATTTAAAAAAAAAGGGGCTAATCCTTAAGAGGCTAGCTTGCTAGCTAGCCAGCAGATTTAGAAGAATGAATCCATTAATTTTTCAAAAATAATTTTTTTATATGCCAGCATTCCATTCAAACAATGCAGTGAATCCACAGCCATACAATCAGTTGATGATAGGACTGAGACAAGTTGTAAATGGAACAAGTACTGATATTGTACCATATAACAGAATTCACAGCTTTCCAATAAAATATTTTTAGAGGCTATTTATACAGAAGAATGGTATAAAACCGGGAATATACTGTATTTATAATTGTAATACAAACAATATTTTATTTAGACAATAATTCTATTACCCAATTTCTGATATATAACATGCCTTACTTTTATTTTCCTGCATAAGTAAAATCAGGATTATGCCTTACTGCCATACTGGTTTGGATTTCTCCCTGACCAATATGGCTACCATTTTCATCCCATTCAGGAACTTTGAGGTTTTATGACATAGGATCCCTATGGACACGCCCACTCTGTGTCACATTCCAACCGGGGTGGTAGCTCTTTCCTGTCTTATCTGTTCCTCTCTCCTTCATCCCTCCTTTCTTGGCACGCAGACTGCTGCATAATGTTAATTATTCAGCTTGGCTTGCCAGAGGCAGGGAGCGAATCATAAATCAGGCCTGATCGGGGGCTATTTCATACGAGTGACAATGGTTCAACACAAAGCAGAAAATTATTCCCAAACTCACACAAAAATAAGGTTGCATTTATTTCCAATGTTGTGATTTTATTTGTACTTTGTGTCGTCAGGTAATTACTTGCCTGGGCTTCAAAGTGTACTGAGACAGTGGTTAATTAACCCTTAATGAATGCACACAAACCTGCAGCTTTGTGAAACGGCTTAAATAATGCACAACCTCTGAACCACTACAGTAGCTAACACTAACTATACCTGAAAACTGTCCTCCTCCACCCGCATCTTTCTCGCTCTTTCTCGCTGTCTAAAAGAAAAAATGTCACGATAAGCTTTATGGCTAAATCTATCAATCTTAAGATATTATTTTATTTACTTTGTTACTTTCTGAAGGCACTTTATATTTCAAAAGTATTCATACCCCTTGATTTATTCCACATTTTGTTGTCGTACAGCCTGAATTAAACATTTATTCGATGTTTTGGAATATTTTTACTATGTACTGTCCTCCTCCTACTCTGTCAATTATGTTCGTATTGTGGAGTAACTACAATGTTGTTGATACATCCTCAGGTTTCTACTATCACAGCAATTAAACACCGTAACTGTTTTAAAGTCACCATTGGCCTCATGGTGAAATTCGTAAACAGTTTCCTTCCTCTCCGGCAACTGAGTTAGGAAGGACACCTGTATTTTTTAATTGACTGGGTGTATTGATACACCATCCAAAGTGTAATTCATAACTTTACCATGCTCTAAGGCAGGGGTGGGCAACTCCAGTCCTCGAGGGCCTGATTGGTGTCATACTTTTTCTCCATCCCTAGCAAACACAGCTGATTAATCCAAGTGCATTCTAAACTAAAGATCATGATTAGGTGATTATTGGAGTCAGGTGTGTTAACTGGGGCTGGGGAAAAACTGTGACACCAATCAGGCCTTCGAGGACTGAATTTGCTCACCCCTTCATTGTCTGCTTTTACATTTTTACCCATCTACCAATAAGTGCCCTTCGTTGCGAGGCATTTGAAAACCTCCCTGGTCTTTGTGGTTGAAATTCAATGCTCAACTGAGGGATCTTACAGATAATTGTATGTGTACAGAGATGAGGTAAAGCATGCTAAACACTATTATAGCACACAGAGTGAGTCCATGCAACTTATGTGACTTGTTAAGCAAATTATTCATCCTGAATTTATTTAGGCTTACAACAACAAAGGGGTTGAATACTTATTGACTCAAGACATTTCAGCTTTTATTTTTTAATTCATTTGTAAACATTTCCAAAAACATAATTCACTTTGACATTATCGGGTAATGTGTGTAGGCCAGTGACAAAAATATAAATGTATTACATTTTAGATTCAGGCTGTAACACAACAAACTGTGGAAAAAGGCAAGTGTTGTGAAATCTTTCTGAAGGCGCTGTAATGCATTTCCAGCAGAACGTTTTTCATAGTGGCAGCATTCATAGGTCAGGGGGAGCAATTCAACTTCTTTCTTTTTTTCTCTTCCATTTTCAGCATTGGCAAGCCGTGGGTTCCTTTATCATGTCAGCAGCTGGACCAACTGCTTATGAAATGCTTTTAGGTAATAAGGATTATGATAATGAGATCAATATGGTGGAGAAAACAAATTTAAACAGGGACAGGAAATAAAGCTGAAAAACAACCTCTGTTCATACAGAAAAATAGAAATCCCTGTGATTTATTTAATTTTTCATACTTAAAAAACTCCTGGAGAATTGAGGATGACCAGCACATGACTTCATATTACTAACCAGGCAGGGATTTACCTATTGACATATAGTACGAAAAAAACATATTCTAATCTTCCTGCAACGTTAACTGTTTAACATTGTTAAAACATTGTTTTTTCAGCTGGGTAAAGCACAAACTCCAAGCTAATTAAAGCAACTCCCCAGTCCAGAGGGCATGGAGACATAGGGACTTGAGAGTGTGTGTAACGGCGGTCCTCCTCCTCTTCTACCGAAAAGGAGGAGTATTTATCGAACCAAGGCGCAGTGGAGTTTGAACACATATTTATTAAACAAAAACAATAAACGATCGTGAAGCTAAATAAACGATGTGCACACACAGGCTACAAACGTTAACATAGACACGAACTTGTACTAAACTAACAAAACAACAAACGGTGTAGACAGACCTATACGACGAACTTACATAAAACAAGAAGAACGCACGAATAGGACAAAATGACTACACAAAACCGAACAAACCGTAACAGTCCCGTATGGTGCAAACAATTACACATACACGGAAGACAATCACCCACAACGAACACTGTGACAACGCCTACCTAAATATGACTCTTAATTAGAGGAACGCCAAACACCTGCCTCTAATTAAGAGCCATACCAGGCAACCCAAAAACCAACACAGAAACAGATAACATAGACTGCCCACCCAAAACACATGCCCTGACCTAAACACATACAAAAACAACATAAAACAGGTCAGGACCGTTACAGTGTGGAAGAACTGGGTCTTCATCCTCCATTATGATATTAATCCCGTCGTCATCCTCTAGGTCGCCTTCCCCTGACACCAAGTCGTCAGACAGTGAGGGGAGGCAACCTTGCCCCATCTGGGCTTGGTTGCTGGGAGATGAAACTCAGCCTCGGCCGGTGGCTGAGGCGGGTACGTTTGAGCCTCCTCTTCAAAAATGCTAAACATTCCTGGAACGTACCAAATCTTTGCAGGAATGTTGCAAAATGTTTTGAGAATGTTCAAAACTGTTTTAGGACTGCTCCAAAATTGAGCCGGATTGACTGCCCTTCATGTCTTAAAATAACGATGGAGTGTTGTTTTTCTTTCTTATTTGAGCTGTTCTTTGAATAACATGGACTTGGTCTTTTACCAAATAGGGCTATCTTCTGTAAACCACCCCTACCTTGTCACAACACAACTGATTGGCTCAAACGCATTAAGAAGGAAAGAAATTCCACAAATTAACATTTAACAAGGCACACCTGTTAATTGAAATGCATTCCAGGTGACTACATTATGAAGCTGGTTGAGAGAATGCCAAGAGTGTGCAAAGCTGTCATCAAGACAAAGGGTGGCTACTTTGAAGATTCTCAAATATATTTTGATTTGTTTTACACTTTTTTGGTTACTACATGATTCCATATGTGTTATTTCATAGTTTTGATGTCTTCACTATTATTCTAAAATGTAGAAAAACGCTGGAATGAGTATGTGTGTGCAAACTTTTGACTGGAACTGTATATATAGGAGAGGTGCTTTTTCTTTTCAAAGTTTTACAGGTCCAGTCTCTCAACTGGCTTTCTCACTCGTCCTGAATGTGTGACATTAGACCCTATTCCTCTTTGTGGAAGAGTCATGTCCCTGTGAGTAGAAACAGTTTGTGTCTCACCTGACTCACTAGACACCTGAGAGGTCACGGGCAGAGTCTCTGTGAGCGGGCTTGGTGTCGTTGGTGCTGTAGATGGCGCCTGCTCCTTCTGAACTTGCCCCCCTTAGGCAGTTTCCACCCGGTTTGACCGTGAGGTGGAACTGGGGCCCTGAACAACAGCTGGTGTCATCCAGTGTTTTTGTCCATCCAGTCTCATGAGCACTGTGTCCCCAGGGCTCAGTGATGGAAGGTTTCTGACTCCATTCCTGCAATCAAAGTAAAACGCCTGCTTGTGTTTTGCAGCAGCGTCTGCCTGTATGACCTTCTCCTGGTCAGGCCAGTTTGGATTCAGATTCTCTTCCAAGGAAAGGAGGGTTGTCCTGATCCTTCTCCCCATCAGTAGCTCAGCCGGGCTGAAACCTGTAGATGTTGAGGAGGTGGCTTTGTATGTCATCAGAGCGAATATCCAATTGGCTGCCTGTACAGTGGGGTTTGCTTGTCACATGTATACTGTAAAGTCATACTCCTTACTGAATTATTTTAGCTCATACTTGCCAACTGGGGGCCATTATCATTAACCAGGATTTCAGGTACTCCAAACCTAGCAAAGGTTGCTTTGAGCTTGGCTATGACCTGGCTACTGGTCGTGGTTGGGAGGTGGAGGATTTATAGGAATCTAGAATAGTAGAATCTACACTACTAGGTAGTTTTGCTTTTAGTACTCACACAGATCTATTGCTATTTTCTGCCATGGTCTGGAGGGAGGCTCACTAGACATGAATGGCTCTTTTCTCTGTGTGTTCCTAGTTTCACAGCAAAACTCACACATTTCCACCTCTGTGATTATCTCCTGTGAGATTTTAGGCCACCACACTGACTGGTTAGCTCTCTCCCTGCACTTAACCAGCCCTTGGTTTCCATCTTGAATCCTAAGTAGGATTTCTTTCCTCATGCATGTGGGAATGACTATGCGGTTTCCCCTGATCACTAGTCCATGTGTCTCTGATAGTTCCCCTCTCACCTGATAAAAGTCTCTTATCTATTCAGGGGTTTTCTCTAAGTACGATGGCCACCAATTTCTGATGAACCACAGCACTGACTGCAGCTGTGGGTCGGATTCTGTGTTCAGTCTGATATCCTCCATTCTCTGGAGCTGCACCCTCGTGGTTTCTCGGTGGACCACTGGACAGAGCATCATCTACGGCGAGTGTCTTTCCTGGTGCGTACTCTGCGATTCCACTGTAACTCATCAATCTTATCAACAGTCTTTGACACCTGATAGGAACATTGTTCAAGTCCTTGCTGTTAATGTGTGGCACAAGGGGTTTGACTAGGCAGCCTAAAGCTGCCTAGTCTGTAGAGGTACTTCTCAAAGTGTTCGCAAGCCCACACGCTCGTTAAACACTTTTTCAATCTGAGGGTATCTTGTCTCTGCATCCCTCACATGCCTGCTGCAGTAGGCGACTGGTTTCCAGTCCTCACCAGGCTGTTGAAGTAGGACACATCCTACTCTGTAGCTGCGGGCATCAGCTGACACTGCTGTAGGTTTCCTGGAATTACAAGTTAACACTGGAGCAGTGGTTAGTGAGTGTTTAAGTCTCTGAAATGCTGCCTCCTGTGGGTGTCCTCGGGCCCACTCTACCTTTGTTTTGAGGAGCTCGTAGAGCGGCGCCCCAGCGCGGAAAGCTCCGGAATGTATTTCCCCAGATACTGTACCATTCCGAGGAAACGCTTCAGCCAGCTGACGTTCTGGGGCTAGGGTAAGTTGCTTATCCCCGTGAGCTTTTCGTGGTCTGGCCTGACTCTGTTTTCATTAATGATGTGCCTCAGGAAGCAAAGCTGGATTTGTTTGAACTTACACATGTCCTTGTTGATCTTGATGCCTGTTTCTTCAATGACTTTGAGCATATTCCCCAGGCATTCGTCATGTTTCTGCTCAGAGTTTGCATAGATCAGTACATCGCCCATGTATATAGCCACACCCTCGAGCCCTTGCAGAGTTTCCGTCATTTTCCTTTGGAAAATCTCGGGGACACTGGTTATCCGTAATGGGAGACGTGTGAAGCGGTATCTCCCAAAAGGGGTTATGAAAGTAGTCAGCTTGCTACTCTCCTCGTGTAGAGGGATTTGGTAGAACCACTAGCAGCATTTAGTGTGGTGAAAACTTTGGTTCCTGACAGTTTCGACACGATTTCCTCATGTGAAGAATGTACTTTGCCCTTTTCACTACTTTGTTCAGTTGTTTTAGATTGAGGTAATTTTGACACTAGAATACATGTTCCTGGCTCATATCGATGACACATAGGCCATTTTCAAAGGGATTCGTTTTTTTTAATGGGCAGTCGCTCTTTAACGTATCAAAACATCTCTCGGTTATCTAGCATTGACCTATCATTGACCTGCAAGTCATGTGGGTCTCTTGAGTGTCTTTGCATCTTTAGACTCACCCGTGATCCCTGACCTCTGAAACATCCTCTGGACTTGTGATTATGAACACTCCATCTACTGTATACTGATCTCATCTACTGATAATGACTGTGGCTGTGTATTTCGCACTGTCTGTATGACGCATCCAATGCTCTGTTAATCCTCGCTCATGCTAATTTCCCCCTAAAAATCAATAATGTTAGAGGATAAAGAAACGATGGGGCTCTTGGCCATTGCTAAAAAGTCGAAGCCTCTTACCCTGGTATGATTAAAGACTTTTGTGCACTGTGGAGCGAAGCCCAATACATCCTCATTGATGCGCCAGCAGTGTAATTATCACAGGACCCGGATGTACAGATCCAATCACTCTGATGCTATTGACAACTACGCCTGATACAAACAAGTATGTTAGAGGCAGCCACTGGATGAACCGCTGTGGAGTGTCTGTCTGAACACACTGCCTTATCAGCCATGGATCTCTTATGACACTTGAGGTAATTTCACCAGTTCCTCTGTAGGGTTCTGACACATCAAACAGGGTCAACTGAAACATATGGTTGCTCTTTATAGGAAGACACTATAAAGAGTTGGCGAGCAGAGACTAGTAATCTATAGTTGACACACGGGGGATTCCACTGTTCAAGACGGTGATGTATTGAACTGAGATGTTTCACTGAGAAAATCAGTAGGCCTATTTTCTCCGAAAAAATGTACGGAGGAGAAATGATGGCGATAATGATAATGAGAAACACTAAGGATCTATGAGCTAGCCAAACAGTACCAGTAAAATAAAAATATCTGCCAATCATTATTTAAAATGATAAACTGGGTGGTAGTCAAATAACGAGAGAGAGAGAGAGAGAGACTTTTGATCTTTCTTTACTGAAACATTCTCATTTCATTTAAAACTCACCCCCCCTCCTTAAAAATAAAAAACCCAAATATATCCTGTACTGCATACATGTACCATACTCACCTTTCCATCTATCACGTGATACAAACCACCATCACAATACCCACTCCTACAACCGTATATCCAAAACATCTTCCCCAGCTATACATACAGCCCCCCCCACATATCATATCTCCTCAAACATCTCCACACATTTTATCATTCTATAGTACTCAAACTCAACCCTAAGGCGCGCAGAGACCATCCAATTAAACAATAGTAAAGGGTCTGTCATCCCCCCACCTTTGACCCTGTTCCTCCTTGTTATCCAAATAGCCAACTTTGCCTGAGCAAACAGAAATTTCAACAAAACACATTTGGCTTTCTCCTTATTTGAATACCTGTACCCCATTATAAACATCCCAACAGCAAAAACCACCCCCAACCTCTCACACAGACATTCCAACAGAGACATTAATGGCATTAACCTGGTGCACACAGAAAACACATGAATCACAGTTTCTTTCATTTTACAGAAAGGACACCCCTGCCCAATTCCCGGTTCAACCCATGCCAACCAGCTGTTAGCGGCCAGGGCTCCATGAAGAACCCTCCACTGGAGGTCCCCTGACCTCTTTGGTACTGGGGGTTTGTAGAGCCCCCTCCATCTAAAACCCACCATACTCTCCACCCCACATACCCTCTGCCACTGATGTGCCTTCGCTCCTAATGTTCCTTACCTTAACACAGAGGTTGTAGAGGGCTTTACCTCCCACCCCCTCAAACTCCCCCAGGCTCGGAGTGTTAAAATCTAACAAGTCCTTCAGACCCCCTTGCCAGTCTCCAGTCTCTGCCGTCACCTGCAGTGGCGGAAACATTGGTGGCCCCTCTCCCTTTGGCCTCTCAAACATCCCCCTTACCGGCTCAGAGAGTGCCTCCTGGACCTCCCCCAGGAATCTCTCCAGCAGCCTAAGAGACGTTATTCCTGTTTGTTGCGCCAAGACCTCCGGGGTTTTCCACCCCTCCTCTCCCAGCAGTCTAAGGTCACCAAGCCTTTGTAAATCCCTGCCATCAGTTGCCTCTGCAGGGTGGCCGACTGAACCGATCTCAAAGGGATGGCTGGGTTGTGGAAGATAGGCTCCTCCCACACCCACAGCCAAGGCTCCCACACCCCCTTCTCGTGTGGCCCTTAACAGCTGCCAGGCCCTCAGCACTGCAGAGTAAAAATCTGAGAGACCTGCTGTACTCAGCCTCTCCAGCTTCATGAGGAACAGCTGCCGGTCCAACCCTAATCCGCCAGCTCTCCTCAGCAGCGCGCATGCTGGTTCCCTCCAGCCAACATCAGTATGGAACAGCAGTCTCTGCACCGCCTTTAGCCGGAAAGCAGCCATCCTGCTCTCCAGTTCCACCAGGCCCTGTCCTCCCTCGTGGACGGTCATGTACAACACTGCTGCCTTCAGCCAGTGATGGCCCGACCAGAAGAAGTCCACCAGCTTGCGTTGCAGGTCTGTGAGCAGACCGGCAGGGGGATTGAGGACAGCCAGTTTATGCCACAGGGAAGATGCCACCAGGTTGTTAATTATCCGCACCCTCCCTCCATATGACACTTGGGACAGGAGCCACCTCCACCTGGCCAGTCTTGACACCACTGCCTGTGACAGCCCCTCCCAGTTCTTCCTTACCCACTTCTCTGAGCCCAGGTACACCCCCAACACTATAAGCCCTTCACAACCCCACTGCAAACCCCCTGGAAGCAGAGGAGGAGCCCTATCCCCCCATGCCCCACATAACAGAGCTTTGCTCTTCCCCAGTTTACCTTGGCTGATGAAGCTCCCTCGTACACCTTCAGACTGGTCTCTAGTGCCAGCATATCTTGACCATCACAGAAACATCATCTGCATATGCTGGCACTGCTATTCCTGTCACCACACCCATGCCTGTCCAGCACACTCCCTGCAGTCTCATGCATAGCAGTCCTAAAAAAGGCTCAATGGCTAGTGTGTATAGCTTCCCAGATAGAGGGCATCCTTGTCTAATGCCCCGTCTCACCCAGACTGGCCTACTGAGCCCCCCTCCCACCTTRACCATACATGACGCCCCAGCATACAACAGCTTCACACAGGTCACAAAACTCTTCCCAAACCCAAACACAGACATCACATTAAACAGATACTCATGATCCACTCTGTCAAAAGCCTTCTCTTGATCTAAAGAGACCAGCCCAAAGTTCACATTAGAACCTCTCGACAAGTCCAACATGTCCCTAATTAAGAACAAGTTGTCTGTGAATGAGCGTCCCGGTACACAATATGTTTGGTCCTTATGTACTATCGAGTCCAGATGGGACTTCAGTCTGTTAGAGAGGACCTTGGCAAAAATCTTGTAGTCCGCACAGAGTAATGCCACAGGCCTCCAGTTCTTAAGTTCACACAAGTCCCCTTTTTTGGGCAGGAGAGTCAGAGCCGCCCGACGGCAGCTCATCGGCAACTCTCCTACCCCGACGCATTCACGCAACACRCAAAAGAAGTYCTGTCCAATTGTTCCCCAGAATKTTTTATAAAACTCCACTGGGAGTCCATCGACCCCCGGTGCACGACCGGGGGACATCTGGGTTACGGCCTCTGCCAGTTCATGTGACAACAGAGGAATGTCCATTTCATCCCTCTGTGCCCCAGAGAGCTTAGGGAGTCCTGCGAACAAGATCTGAGCACACATAGGATCACACACTTCTGTCCTATACAATTCAGTATAAAACTCCACAGTCCGCTCCCGCATCTCACCCACCACAGAGGTCACCCGCCCATCAGACAGCCGTAGACAATGCATACCCTTGGCTTCACCGCTCTGTCTTTCCAAACCAAAGAAGAAGGAGCTGGGAGAACCTAGCTCTTACAAGTGCTCCCTTTTCTTTCACCTGAAAAAAACTGCCCAGGTCCCTACGTAATTCGGCTAAATTAGCTTGGAGGCCTACATTGCCTTGCCCCACCATCTCTACCTCCATCTCACTAATACACCGCTCTAGTTCCCCCAATACTCTCCTAGCCTCTGAGGATGAGAGAGCTGTGTACTGTTGACAGAAAAGCCGAATTTGCACTTTCCCCACATCCCACCATTGACTCAGACTCATACTCCTCTCTTCGCTGCCCCCACCTTTCCGAAAAAGTCTGGAAACCTGAGCAAAAAGTGGCATCTTGTAAGAGCTTTACATTGAACTTCCAATAAGATGCCTGCCGGGGCCCTGGTGAAATAGACAGCCGAGCCATGGTTATGTGATGATCCGAAAACCCCACCGGGAGAATGGTAGCGCCCAGCAGCCTATTGCTCTGATTCCTGGACATGTAAAAACGATCAAGTCGGGCTGCACTCACCCTAGCCCCAAAAACCTTCATCCATGGATACTGTCTTGTGTTGGGATGTTTACTTCTCCAAACATCCACTAGGTCAGACTGATTAATGATGTCCCTTAACACTCCCACTGACACTGAATGAGTCTCTTCCCCATTTCTGTCTTTTGTAAAATCCATTGTACAGTTCCAGTCTCCTCCGACCACCAGCGTCTCCTCAGGCGCTACCTGTGAGAGTTCCTGTCTAAGACTCCCAAATAGAACCCCTCTCTCTCCCTGTGTTAGGCGCATACACATTTATAAAGACAAAACCCATGTTGTTAATTTCTGCTTTTACTACAAGCAGCCTACCCCTACACACCTCCTTTGAGGAGCAAATTTTTACAGACAGACCCGGTGCAAAAAGGACTGCCACCCCTGCACTAAGATTTGTCCCATGGCTCAACACACTTGCCCTTTTCCCTTTTCCCTTTTCTCCTGCAGAAACAACACCTGTACTTTTTTTTGTTTTACATATTCACCCAACACACTCCTCTTTCCCGCATCTCTGGCGCCATTTATATTGAGCGATCCTACCCGAAGAGTCTCCTAAGAAGTGGGAGAAAAGCCAGCAGCGAAATAGACCAATAGCAAAGCTCAACAATCCCCAGTGTCAGAAAGAAATTAAACATTTAAACAGTGTCTGAAGGTARGCCTTTACGCACTGTTGTGACCCACTTCCTCAACCTAAACCGTTTCYTGGGTGAGAGGACACCATGCCCCTCATTTCTCATAGCATGTTGTACTGATCTTACAAACTTTCTAGGATCAGAAAAAAAAGACTCAGATTAACTTTTTCCCCCTTAGTCTCATTCAGGAACCTTGTCAGTTCTCTCAACGTGTACTTAGACCCCTCTGCTTGACTGGCTGTCAGCTCCGGGCCCATTGAAGAGGAGTCTGAAAAAAATAACTCCTCATCCACTTTCCTCCTCATCTCCATTTCCCACCTTGACCACCTGCCCTTTCTCTCTGGTTAGGGCCTCACCCACAGCAACAGGCAACATTTCCATGGTGCCTTTGACCACACCCTTTTTCCTTTTCCGCTTGACACCCTCCTCCTCCCCCCCTAATCTCTTACACTTCCCCACTATACTCTCCTCATCCACTAGAATACCCTGACTAGACCCAGTACCATCTACACCACCCTCCATAGCATAACTAGGCCCAGCCTCAGCTACCCCACCATCCATAGCCTGACTAGACTCACTCTCCGCTATACCAACATCCGTAGCCTGCCTAGACCCAGCATCATCTACACCACCCTCCATGGCATAACTAGGCCCAGCCTCAGCTACCCCACCATCTCTAGCCTGACTAGACCCAGCCTCCGCTACCCCACCATCTCTAGCCTGACTAAACCCAGCCTCAGCTACCCCACCATCTCTAGCCTGACTAGGCCCAGCCTCATCTACACCACCATCTCTACCCTGACTAGGCCCAGCCTCTGCTGTCTGCATCTCCTTACCCCCTGCACTTTGACCTCGATTTCCCCCACTGGCGCTTGTACCCTCACCTTGTCTACGGCCTTTATGTGGGCACGCAAAGCTCTTATGCCCCAAATCCCCACACTCAAAACACCGTAGACTATCTGTGCTTGCAAACCCTGCATAGAGCCCCTCCCCATGTCTCACTTTAAAATGCACATTTAGCTGTTGCTCATTGTTGTTCAGAAACATAAACACTTGCCTCCGGAACGAAACAACGTGCTTAACGGCATCTGACTGAAAGCCTGCTGACAGTACACGAAAACCGCTAGCAAACTTACCAAAACGACTAAGCTCTTTCCTGATTTGATCATCCGTAATAAACGGAGGCAAATTTGCAACTACCACTCTTGTTGAAGGGGTAGAGAGAGGTGAAATTGACACCAACACATCCCTTACAAATATTCCGCTAGCAATTAGCCTACCAACCAAATTAGCTCTTTTCATGAACACAACCACAGCTTTGTTCATTCTAGAAGCAGAATGTATAAATTCAGCTCCTACCTGTTCACCGACCGCGAGCAGAACCTCCTCCACCTTAACTCCGTTCTCAGGAACACACCTGAATCCATGCCGTATCGACAGCGTCTCCTCCGCGCTAGGCTGAGAAGCCATCGAGCACACCACACCTTCCAAACCCCAGGAAAGTTACTCTGTTCTCTTCCACCCTAACTTTGAAAAAACTGTGGATACCGCTAAAACAAATATTGCATTAACCTTCCACCATAGAAAATAACATGTAAAGAAAAGAATCAAGAAAGTTAGTTAGGATAGAGCCCTCCATACCAAACACCCAGCATGCACTGCGAGAGAGAGAGAGAGAGACTCTCCTTCTCTCAGCATGTCTGCTCTGTGTGCATTTCCGTGCCTCCAGCAGGGCCAATGTTTCTGATGATTTTGACAGCCAGGCTGCACCAGCAGAGACATGGCCCAGAAATTGCTATAGTTTCAGATGTCTCATGCTACAGTAGCATTGACTGCTAATGCCTGGCCCCTTCCTGGAATAGCACTATAATAATACAGACACACACACACATGCCAGAGCTTACTGTACACCTCCTATGTCTCTCTAGCTTGAAATGTATATCTAGATGGATTTCCAAATCGCTGTGTAATATCAAGGATTAGATCTATTTTAGATGTATATAAACCCACAGACTCAGCAAGTCCTCTGATTAACTGCAATTACTGTATGCTGCACTATGCTGTAAGGTTTCCTCTTAATAGTATAGACAGTGGAAAATGCACTTTTCTGCCAGCAGATATGGAATTATTTCATCAAATATTGATCATAAGTCTGGAAGACATTGATCTGATACAATGTGTTTGCTGCATCAGCTTAACAGTGTCTATGCCCATTTTGGTGCTGTATAATCCTACTGGTGTACCTTCAAAACCCTGGCCTGCCTATCATGACTACTATTCAATATGAGAAATACCCTGCAACTCAATCACCAAAGAAAATGCATTCCCCATGCATAACTGCAGCAACAGAGATATGCACTGTGGGACCGTATTAATTATACACTGTGGGAGCATATTTTGACGTATGTTAGCTGTCAGTCAAACTGCACAAAAGTGAAACCGAAACTCAACTTGAAGGTTAAACTGAGGTATTCATTCTGAATAGTGAAGGTAAGGATAGGGTTTAAACAGAATAAGAGGCCTAGCTCTGGGATTGAAGCCGCGATCCTTGGAGCTGTAGCTCACGGTTTAAGCCCTTTGTCTAACCCCATCCACAAGTGCCTAGCATGTCGCTAGCCTATGATGGGTGCTCACGTTGCCTCTAGTGGATGGTAGGAAATTGCAATGTAAATAATAATGCCACCTGGGTGCATAATCTGGTGCCTGCAGTTACGCACCCAGTATGCATATTCAGTACGAGAACAGCCTGATATAATCACAGATTGATGCACTGGAATCTAAAAGTTGCACACAAACTTTTACTGCCCCATTGCTCACATATCAATAAAATGGAAACAGCATTGTAACAGCAGTTTCTGCTACAGTTTCATATTCACTTTGATGTCAAGGTAGCAATGTAACCTTTTGCTGGGACCCTCCCCAAATTACACCATAGATTGGTTCAAGGGTGGGATGGATAGAGATCCGAGGGGCAGTCTGTATGTAAATAAAGTCTTTGGGGACAAACTAATTAAGTACTCTCTGGGATGTGTTTAGGTTAAGAGGGAATTTAAAGGCCCTCTTGGATTTAAAGGTCTCCATTCATTCTCATTAGAGGACTGCTCATAGGCCTATAACCAGGCTAGAGCATGATCACCATCACTGAGTGTTCATCTCTACATACAGTTGGAAGTCGGAAGTTTACATATGTAGCGTGGTTTGTTCTGCGTTATGTACTTTTAATGAGGACACCGCCACAACTTGTTTATTTTAATTTGCCCTGCACACGAAGAGACAACACACAATATGTTAGCCCTTGGCGCAGTCACAGCTCTCAGGAACCTGCGTGAGGACATGGAAACTCACTCAAACACTGTCCCAAGTACTCACAAGTTACAATAGGTACCCTAGTTAGCGAGCTCGGTGAAACTTGTTAGCATAAATCTTTATATTGTCCACATTGTAACAAAACTTAGGGTTGCATAACAGCACATTGTGTAACATTACCACGGTTTTATATTTAACAATTGCGGAGCCAAGGACAACATACCTCGCTAGCTGAAGGTCAGGCAAAAGAGAACAATAAGTGGGTACGGAATGACAGATAACCCACAATGGACCAAACCAAAATATACAAAACTTTTCCAATCACGTGAATGTACAATATAGGAATGAAAAAGTGTTTGTACACCAAAAAATAACATTAGCTATGCAGCTGTAATTAAATTAAAAAAACACACTGAATTATTATTATTAWTATCAAATTATTAACATCCCCTCTTGTCCTGGCCTGGCCTATTCGAACTGGTCCTTGTGTGCAACTTGGTGCATAATCTAGGGGAACAACATCACACTGCTACACATACACCTTAGCCAAATACATTGAAACTCAGTTTTTCACAATTCCTGACATTTAATCAGAGTAAAAATTTCCTGTCTTAGGTCAGTTAGGATCACCACTTTATTTTAAGAATGTGAAATGTCAGAAGAGAGAATGATTTATTTCAGCTTTTACTTCTTTCATCACATTCCCTGTGGGTCAGAAGTTTACATACACTCAATTAGTATTTGGTAGCTTTGTCTTCAAATTGTTTATTTTGGGTCAAACGTTTCGGGTAGACTTCCACAAGCTTCCCACAATAAGTTGGGTGTCACGACTTCCGCCGAAGTTGGTCCCTCTCCTTGTTCGGGCGGCATTCGGCGGTCGAAGTCACCGACCTTCTAGCCATCGCTGATCCACTTTTCATTTTCCATTGGTTTTGTCTTGTCTTCCATCACACCTGGTTCCATTTCCATCAATTACATGTTGTGTATTTAACCCTCTGTTCCCCCCCATGTCCTTTGTCGGTAATTGTTTCTTGTAGTGCTTATGCACGGTATGCTGGTATTTACCGGGTTTTGTTTGACCCATTTATTGTATTGTTCTGTTGACGGTGGTTTATGGATATTAAATGACACCGTTGTAAATCAGTTTTCGCTCTCCTGCGCCTGTCTTCTCTGCCGCCAGTACGCACCTCACTACAGAATTACCGACCGAAACTATGGAGACAGCAGGAGCGGGTACCCCGGGTATAGGGGTGGAGGAGCGCGTCCGGAAGCACGCAGCAATGCTCCACCATCTTGACACCGCCATGGACTGCGGGATGGAACAACAGGGCACTGATCGACCATTACCGCTGCAGTCTACACGAGGACGTCCTTCGGGAGTTCCATCCTCCTGCACCCCCTCTCCGATACCCATGGAGCTGGGAGGAGCGGTGCGCAGGAAGACCGGAGGGGGTTCCAGCTCGTGCACCATCTGTGGCCGCAGAGGGCACACTGCCGGTCGGTGCAGGGTTGGTTCCTCTGGGGATCGAGGCAGCAGGCAGGGCGCTCTGGCGTCACCCCAGGTGAGCCGGCACCATTCTCACCTAGAGCCCTCTGTTGAACATATGTTTGTGTTTGTCACTTTCCCTGAGTTTTCCCTGCATTCCCAGCATAATGCGCTCGTCGATTCAGGCGCGACTGGGAATTTTATTGATAGAGCGTTAGTCCATAGTTTAGGGATCCCCATTGTTCCCGTGGCTGTACCCTTCCCCGTTCACACCTTAGATAGTCAACCATTAAGGTCAGCGTTGATTAGGGAGGTCACAGCTCCTTTGGGCATGGTGACGCAGGGGGGGCACAAGGAGAGAATTAGTCTCTTCCTTATTGACTCTCCTGCGTTTCCCGTGGTGCTGGGTCTACCCTGGTTAGCTTGTCATAACCCCACTGTTTCTTGGCCACAGAGGGCTCTCACGGGGTGGTCGCGAGAGTCCTCAGGTATGTTTTTAGCGGTTTCCCTTTAGCGGGGTCCCCAGTTCACGTCTAGCGTCTGGAAGGCGTTCATGGAACGACTGGGGGTCTCGTTCAGCCTTACTTCAGCGTTTTACCCACGAGAGTAATGGGCAGGTGGAGAGAGTGAACCAGGATGTGGGCAGGTTTCTGCGGTCCTTTTGCCAGGACCGGCTGGGGGAGAGGGCGGCGTTCGTGCCCTGGGCCGAGATGGCACAGAACTCGCTTCGCCACTCCTCCACTAACCTCTCTCCCTTCCAGTGCGTACTGGCGTACCAGCCGGTTCTGGCGCCTTGGCATCAGAGTCAGACCGAGGTTCCTGCGGTGGACGACTGGTTCAGGCGCGTGGAGGAGACATGAGAAGCTGTCCGTGTTCACCTTCAGCAGGCCGTGATGCGCCAATAGGAGAACGCAGATCGCCACTGCAGTGAGGAACGGGTCTGGATCTCGACCCGAAATCTGTCCCTCCGCCTGCCCTGCCGGAAAGTGGGTCCGCGGTTTGTGGGGCCATTTAAAGTCCTGAGAATGAGGTTTGTTATAGGTTACAGCTTCCACCCGATTACCGTATTAACCCCTCGTTCCATGTGGCTCTCCTCAGGCCGGTGGTGACTGACTCGCTCCAGGAGTCTGAGGTGCGGGAGGTTCCTCCGCCCCCTCTAGACATCGGGGGGGCCCCGGCGTACTCCGTTTGCTCCATACTGGATTCGAGGCGTCGGGCGAGGGTCCTTCAGTATCTCATGGAGTGGGAGGGGTACGGTCCGGAGGAGAGGTGCTGGGTTCCGGTCGAGGACGTGTTGGACCTTCAATGCTGCAGGAGTTCCACCGTCTTCATCTGGATCGCCCTGTGCCTCGCCCTCCGGGTCGTCCCCGAGGCCGGTGTCGACGCACAGCTGGAGCCACGCGTCAAGGGGGGCAGTACTGTCACGACTTCCGCCGAAGTTGGTCCCTCTCCTTGTTCGGGCGGCGTTAGGCGGTCGAAGTCACCGACCTTCTAGCCATCGCTGATCCACTTTTCATTTTCCATTGGTTTTGTCTTGTCTTCCATCACACCTGGTTCCATTTCCATCAATTACATGTTGTGTATTTAACCCTCTGTTCCCCCCCATGTCCTTTGTCGGTAATTGTTTCTTGTAGTGCTTATGCACGGTATGCTGGTATTTACCGGGTTTTGTTTGACCCATTTATTGTATTGTTCTGTTGACGGTGGTTTATAGATATTAAACGACACCGTTGTAAATCAGTTTTTGCTCTCCTGCGCCTGATTTCTCTGCCGCCAGTAAGCACCTCACTACATTGGGTGAATTTTGGCCCATTCCTCCTGACAGAGCTGGTGTAACTGAGTCAGGTTTGTAGGCCTCTTTTGTCGAGGTGTGAAAGGTTAGTGTGGAGTCTTTCAAAGCACTTCAAGGCTACAGACGTGAGTGATACGGGTCGGTAGTCACGTAGACAGGTTACCTTGGGCACAGGGACTATGCTGGTCTGCTTGAAACATGTTGGTATTGCAGACTCAGACAGGGAGAGTTTAAAAATGTCAGTGAAGACACTTGCCAGTTGGTCTGCGGATGCTCGGAATACATGTCCTGGTAATCCGTCTGGCCCTGCGGCCTTGTGAACGTTGACTTGTTTCAAGGTCTTACTCACATCAGCTGCGGAGAGCGTTATCACACAGTCGTCCGGAACAGCTGATGCTCTCATGCATGTTTCAGTGTTACTTGCCTCGAAGCGAGCGTAGAAGTAATTTACCTTGTCTGGTAGTCTTGTATCACTGGGCAGCTGTTGGCTGTGCTTCCCTTTGTAGTCTGTAATAGTTTGCAAGCCCTGCCACATCCGACAAGAGTCGGAGCCGGTGTAGTACGATTCGATCTCAGTTCTGTATTGATGCTTTGCCTGTTTGATTTTTTGTCGGAGGGCATAGTGCTTCCTGCTTTAATTTTTGCTTGTTTCTGGTTGCACATTTCTGGTTGCACATTTAACATGCTGGTAGAAATTAGGTTAAACGGATTTAAGTTTCCCTGCATTAAAGTCCCCGGCCACTAGGAGTGCCGCATCTGGATGAGCGTTTTTCTGTTTGCTTATGGCCTTATACAGCTCATTGAGTGCAGTCTTAGTGCCAGCATCGGTTTGTGGTGGTAAATAGACAGCTACGAAGAATATAGATAAACTCTCTAGTTAGATTTTGTGGTCCACAGCTTGTCATGAGATACTCTACCTCAGGTGAGCAAAACCTTGATAATTCCTTAGATATTGTGCTCCAGGTTCTCCCGAGTGGCGCAGTGGTCTAAGGCATTACATCGCAGTGCTAGCTGTGCCACTAGAGATACTGGTTCAAGTCCAGGCTCTGTCGCAGCCGGCCGCAACTGGGCGGTGCACAATTGGCCTTGCGTTGTCCGGGTTAGGGGAGGGTTTTCCCGGCAGGGATGTTTTTGTCTCATCGTGCACCAGCAACTCCTGTGGCATGGTCGCCAGGTGCATGGTGTTTCTTCGAACACATTGGTGCGGCTGGCTCCTTGGTTAAGCGGGCATTGTGTCAAGAAGCAGTGCTGCTTGTCTGGGTTGTGTGGCTCTCGACCTTCAACTCTCCCGAGTCCATACGGGAGTTGCAGCACTGGGACAAGACTGTAACTACCAATTGGATACCACAAAATTGGGGAGAGAAAGGGGTAAAAAAAAGTAAAATAATAATATTAACCTCTCTTGGGTGCGTGAGACGTTAGCATCCCACCTCTTCAACAGCCAGTGAAACTGCTGGGCGCCAAATTCAAATACAGAAATACTCATTATAAAAATTCAGAAAACAAAACATATTTTACATAGGTTTAAAGATGAACGTCTTGTGAATCCAACCACGGTGTCAGATTTAAAAAATGCTTTACGGCGAAAGCATACCTTACGATTATTTGAGAACATAGCCCACTAGACAATTCATTACAAACAGTAACCAGCCAAGTAGAACAGAGTCAGAGTCAGAAATAGAGATAAAATGAATCCCTTACCTTTGATGATCTTCATATGGTTGACTCAGCAGACATTCATTTACTCAATAAATGTTTATTTTGTTCGATAAAGTCTCTTTATATACAAAAACCTCAGTTTTGTTAGCTCGTTTTCTTCAGTAATCCACAGGCTCAAACGCAGTCAAAACAGGAAGACAAAAAAATCCAAATTGTATCCGTAAAGTTCATAGAAACATGTCAAACGATGTTAATATTCCATCCTCAGGTTGTTTTTAGCCTAAATAATCGATAATATTTCAACCGGACAATAACGTCGTCAATTTAAAAGGTAAACAATAATTGCTCTCTCCCTGTCGAGCGCATGAAAAAGCTCTGCGACACTTTAGCTTCCAGTCATTCCAAATGCTCTTATTCCCTAATTTTTCACAATACAAGCCTGAAACTATTTCTAAGGACTGTTGACATCTAGTGGAAGGCATAGCAACTGCAGTTTGAGTCCTAAGTCAATGGATACTGTTATGGCATTGAATAGAAAACTACAAAACCCCCCAAAAATGACTTCCTGAATGGAGTTTTCTCATGTTTTCGCCTGCCAAATCAGTTCTGTTATACTCACAGACACTATTTTAACAGTTTTGGAAACTTTAGAGTGTTTTCTATCCAAATATTATATGCATATCATATCTTCTGGGCCCGAGAAGCAGGCAGTTTAAATTGGGCATGCATTTCATCCAAAATTCTGAATGCTGCCCCCTACCCTAGTGAAGTTAATAAAATAAGATATTGTGCACCAGCTGTTGTTTACAAATATACATAGACCCTCACCCCTTGTCTCACAAGAGGCTGCTGTTCTGTCCTGCCGATACAGTGTAAAACCCGCCAGCTGTATGTTATTCATGTTGTCATTCAGCCACGACTTTGGGGAAACACAAGATACGTTTTTAATGTCCCGTTGGTAGGAAAAACTTGCTTGTAGTTCGTCTACTTTATTATTGAGCGATTGTACGTTGGCCAATTGTAGCAAAGGCAGATTAGCCACACGTCGCCAGATCCTCACAAGGCACCCCGATCTCCTTCCACGAAACCTCCGTCTCTTTCTCCTGCGAATGATGGGGATGAGGGCCTGTTTGGGTGTCTGGAGTAAATCCCTCGTCTGACTCATTAAATAATATTTCTTTGTCCAGTTCAAGGTGAGTAATCGCTGTTCTTATGTCCAGAAGCTCTTTCGGTCATAAGAGACGGTAGCAGCAACATTATGTACTTAATAAGTTACAAATAATGGTTGGTTGTTACGGTTGGTTAAGAACCCATAAAACAGCAGCCATCCCCTCTGGCGCCATCTTTCCATCTACTGATTTAAATTTTAGTGTGATGTTTTGAGAAGATGTCCAAGGCTATACAAACATTTCCCATGTTTAACCTTTTCTAATAACACTTATCTATAGTTCCCCATGCAATTAGAACGTGGAGTCTCAGGTTGCTGACATTCTTCCTCAGCCCTGCTGTGTGTGGATTCATAGTGGGTCTAAAGATACAGTATTATTTAAAAAAAACTGGAAACAGAGAGTTGCTTCGTTCCTTGTGTGTGTATTGAGTCTTAACGCCCTCCATTAATTTTCATTAAGTGCTGTCAGTAAGGACCATTAACCAGGCTAGAGGATAATCACCTTCCCTGAGTGGTGACCCATTTATGGCACTGGACAGGGTTAATGAAAACAGCCCACCTTAGATGTACCAACACAAGACTGTATGCACAACACACACAATAAGTATTCTATAAACAGCCAGTTTAGCATTAACAATGCAGCCAGCCTCGAGTCTTAGAAAAGGCAAACTATTCTGTTCATTGGTACATATTCATGGATTTATAAATGCTTGTGAAAGATGTGATAAAATCCAACTAAGGGAGAGGCTTAAGATCATCAAATAACAAGCCACCATGGGCTCTCAAGACAGGCCCATGGGTCCAATAGTCTTCCAATGTATGCTAGAAAGCATGTTTTTTTGTATCCCTATATCTGACTGGATACCAGGCCTGGACCCAACTGCAATGTTTTCATCTGACTGACACCATGATCTGTGTATGATGTGAATAAATGAGTCTCAGTAGTACTAGTGGATATAAGACCTGAAGACAGCCAGAGTGGGTCTAGTTATTGCCTCATACCCAACCAAAACAACTATCTTACACAAACCCAGAGTCCTTGTAAAAAGACATATAATTTTGTATTCATGCAGGTATAGAGGCAAGTGTTTTGCACTGTCAATTCAATGGTTGTTATGACAGTTCCACGATAACCTGGCTATTTCCCTTTTTTTCCCCATTGTGTCTTTTGGTTTTAATTCATATTTTTTTATTGTTGCATTTCAAATGGTTGCTTTACTTTTTGACTGCATTCATGACGTGCTGCATAATTTGCCTAAATTGAACACTTTTCATTTGCAGGATTATACACACACGAGGGGCTTGCATAAGCAAATACATTAACTATACTCATTATTTCTTGTTTCGGTACAATTTTGTGGTACGTAGGAGGACAGCTAGCTTGTGTATTTTGCACAGGGGATGCAAGATTGTTTACTGTATAGCCAGACTATCTGGTCATAATTACGGTTCATCATTTAATTAAACCAATCTGAAATCTTGCAAAAATCACACAGAAACACATTGCAGTACAAAGAGTGCCTACATTTCTGCTTGTAGTGACTGTCTCTCTGGAAATGCACAGAGTACAAAACATTAGGAACACCTTCCTAATGTTGAAATAATGAGTTTCACCCCTCAGAACAGCCTACATTTTTCGGGTCATGGACTCTACTAGGTGTCGAAAGCTTTTCACAGGGATGCTGGCCCATATTGACATCAATGCTTCCCACAGTTGCATGTCCATTGGGTGGTGGATCATTCTAGATACACACAGGAAACTGTTGAGCGTGAAAACTCCAGCAGCGTTGCAGTTCTTGACACACTCAAACCGGTGCGCCTGGCATCTACTACCATACCCCGTTCAAAGGCACTTAAATCTTTTGTCTTGTCCATTCACCCTCTGAATGGCACACACACAATCCATGTCTCAAGGCTTAAAAATCCTAACCTGTCTCCTCCCCTTCATCTACACTGATTAAAGTGGATTTAACAGGTGACGTCAATAAGGGATCATAGCTTTCACCTGTATTCACCTGCTCAGTCTGTCATGGAAAGAGCAGGGCTGCGTTTCAAACTCATAAAAGACACACCCTCCTCCACTTACCCTCGCAGTATGCCCTTGGGGAAATCCCCACGGCCATCTTTGTCGTTTGTCCAAATGATTAGCCAAGCAAGGTATGTTGGCAACGTAAGCCCCTCAGCCCTCATTCTTGATCAAGTTTGCGAGTGTACAATTATGTTCACTACGGTGCCTGAAACACCCCATAATTCAATTTGTGATGATTGTACATCCGCTAAGAAAAGTCAGCCAAAACTTAAAACCAACATTAATATAGAGAAGTCAACATACAAGTGTCAGTAATAAAAAGAAAATAATAAGATAGAAATTGTGCTTCTAATGCACATGACTGCTCAAACTGGGGCAGCAGGTAGCCTAGTGGTTAGAGCATTGGGCCAGTCACCGAAAGGTTACTAGATTAAATCCCCGAGCTGACAAGGTAAAAATCTGTCGTTCTGAACAAGACATTTAACCCACTGTTCCTAGGCCGTCATTGTAAATAAGAATTTGTTTTTAACTGACTTGCCTAGTTAAATAAAGGTTAAAAAAAAAGGAAAATCATCATAGAAGTAATTTTTGTTACGTTAGCTTGCGCACATAACTTTCCCTGACAATACACTGTAATTTTCGATTTACCGATATGCTAGGATGGCTAACATTCGATGTCTGCGGATGCGCTGTCTTCCAGCCAAGATATGAAATGCAATCATAATTGACTGTAGCACATATAAGGCACACACAACAGCTACTGGTGGTTCCATGATGGCTGAAAACACAACTGTGGGATGAACGGTCCATTTAAAAGAATGAATTCTTCCCTCACCCCTTTCCCTGCAAGTGTCAACTCGTCAGACGCCATGATACGGCATCAGAAGTGTCCACTTAATTTGAGGGCTGAGGGGAGAAGGTGTGTCTTTTAAGTGTTTATAATGCAGCCCAGGTGTTCCTAATGTTTTGTACACTGTATTTATCTTTGGATAGCAACGCTCCTGGTAATCTCCAGAGAAGCTAATAGAAAAACCTCAGGATGAGAAAAGGCTCAGAGCAGAAAAGGTCAGGTCCTGTGAGGAAAAATGGTGGTCTTTCCCAATATCAATTTGAGTAGAGAGAGCGATAGCAGGACGATAGCTACAAACTGATCACTGGATCTGATCAACATGGTGCTTCTACACTTGGGAGAGAGGTCCTACAGAACACACACGCACATACACACAGGCATTATAGAGAGAGAAAACAAAAAAGGCGCCAAACCAGCTCTGAAATGTCACAATGCATTTTAAACTTACTATATAATGCTAACCTTACTATAAAATGTATAGCTGCTCTATAGTATGTCTCACTAAGCCTTTGTAAAGTATGATGTAGGACTGCCACATTTCCCATTTCCATGTCCTCCAAACAAGCTCCTAAGTGCCACAGCGGTCTAAGGCACTGCATCGCAGTGCAAGAGGCATCACTACAGTACCTGGTTAGAATCCAGGCTGTATCACATCCGACTGTGATTGGGAGTCCCATAGAGCTGCGCACAATTGGCCCCGTGTCGTTCAGGTTTGGCCAGGGTAGACCGTCATTGTAAATAAGAATTTGTTTTTAACTGCCTAGTTAAATAAAAAAATAAAAAAACAAATAGAACCAGTCTTTTATTCAGGAAAAAAACTGTACAGCATAGTTCAATATACCATACTCACACAAACACTTCAGATCTAGCAGGGAGCCTCTTCTTATACTCTTATGCCATCACCTTATCTAGAATTGTAATGGAAATCTTTGTTTTATTTTATCCCATTGCTTTGGTATTGGTCTTTTTTTGTGATTATTGTAATACTTTATTTCTCTATGGTTTTCAGAACACAAAATAAACATCTCTCTGCAAATTATAATTTTTTAACAGAAATTATCTCTCACAAATAATGACTCATTGTCACGTTCTGACCTTAGTTCCTTTTTTATGTCTTTGTGTTAGGTTGGTCAGGGCGTGAGTTGGGGTGGGTAGTCTATGTTTTTTCTATGTTGTTATATTTCTGTGTTTGGCCTGGTATGGTTCTCAATCAGAGGCAGCTGTCGATCGTTGTCTCTGATTGAGAATCATACTTAGGTAGCCTGTCTTCCCCATTTTGGTTGTGGATGTTTATTTTCTGTGTAGTGTCTGTTCACCTTGCAGAACTGTTTCGTTTTCTCCTCGTTGTTATTTTGTGTAGTGTTCAGTTTTCAATTAAATTATGACGAACACTTACCACGCTGCATTTTGGTCCTCTTATCCTTCACCAGACGAGAATCGTTACACTCATAGCACGTAGCAAAAAATAAATACAACTTTTCCTCCCAGATTGTTTCAGATAAAAATGTGCCCTTGAGTTTGGTTCACCGCATTCATTGAACACCTTCTTTAACATTTGAACATAATCACAGTCGTCTTGTCAATTAAGGAACAGACGAGATCAGTCCTCGGTCTCCGATTTGTGTTTTGTTTGGACATTAACATGTTACTGCACTGCCTCATTGTTGCCATGGTGCTACACAGCATACAACACGTTGTCCCACTAATAATAATACATATTAACCAGCTTGACCACCTCTCCATTTCCGAAGCGCAGAACACATCACGCCGCTTGAAATCAATTCCATCATTTGACAAAAGAATAGAATCTTAATCCTCCCTACCCACACCCCATCAATACAATGAAGAATATGGACTGTACGCAACTCATTATTTACTGCACAACATGTACAATCATCCATTTTTACAGGGGATTGGATGTATGTTGCCAGCCCCTGTGTGAAGACACCCAGGAAGAAGAGAGAAGAACGCTAAACAAGCTTGGTGGTAGACCAGCAGCTGATTTTTCACACCCAAGAGGGTAAACAGCATTTGTTGGGCATGACATTGATTTAAGGCTTTTTGATGGAGGAAAATGGGAGGAAAAGCAATAAGAAAAATGGAGCATGGCTCGAAATTGATTTCAGGCAAATAGAAAGACAAAAAGGAAAGAGAATGAAATCCGAGCTTTGAGCCTTTTGACTGAAATGTGCTGTGTCACTTTTCGAGTGGATTTCAGCTTTGCCTGGCTAACAGAGTTAGTGAACAATGTGCTGAGACTGGGAGGAAATCCCTGCAGGTGTTTCTCCTCAGCAGTGTAAGGACTGGAGGCAAACTGCACTTCATAGATAACACGTTTGTTCAATGGTTGTAAAAAGTCTCTGTTGAGAGAAGAAGTGACATCTTAGAAAAGCATTGTGAGCTGTCAGGCCTGAGGCTAGTGTGACCAACAGAAGAAAGAGGAAATCATGATCGATTCTCAACTCTACATAGCCACAACAGGCTTTTACTTTAATACACTACAATTTCTCATCCTCATCCATTATTGGAACCCAAATGAAAACTCACTAATCAAGAGTGTCCATTCTTCAATCTAAAAATAACTATAAGATAAGGTGATCAATTACATCTGTATTATCGTGTCGTAGAATCATTAATTAAATTCAACTTCCTAGTTCCTCTTGAGTTTCCATGTACTGTAGCTGATCTCATTACTGATTGAAGCAGTGCTTGTAAGATTGTGGGAAAGGGAAATTAGCCTTTAACACCCATTCATACCTCATGATTTTTTTCAGATATGATTATCTGAGAACAAAGACTGTCTTACTCTACATATCATAGTCATCATTCTCCACTTAAGTAACTAATGTCACAACGTGTCAATTCATGTATCTCCAAATAGCTCCAAATATGCTACAGTTGCCATGGTTTTGATATAAAACACTCACATCTTCTGTCTACAGGCAGCCTAAAGCCACTCCAAGGGTGTGTAGGTTACAGTTTTTCCCAAATGTTTACGCACCAAAATTGGAACTTGAAACGCAATCACTGAAACCTGAAACTCATGTACCAAATCCCTAAACCAAGTCTGCAAAATTGCAAGCACAATTCCTGCTTTACACTCAGTTTCCAATTCTATATCACACTTTTTGCAAAACACTACACACAGTTCTCTACATTAGGCACAACATTCACAATTAAAATCTCTTTAGTCCCTTTGGAAATCAATGCCAAGCTCTATACACCAATTGGCAACACCCGCTCCTCACATGTGTAAACACTAGTTGCTAAATTGTTCACTTAGAAATCAGAGCTTTAGCACTATAAAAGGCCACAGATGAGCTCTTCTGTTTTGGAGGAAATGGAAGTCAATGGTGAAGCAAGAGCTAGAGGTGAAGGAGTGAGACCATGTGCTCAACCATGGATTGAGTATGAGGGAGGCTGGGCAGAGAGTTCAGCCCAGCCTGAGCCGCTACACGGTTGCATCTATCATCCATACATTCAGAAATTATAACCGGTAAGTTACCTACCATCTACACTATGCTCTTTATGTATGTATACTGTTGTATACTGCAGTCCGACATGTCAGTAGGCCAATGTTACAGTAATGTCATTTCATATTGAAAGAAAATAGATTATTTTAGCTAACTGCAACCAATCATATCATATTTGTGGATATTCTACAGAACTGAGAGACAGCCAGGCCATGGTGGAAGACACTGGCTGTTCACACCAGAACAGGAGAACGCTATTGTGAACATGTTGGTGGCAAACAATACCATTAGACTATGAGAAATCCAGAACCACATAATTGCAGACAACACAATATTCAATAACATTCACTAGGTGGGCTTGTCTACATTGGACCGTGTGTTACAACGCAACCGAATTGGGATGAAACAGGTCTACAGGGTGCCATTATAGCAAAACTCAGAGAGGGTTAAAGAACAGCTATAGACATGTAGACTAAGAACAGATATAGCCCTTGGTTCACTCCAGACTTGACTGCCCTTGACCAGCACAAAAACATCCTGTGGCGTACTGCATTAGCATCGAACAGCCCCCGCGATATGCAACTTTTCAGGGAAATCAGGTACTACAGTTTTTTCCAACTGCTTACACACAAAATCTTTTCATGTCACACGATTTTTGAAACCTCTCACTCAAAGTGCAAAACTACACACCAAATATACAAAACCATAAGCTATTTCTCAGCCTTTGACTCAGTTGTCAATTGCATAAAACACTTTTTTCAAATCACTACACACAATTCTCTACTAAAACACAAAAATCTAACAGGAAGTGACTTGCTTTCCTTTTCCAAACACAACCAATCAAAATGCTACACTTATTCACCAGGTCACACACACACTCCTCACATGTGCAAACACTAATAGCTTAACTGATCACTAACCAATCACTGCTTYACTGTAGTATAGGCCTATAAATAGGTCAAAGGTCAGATTACCTGTTTTGAACAATGGATGCCAACAATGGACAGAGCGCAAGAGGAGTAGGAGGGAGAGGAAGAGGAAGAAGAGGACGAGGGCAAAGAAGAGAAGGAAGGAGAGCCATCTCTGATGAGATTAGGGCAACACTTGTTGATCATGTGATCAACCACCGTTTGACCATGAGAGAGGCTGGACTGAGAGTCCAGCCCAACTTGAGTCGATTTACAGTTGGGTCCATAATTCGAACCTTCAGAAATGAGAACAGGTATGCAACTATCTAATGACTATTTTAGCATTACAGTAATGTACTGTAAAATACGTATGACTGTATAGTAGTGCATAAACATTTGTAGCTCTAAGCCATCCATTTACTGCACTGCATTGAATGAATGAGGTTGGTTATCATGCTGTACTACATGTTTTTGTACATTGTTTACAGTTCCTATGCTGAACACATACTGTGTTTAAATTCTGTACAGAGTGGAAAGGCAAAGACATCATGGAGGACGAGGACGCTTGTTTACAGATGTACAAGAGACTGCAATTATAAAAATGGTTTTGGCCAACAATGCGATTAGGATTCGAGAGATAAGAGAGCATATCTTGAATAATGACACCATATTTATGCTATAAGCCTGTCGACCATACAACGCATCCTCCAATGGCACCGAGTGACGATGAAACAACTTTACAAGGTGCCATTTGAGAGAAACTCTGACAGTCAAGAATATGCGACATGACTTTGTAGAGGTATGTATGCAACACTACTTCCAGTACTTCAGACATACCATATTTACTCATCTGTATATCCTTTTATCTGTTACAGAGAGTATTGGAGCTGGATGCCCATGTAATTCACCATTCATTTATTTATGTGGATGAGGTTGGCTTCAACCTCACCAAAACCAGGTGTCGCGGAAGAAATGTAATAGGACAGAGGGCAATTACCAATGTCCCTGGACAGCGTGGGGGTAATATAAATATGTGTGCTGCCATCACTCAAAACGGGGTCCTCCATCACAATGCCACACTGGGTCCGTACAACACCGGCCATATGCTCACTTTTCTGGATGCAATTTACACATTGCTTGTCCCTGATCCAGATCAGGAGCCTGCTAGATTTGTGGTTTTATGGGACAATGTTAGTTTTCACCGGGCTGTTCTGGTCCAAAACTGGTTTGCCACCCATCCACAATTTGTAGTTTTGTATCTACCCCCATATTCACCTTTTCTAAATCCCATAGAGGAATTCTTCTCAGCCTGGCGCTGGAAAGTGTATGATCGCCAACCCTATGCCCGCATGCTGCTTTTCCAGGATGCATGTGGGAACATAGAGGTTGCCTCTGTCCAAGGTTGGATACGCCATGCTAGGAGATACTTCCCTCGATGTTTGGCAAAAGAAAACGTATCTTGTGATGTGGACAAAGTATTGTGACCAGACCCAGGCCGGAGAAGAGATGAAGCGTAGCTTAGCACTGGTGACTGCCCTCCCCCCCTACCAATTCCTGGACTGCCCCCCCGGGACCCCACACACACAATTGTGTTCTTTACTGTATTCTAAAGAATATACTTTCGGTTTACACATGTTTATGGTTTTGTTGTATGCTACCGTATACAACAGTAATGTTTGGCCTAATAAATATTTTCTGTTTCTACATTGCATTGGTGTTTACAGTGTACTTGTTACCCCTCTCAGCAGATTACTTTCACTGTAGAACATTGTATTGAAATGTAGATATAAGCCTATGAAAGACCAAAGAGCTTTAGATTTAGAACAACAGTGTTTACATGGTATATCCAAAAATGTACTATTATGAAAGCAGTGTTTGCCATTTGATGCAAATGCTTCATTCTGACATGTGTTTATGGCATTTTGAATGCAGTGTTACATTTTGAAGGAGATGTGAGGCATTTTGCATTTTGTGTGTGCAGTTTTGGGAATTGTGTGTAGAGTTTTGAAAAAAGGAGACAGTTTTGAAAACGTGTGTAAGCAGTTGGAAAAAACTGTAATATACACAGTCAGATAGGAAAGCTAAGGCTAGCCTTATCAAACAGAAATGTGCATCCTGTAGCACTAATTCCAAAAAGTTTTGGGACACTGTAAAGTCCATGGAGAACAAGAGCGCCTCCTCCCAGCTGCCCACTGCACTGAGGCTAGGAAACACTGTCACCACCGATAAATCTACGATAATCGAATTTCAACAAGCATTTTTCTACAGCTGGCCATGCTTTCCACCTGGCTACCCCTACCCCGGCCACAGCTCTACACCCCCCCCCCCCCCCCCCGCAGCAACTTGCCCAAGCCCCCCGCTTCTCCTTCACCCAAATCCAGATAGCTGATGTTTTGAAAGAGCTGCAAAATCTGGTTTCCAAGCTGGTCACGGATGCACCTCAGCCACGCTCAAGGTCCTAAACGATATCATAACCGCCATCGATAAAAGACAGTACTGTGCAGCCGTCTTCATCGACCTGGCCAAGGCTTCAGACTCTGTCAATCACCACATTCTTATTGGCAGAAGTAGCCTTGGTTTCTCTAATGACTGCCTCGCCTGGTTCACCAACTACTTCTCAGATAGAGTTCAGTGTGTCAAATCGGAGGGCCTGTTGTCCTGACCTCTGGCAGTCTCTATGGGGGTGCCACAGGGTTCAATTCTTGGGCCGATTCTTTTCCCTGTATATATCAATGATGTCGCTCTTGCTGCTGGTGATTCTCTGATCCTCCTCTACGCACACGGCACCATTCTGTATACATCTGGCCCTTCTTCGGTCACTGTGCTAACTAACCTCCAGACGAGCTTCAATGCCATGGAACACTCCTTCCATGTCCTACAACTGCTCTTAAATGCTAGTAAAACTAAATGCATTCTCTTCAACCAATTGCTTTCCGCACCCGCCCGCCCGACTAGCATCACTACTCTGGACGGTTCTGACTTAGAATATGTGGACAACTACAAATACCTAGGTGTCTGGTTAGACTGTAAACTCTCCTTCCAGACTCACATTAAGCATCGCCAACCCAAAATTACATCTAGAATTGGCTTCCTATTTCGCAACAAAGCATCCTTCACTCATGCTCCCAAACATACCCTCGTAAAACTGACTATCCTACCAATCCTTGACTTCGGTGATGTCATTTACAAAATAGCCTCCAACACGCTACTCTGCAAATTGGATGTAGTCTATCACAGTGCCATCCATTTTTATCACCAAAGCTCCATATACTATCCACCACTGCGACCTGTATGCTCTTGTGTGCTGGCCCTCACTACATATTCATCGACAAACCCACTGGCTCCAGGTCATCTATAAGTATTTGCTAGGTAAAGCCCCGCCTTATCTCAGCTCACTGGTCACCATAGCAACACCCACCCGTTGCACGCGCTTCAGCAGGTATGTTTCACTGGTCATTCCCAAAGCCAACACCCCCTTTGGCCCCCTTTCCTTCCAGTTCTCTGCTGCCAATGACTGGAACGGATTGCAAAAATCACTGAAGCTGGAGACTTATATCTCCCTCTCTGACTTTAAGCATCAGCTGTCAGAGCAGCTTACCGATTACTGTATCTGTACACAGCCCATCTGTAAATAGCCCACCCAACTACCTCATCCCCATATTGTTATTTCTTCTTTTGCTCTTTTGCACCCCAGTATCACTGCTTGCACATCATCATCTGCACATCTATCACTCCAATGTTAATGGTAAATTGTAATTATTTTGCCACTACAGCCTATTTATTGTCTTACCTGCCTAATCTTATTACATCTTACTACATTTGCACACACTGTACATATATTTTTCTATTGTGTTATTGATTGTACGTTTGTTTATCCCAAGTCTATCTCTGTGTTGTTGTTTTTGTCGCACTGCTTTGCTTTATCTTGGCCAGGTCGCAGTTGTAAATGAGAAATTCACAGTACTATAGTGTGAATTTACTATCATATCAGCACTGTATAGACTCATTCCAGTACTGTGATCCAGTGTATTGTTCCTCACCATATTGACTGCTCTAGGTCTATGTCACATATTGTCTTTTTGTCTGTTTCAGAGAGTCTTGGAGCTGGATGCTGCTGCAATTTAGCACATTTATATTTACATTGATCAGGCTGGCTTCAACCTAGCCAGAAGAAGGGGATGGGGTTGGAACATTATTGGCCACCGTGCCATTGTGAATGTCCCTGGACAGTGTGGAGGCAGCAAGGCGTCCTCCATCACAACGCCAACCTTGGTCCCTACAACACTGCCCTTCTCATCACATTCCTGGACACACTACATGACATCCTCATGTCAGCTGAGTAGAGGGGTGGACCAAAGCAGCCCAGGTATTTTGTTATCTGGGACAACGTGAGTTTCCACCGGGCTGCTCTGGTCCGCAACTGGTTCATCGATCACTCACAATTTCTTGTTCTATACCTCCCACCATATTCCCCATTCCTAAACCCAATTGAAGAGTTTTTTTCGGCATGGCGATGGAAGGTGTATGACCACCATCCCCTTGCACGCATGCCTCTTCTCCAGGCATTGGAGGATTCAATTATTATAATTTTTAAATCTTTATTCATACAGGTTTTTCGCATTCAGATAACCTCTCTATTCCAGGATAGACCTGGTCCAATAGCAGCAGGAGGAACAACGTTTCAGACAAAACAACTAACACAACATTAAACAAAACTATAAACACACATACAGTACAACAAAACCATTTTACGTTAAAAACAGCTGGCCTAAAAACAATTACACTCTTCTATTATATATACACAGAGTGTTTAAACTCCACCAACGAAACTAGATCATAAAATTTTAAAATGTTCAGGAGATAATTCCAGGACCACAGAGCTAAGTAACTAAAACTATTTCTACAATGACCTGTTTCTACAATGACCACATTTTTGGTACTGTTAGAAGCAAATGAGAGTGGGTATTTATTTACCTACCTGACTAAAAAAAGAACAGAGATAAAATAGCATTTTACCCAATATGGCCTTATAAATCAGTGTATACCAGTGTTTAAGCCTACGCAAGGTCAATGACGACCAGCCAACAGCGCTGTAGAGATCACAATGATGTGTTAGACGTTTTTGATTTGTAATGACCCTGAGGGCTGCATGATACACTGAATCAAGTGCTCTCAGGGTAGTGGTTGAGGCCTGCATATATATATAGCATCACTAAAATCTAAAACCGCCAGTAATGTACATCGTACCAGCTCCTTCCTGGCCTCAAAAGAAAAACAAGCCTTATGCCGGTAATAAAAACCTATTTTCAGCTTGAGCTTCCTTATCAAGTTCTTTACATGCACATTGAAGCTCAGCTTATCATCAACCCACACACCCAAATATGTGTACACTTCAACTTGCTCTATAGTATGTCCAGCCAATGTAGCAATGACATGATGAGTAACATGCCTGTGGTGAAGTTGATGTGGGGGCTTTCGGTGGCTGGATCCATCACTTCAGAAGATTCTTTCCCCGCTGTTTAGCCAGGGAGAACATCGCTTGTGATGTAGATTAAGTGCTGTAGCCAGACCAAAATATGAGGCAGGATGCAGCCTAATGTCTTTTTTCTTACATTTTTTATGTGTTTTTGTCTTTTTGTGTTTAGAGTTTTGAAAGAATGAGCCACTTTCATTTTTTTTTATTTGTACAGAAAACCCTTTATCTTACTGAATGTTTTTCCTGGTTCTCTCCTGTAGGGTATGGAAAGTGTTACATACAAAAGACAAAAGTGTTCAAAAATACTGCATTTTGGAAATAAATGACAATGTTTTTGTTACTCTATTTCATTTGTGTGTGTTTATTTATGTATATTTGAGTAGGTATACATTACTGTAACAATCTTGTACAACCGGCTACAGTGTAACACTGAAGATGCGAAAGGCATAAACCTACTCATGGGCTATTCATAGTAATGTTTTGTGTTGAGCACATCAGTGTGTTGCTGGTTGGTAGACAGATCTATTCATAGGATGTGTGTGTGTCATTTTGATGCAAAAAAACATTTTGGAAAGAGATAAAAACAGTTTTGAATGCAGTGTTTGCTTTTGCATTCTGTGTTTGTGGTTTTGTGTTTAGAGTTTTGGGAGAATAGCCCAAAGATTCAGCAAACGTGTGTAAACAATTGTGGAAAACTGTAATATAGAGGAATTTACAAACTAGATTGTGTCAGTTGTAAAGCACTGTTGTTGGCTCTGACCTGCTGTTCAATACAAATCCACCCTGAGTGAATAGAGGGTAGAAACAATAGACAGCATATGTTGTGTGGAAATTATTACCTGCACCTAGTTTCACTGCCTTCTGCAGTCACTGTCAGGGGAGTGATAGTAAACCAACACGCAGCAATATGACAATGTGTTCTCTCCAAGAGGTAGTTTAAGGTGAATAAAAATTAGCCAATATCTCCAAATCAAATCCAAGTTTATTTGTCATGTACACAGTTTAAAGCAGGTGGAAATGATACTGTGAAATGCTTAATTGCATGCATCATTCAACAGTGCAGTACAAATATCAAAATCTGTATCATCAAAATGCAAAAAAATATATCAAGTAATAGGAGAAAGTAGTGTGCATAGTAATAGTAAACATATTGTAGTAATATAACTAATACAGTATGTACACACTGTGCAATGTCAAGTATAACTATATTTACAAATGAAATATACAAATTAGTTTATTTCCTTCTTCACCACGTTGTTGATGTGTTGGGACCATGTCAGGCCGTCGGTGATGTGCACACAGAGGAACTTGAAGCTTTTGACCCTCTCTTCTACAGCCCTGTAGATGCAGAAGGGGGCGTCAATACATGTTAGAAGCGCCTTTGGCAGTGATTACAGCTGTGAGTCTTTGTGGATAAGTCTCTAAGAGGGGACTTTGTTTATAATTCTCTAAGAGGGGACTTAATACATAGGCTTCTACTTCCCGCTTATACATACTTTATACATTTTATGGACAAAGCATATTTTATATTAGTTATCTTGATTTTTTTTGTTTTTTTAGTCCCACCCGTCAGCTCCCTTCAATCACTCCTATCTATCTCTGAACACCATCCAGTTTTGATTTCTATTTGCCATATATTTTATAACTGTGCGGTGATGTTTCACAAAAGTTCTGAACCTTTCTATTCTCATAGTTACTACAGATTGTAATTTAAAGATAATATTTTTTGTTAAGAGTATATAGTATTGATCGATTGACTTTATTAATTTCAAATAATCCAGCTATTTGCAGAGTTAGCTCCTGGTAAATGTTACAATTCTTTAGCCACTCCTGAACCTGAGACCAAAAACAAGATACATATGGGCAGTACCAAAACAAGTGATCTAATCATTCTGTCTCGTTGCAGGAAAATCTGCAGATCTGGGCGAGTTGTATCCCCCATATACAGTGGCTTGCGAAAGTATTCATCCCCCTTGGCATTTTTCCTATTTTGTTACCTTACATCCTGGAATTAAAATGGATTTTTGGGGGGGTTGTATTATTTGATTTACACAACATGCCTACCACTTGGCAAATGCAAAATATTTTTTATTGTGAAACAAACAAGAAATAAGACAAAAAAAACGGAAAACTTGAGCATGCATAACTATTAACCCCCCCAAAGTCAATACTTTGTAGAGCCACCTTTTGCAGCAATTACAGCTGCAAGTCTCTTGGGGTATGTCTCTATAAGCTTGGCACATCTAGCCACTGGGATTTTTGCCCATTCTTCAAGGCAAAACTGCTCCAGCTCCTTCAAATTGGACAGGTTCCACTGGTGTAGAGCAATCTTTAAGTCATACCACAGATTCTCAATTGGATTGAGTTCTGGGCTTTGACTAGGCCATTCCAAGACATTTAAATGTTTCCCCTTAAACCACTCGAGTGTTGCTTTAGCAGTATGCTTTGGGTCATTGTCCTGCTTGAAGGTGAACCTCCGTCCCAGTCTCAAATCTCTGGAAGACTGAAACAGGGTTTTGTCAAGAATATCCCTGTTTTTAGCCCCAACCATAATTCCTGACCTGGATTGTACAATATTAGTCGATAATTATTTTTTAAATGATTGTATTCCCTCAATCTACACATAATACCCCATAATGACAAAGTGAAAACAGGTTTTTGGAAATGTTTGCAAATGTATAATTTTTTTAATTTTTATACCTTATTTACATAAGTATTTAGACCCTTTGCTATGAGACTCGAAGTTGAGCTGAGGTGCATCCTGTTTCCATTGATAATCCTTGAGATGTTTCTACAACTTGAAAGGATTCAATTTTATTGAACATGATTTGGAAAGGAACACACCTGTCTATATAAGGTCTACAGTTGACAGTGCATGTCAGAGCAAAAACCACGTGATGAGGTCGAAGGAATTGTCCATAGAGCTCCGATACAGGATTGTGTCGAGGCACAGATCTGGGGAAGGTTACCAAAATATTTCTATAGTATTTAAGGTCCCCAAGGAACAGTGGCCTCCATCATTCTTAAATGGAAGAAGTTTGCAACCACCAAGACTCTTCCTAGAGCTGGCCGCCCGGCCAAACTTAGCAATCAGGGGAGAAGGGCCTTTGTCAGGGAGGTGAACAAGAACCCGATGGTCACTCTGACAGAGCTGTAGAGTTCCTCTGTGGAGATGGGAGAACCGTCCAGAATGACAATCATCTCTGCAGCACTCCACCAATCAGGCCTTTATGGTAGAGAGATTGAACGGAAACCTCTCCTCAGTAAAATAAACATGACAGCCCGCTTGGAGTTTGCCAAAAGGCACCTAAAGGACTCTCAGACCATGAGAAACAAGATTCTCTGGTCTGATGAAACCAAGATTGAACTCTTTGGCCTGAATTCCAAGCGTCATGTCTGGAGGAAACCTGTCACCATTCCTACGATGAAGCATGGTGTTGGCAGCATCATGCTGTGGGGATGTTTTTCATCGGCAGGGACTGGGAGATTAGTCAGGATTGAGGGGATTGTGAATGGAGAAAAGTACAGAGAGGCTCTTGATGCTCCAGAGTACTCAGAACCTCAGACTGAGGCGCAGATACACCTTCAAACAGGACAATGACCCTAAGCACACAGCCAAGACAACACAGGATTGGCTTCTGGACAAGTCGCTGAATGTCCTTGAGTGGCCCAGTCAGAACCCGGACTTGAACCCATCAAACCCATCTCTGGAAAGACCTGAAAATAGTTGTGCAGTGACACTCCCCATTCATCCTGACAGAGCTTGAGAGGATCTGCAGAGAGGAATGGGAGATACTCCCCAAATACAAGTGTGCCAATACCCAAGAAGACTTTAGGCTGTAATCACTGCCAAAGGTGCTTCAACAAAGTACTGAGTAAAGGGTCTGAATACTTATGTAAATGCGGAGGTTTATGCTTTGCACAGATGCTGCCATTTGCCCAGGATATTTGGTTGAAATATGTACCGATTGTCAATATTGGAACAACATCCTCTATTTATTTCCTGATGAACCCCATGACTGAGACTGTACTCGTCAATGTAATTGTCTGAGGCAATCCAGAACATTTCCCAGTGCTAGGAATCAAAACAGTCCTTTAACATTTATTCCGATTAGTCAGACCAGCATTGAACAGTTCTTACCATGGGCGTTTCCTGCGTAGATTTTCGTCTATAGGCGGGGAGAAGCAGGATGGAGGCGGAATATCAGAGGTCCTTGTAACCATCCCGGAAGGGGATATACAGTGATCCAATGTCCTCCCGCCTCATGAATGACAGGAGATGTGTTGATGGAATTTCGATAGTACTTTTTTCAGATTTGCTTTGGTAAAGATCCAATACAGACGTTTTGATCTCAATATCAAATCATTTCTGTGTAACAATTAAGTACTTTACTCTGATTGTTTTTAATAAAATGGTCAAAAAGCAACAAAAATAGCAACTTAGCAAAATGTCATTTCTCAAGCAAGGTTTTTGCTAGCACTGTCTGGGAGTAGTCTGAGAGAGGGACCTAATTGGAGGAGCCTAATGGGAAGGATGTGTAACCTGAAATATAGATGTTATTAGCAGAGAGAAGGGCACACTCTCTTTGTTATTGGCCTATTAACTTATACGTCTCACGTTCTGACCTTAGTTCCTTTGTTTTGTCTTTTGTTTTAGTATGGTCAGGGCATGAGTTGGGTGGGTTGTCTATGTTAGTTTTTCTATGATTTTCTATTTCTGTGTTTGGCCTGATATAGTTCTCAATCAGAGGCAGCTGTCAATCGTTGTCCCTGATTGGGAACCATATTTAGGTAGCCAGTTTTCTGTTGGGTTTTGTGGGTGGTTATTTTCAGTCTTTGTGTGTCTGCACCAGACAGAACTGTTTTCGGTTGTTTCTTTGTTGTTTTGTTATTCAGTGTTCAGTTTTGATTATTATTAAATATCATGAACACTTACCACGCTGCACCTTGGTCCTCACCTTCTTCCACCGACGACAGCCGTTACAATACGGTCCAAAAGCCCACCCAGGCAAACAATAAGACATTTCAGGATGTCTTTTTAAACAGCTCTTACACTAAAAGTGTATTTTCATAATTTTCACCATTTCACAGTATTATTTCAGCTTCAAATTGTGGAAAACAACGAGCAAAGTCACGTTTTTGACTGCACTGCCCCTGTAAAGTCACCAGACAAAATTAATGTGGCCTTTGGATGTGTGGTTTCTTGCTTATCTAAAGTCCTGTATAATTCCTTGAATGCCAGTGTGGTGTCAGCTTGGGGAGGAATGTAAACAGCAGTGATAATGGATGAGAATTCTCTTGAGAGATAGTAGGGTCTGCATTTAATTGTCAGATATTCCAGGTCGGGTTAACACAACATCTAAAGACTTTCTACATCCTGCAGTCACATCAAGAGTTGTTCATCATGAATCATGCCCGCCTCCTTTGTTCTTTCCCGACTTCGTCCTGTCCATCCGATGAGTGGAAAACCCAGCAGGCTGAATGGCCGGGTTTTGCATCGATGTGGAGAGCCATGTTTCGGTACTGAATGGTTTGTAGTGCRCCTCCATGAGCTTTCCCAGGCCCAACACTGAGCTCTCTCCTAACCACACTCCTTGTGTATTCCCTGATCAAAGGTCCCAGGGTAATGGAGAATGGGTTTGCTTGGGAAATGGTCAGATGGGCAAAAACATGTATCTATATTATTCATCTTGGTCCTGCAGGTTAGCTCCCAGGACTCTTGTAGATAGACCTTGTTGTGATAAAGGTGTTTGGCACAATGGGAGAAATGCAGACAGACTAATGCATTCATCTCACTTCCCTAGAAGCAGTAAATAGCATAGGGCAGAAATACACGTGACCGACACATTTTGGAAAACTATAAATCAACGTATCTGTATCAAATCCATAAAATGGCAGTTTAACTCAAACGAGGTTAAATATGTCATCAATATTTATAATGAACTTAATTGCTTGATATTGAGTTATATTTTATCATTACACATCAGAAAAGTGTTAGATCTAATTTTCTTCCCTTGTCAGTGTCTTTTCATTGTTTTGAATCATCATCACGTCAATAGCACAGTCTCTTTTTGCATAATGGCAATCTTTCCAGAACCACAAGATTTGTGACATAGCACTGGCAAGCCCCAATCACCCACATCTGTTTGAATTAGAGACTGTGGGAGATAGAAATAAAGGGAGATAAGAAAGAGCACCTTTTTGTACCCTTACAAAAGGGTGTACAGTGTACAGTTGACTGCCAGAGCAGTTGCACCCTGTGGTGACTGTCAACAATCTATGTATTCTGATGTTGATCCTGCTGATCTGTACTGGAGYCAAACAGCATGATGTCCACATGACACAAATTCCTCCTCTAAAATTCTGAAAATGTATTAGTGTGGAAGCAATGCCAGTTCACTAAACTCCCTCCTTCAATATCTAGGGTTAGTGCCAGATTACGGACACAGATAAGGCCTGGAATATGTGGACGGATGGGGGGCTTTGAACTAAATGTCCAGAAAAGGAGAAATCTGATTAGAGAGTAAAAGCAGTAGCATGGGTGAGTAGGTGGATTTCTGTGGATGTTGATATGATGTCTTCATTTAGGCCTCTCTAAGGGTTCTCTGTGGTTCTGAGCAGACGTGCTGTGTATGAGCCATCTCTCTCCTCTCAAACAGGGAGGTCACATGACTGACAACAGAATCCAGATTAGGGAAATACTGGGCTAATTCATCCACTAAACAGATCATTCTGAACAGCGCAACATCTGCACAAACTCATACCCTTAACCCTCCCACCACACGCACACACGCTTGCTGCATGCACACACACACACACACACACAGAGTAGGCATGTTCTAAATTAAAGGATGTGGGCTCACTGTTCCCTTGTTGGTCTAATCAAATATTATAAATGTAAACTGCTGTCTGGGAGTTATGCAGCCAATCAATTTCCCTGCTGCCTGGTCCCAGTCCTGACAACAGGTTTGTTTCTTAAATAAATGCCATATCAGTTATCCTGAAAAAAAAGATAAACGCATCATGTGAAGTGGTCCGATGTTTCATGATCTGAAATAAAAGATACCAGAAATATTCCATACGTACAAAAAGCTTTTGTGAACAATTTTGTTTATATCCCTGTTAAAAAATCCATCCACCTGACAGGTGTGGCATATCAACAAGATGATTAAACAGCATCATCATTACACAGGTGCACCTTGTGCTGGGTGACAATAAAATGTCACTTTAAAATGTGCAGTTTTGTCACACAACACAATGCCACAGATGTCTCAAGTTTTGAGGGACCGTGCAATTGGCATGCTCACATCAGGAATGTCCACCAGAGCTGTTGCCAGATAATTTAATGTTAATTTCTCTACCATAAGCTGCATCCAATGTCATTTTAGAGAATTTGGCAGTAAATCCAACCGGCCTCACAACCGCAGACCACGTGTAATCATGTCATCCCATAACCTCCAAATCTGGCTTCTTCACGTGCGGGATCATCTGAGGAGGGTGCTGAGGAGTATTTCTGTCTGTAATAAAGCCCTTTTGTGGGGGAAAACTCATTCTGGTTTAGTCATTTAGTCACTGCACCCCAGCCTTGTCATGTGAAATCCATAGATTAGGGCCTAATAAATGTATTTAAATTGACTGATGTCTTCTATGAACTGTAATTCAGTAAAATCTTTAATTGTTGCATGTTTTGTTCATATTTTTATTCAGTATATATGTAGCCATGAAGGGCAATATATCAGTTGTGATTGGAAAGTGATATTTTGCCAGTTTACATGAAATATATATTTTTCATGTAATAAATCTGKCCGGCAACTCCTTGAAAGACACAGGACAGTACAGTAGCACCATGTACTGTAGGTGTTGCTAAATCCACTTCCTTTCCTATAAACTTCACACTAACTACTAAACTACCGCAGGTGGCATCACACCAGCCAGGCTGTAAGCARCTCTGAGAGACAGCGTGTGAGTTCCAAACAGACAATAGGGCTGTTAGATCCAAGACATAAACATATGTCTACACATGCTGTAGAAAGACTGGGCAGAGAAAACTAAATAGTAATCAAACTCATATTGCTGTTATGCACAAAATGCTCTGGAAAATATATACTGAACAAAAATATAAGCACAACATGAAACAATTTCAATGATTTTACTGAGTTACAGTTCAGGCATCTGTAGTGACKCCTCTAGCACTGAGATGCAGTGCCTTAGACCGCTGCACCACTCGGGAGCCCATGTATAAAGAAAAAAAGAAGAAATAAAAAAGTATTTATATTTTGTAATGTGTTTTCACACTTTTCCTTCAATTCGCAAGAGGCTGAATGTATCTCACCGGAGAAAGTAGGACTCTTCTGTCTCCTAATGTGCAGGCCATCTATCTGATGCTGTCTGGTCATAAAGAGTATGACATTGTTGCAGCCGGTAGCATTGAATGCAAGGGAAACCAGCGAGCATTTGGCCTCCCTTAATAAAATAAAGTATAAATAATAGCCAACCGACGTTGAGCTAAACTGAGTGAGCTCAACTGTGAATGGTCCAGGCACCCAAAAACAAAAAAGTGACCAGTTTAGATTTGGCTTCACTCCTATCGCAGAGAAATATCTTGGCCAATGATTATAACGGCGATTCTGATCCAACCATGAAATACATTGTGCCCCTGGACTGAGAGGATGGAAGTTCATTAGTTAGCAAGATGTAGAAGGCTAATGTTAACTAGCGAACGTTTCCCATGAAAAGAAGTTAGGCTAGCGATCAAGTATTATAGCCAGGTAGTCTAGGACAACAAAAAATAAAAGCGTGTACTGTATGACAGAGTCATAGACTGTTACGTCAACAAGAAAGAGAAGAGGATGGCATTGGCATATCTCTACAAGTAGGATGAGTTACGTTTTTCTACTTTATTAGACTAAACGTAGGTGATTGATGATGTTAAAATGTTGAAGTTGTGTGACTTGCAGTAACTCTGAAACTTGCAGTAACTCTCCTTGGTTCTAAATCAATAGTTGTTCAGAAATGTCGAAAACATGAACTTGCTTAAAACTTCTTGTGAATAGGGGGCGCTGTTTTCACTTTGGGAAAAAATCGTGCCCAATTTAAACGGCCTCGTACTCTATTCTAGATCGTACAATATGCATATTATTATTACTATTGGATAGAAAACACTCTCACGTTTSTAAAACTGTTTGAATTATATCTGTGAGTAAACCAGAACTCATTTRGCAGCAAACTTCCAGACAGGAAGTGAAAAATCTGAAAACGATGCTCTGTTCCAGGGCCTGCCTATTCAATTGCTTAATATTTATGGATTTGCATGCACTGCATACGCCTTCCACTAGATGTAAACAGGCAGTGGAAGGTGGAATGGGGTGTCTAGCTTGATCTGAGGTCGAACAAGAGCTCTTGGAATGACGTGACCAGAATTTCCTTTCTCTACCTAGGCGCGGGAAGGACATCAGCATTGGCTTCTGAAAAGCGTTCGGTATACACGGTGGATGCCTCCGGCTCTGATTTTATTTGATAGATGTGATAAAAACATCATAAAGTAGTTTTTTTCAACCGAGTTGTATCAGTTTATTCAACGTTTATTGCGACTTTTGGAATTTTCCTTTCTTTGCGTCAGGAGAAGATGGGCATGTTCGCGCCACATGGCTAGCTAAGGTTGCTAATTCGACAGGAGAGAAGGACATTCTAAAACCAAACAACGATTTATTCTGGACAAAGGACTCCTTGTACAAGATTCTGATGGAAGCTCAGCAAAAGTAGGAACAATTTATGATGTTGAGTCCTATTTTCCGCCCTTTTTGCGGGCGCTGTCTCGCTATAACGTAAGCTGTTTGTTATGGTAAAATCCGGGATCTTCCTCATCAAAAAAGCTGACTAGCATAGCCTAGCCTAACGGGACAGGGATATCATATAATATAATTTTCATGAAATCACAAGTCCAATACAGCAAATGAAAGATAAACATCTTGTGAATCCAGCCATCATTTCCGATTTTTAAAATGTTTTACACGCCCGAAAACACAATATGTATTTCTATTAGCTAACCACAATAGCCAAACACAACCGCATATTTTCACCATGTTTCCACGCATAGGTAGCTTTCACAAAACCGACAAAATAGATGATAAAATTTTCACTAACCAAGAAACAAACTTCATCAGATGGACAGTATGTATAGCATGTATACAATACATTTATGTTGTTCGAAAAATGTTTCATATTTGGAGGGTATAAATCATAGTTTTACATGCAGCCACAATCACAATAGCACAAAGCAGCCAAGAAATAATTACAGAGAGCAACGTGAAATACATAAATTAACTCATCATAAAACATTTATGAAAAATAACATGCGTGTACAGCAAATGGAAAAATAAACATCTTGGTGAATCCAGCCAATATTTCCGATTTTTTTAAGTGTTTTTACAGCGAAAACACAATAGATATTTCTATTAGCTCACTACAGTAGCCAAACACACACAACGCAATTACTCCCCGCCAAAAATAGCTTGCACAAAAACCGACAAAATATAAATAAAATAATCACTAACCTTGAACAAATTTCATCAGATGACAGTCTTATAACATTCATGTATTATACAATACAAATTATGTTTTGTTCGAAAAATGTGCATATTTAGAGCTACAAATCCGATTATACATTGTAGAATACGTACATTGATTCACCAGAATCCTCCGCGAGATATTTTGGATCACTCACCTAATCTGACCAAAAAACTCATCATAAACTTTACAAATAAATACTTGTTGCTATGGCAAATGAAAAGATACACTGGTTCGCTAATGCAACCGCTGTGTTAGATTTTTTAAAATAACTTTACACAGAACATACAGCTAGCGACACCAAAACGGCGGGAGAATAGGAGTCAACATTTTCCACAGAAATACGAATAACATCATAAATGTTTTCTACTTTTGCTGAGCTTCCATCAGAATGTGTACAAGGGTCCTTGGTCCAGAATAAATTCGTTGTTTAGGTTTTAGAATGTCCATTTCTTCTGTCGAATTCGCGCCACCAATGCTAGCCAAGGTTGCTAACATTCCCATCTCTCTCTTGACGCAAAGAACGGAAACTCCAAAAGTGCCCAATAAACGTTGAATAAACTGATAAAAACTCAGTTGAAAAAACCTACTTTGATGATGTTATTATCATATGTATCAAATAAAATCAGAGCCGGAGCATATTCGCCGTGTGTAAAACCGAACGCTTTTCAGAAGACAGTGTCGAGCTCCGCCGCGCGCCTTCTAAGACAAAGAAAATTCCGACCTGTCACTCTAACAAGCTTCTTGTTCGGCCTCAGATCAAGCTAGACACCCCATTCCACCTATCCACTGCCTGTTACATCTAGTGGAAGGCGTATGAAGTGCATGCATATTCATAAATAAAAGCCAGTTGAATAGGCAGCCCTGAAACAGAGCCTCGTTTCAGATTTTTCACTTCCTGTATGGAGTAAGTGTTGCTGCCAAAATGAGTTCTGTTTTACTCACAGATATAATTCAAACAGTTTTAGAAAACTTGAGAGTTTTTCTATCCAATAGTAATAATAATATGCATATTGTATGATCTAGAAAAGAGTACGAGGCCGTTTCATTTGGGCACGATTTTTTCCAAAGTGAAAACACCTATTGACAAGTTAAGGACTGGGGAGTATTTTTTCGATAAAAAAAAATATGAATGGAGCTAAGCACAGACAAAATCTTAGAGGAAAACTTGGTTCATTTTGTCACCAGATACTGAAATGAATTCACCTTTAAACAGGACAATAACCTAAATCTACGCTGGAGTTGCTTACCAAGAAGACAGTGATAGAAGATACAGTTTTGAGTAAAATATACATGGTTATCTAGCAATGATCAACAACCAACTTGACAGAGCTTGAAGAATTTTGAAAATAATAATGTGTGGAAAGCTCTTAGAGACTTACCCAGAAAGACTCAAAGCTGTAATCGCTACCAATGGTGATTCTAACATGTATTGACTCAGGGGGTTGAATACTTATCTGATATTACTGTTTTAATTTGAATGAATTTACAAATGTTAAAATTGTTCTTCCACTTCGACTACAGAGTTGTGTAGACTGTTTTCAAAATATTTCAAATCAATACATTTTACAATTTAACTTCCCCAGTCAGACTAACACATGGATACAATTTTTATGTCTCTGCTTTTAGTTTGAAGGATGTTGCTAACTAGCATTAAGATGCTAGTAGATACCAAAGACTTCCAGTCATTGCGCTAATGCTAGTTAGACATAAAAATGGTATCCACGTAGATAAAGGACCTCATTGCCAAAATACAAAATAAACAGATTAATATTTAAATCAGCAGCCTTCTCCCACACATTTCCTGCTTTGAAAATCACAATAACATGTGATAAAGGAACACATTGTGACATGAAAAAGCAAAAGCAGWCAATGTCCTATTTACAGTACATTGAGAGAATGGCTCGGTAGAGGTTATTATGAGACAGTTCAAATGTATATCCTTACTCATGACAATTATATCAATTACATGAATTTCCTCTGTTCATCTCTCATATTTTTGATGCTTGGGATAAATACCCCTCTTAACCTGGGATAAATACCTCTCTTAACTGTGGATGGACCAAATGTACATGTTTTATGTGACTTGTTGAATGGCATAATTTTGTCTTTTTTTAATCTTACCATGTGACAAATTTACAATATACAGTATATACATATAGGGCTCCAATGAGTGGTTCTGGGTGGATTCTCAATCCTTGTAACCTGCGGTGATATCAAATATTAGTGATAGTGATACTGTGCAACGTATCATTCTATTTTCTCCCAAGATTGCAAAACAATTCATATGTTGATGTAGTGCCCATCGGTTATGAATGTTTCAATCTCTGTGTTAAGAAGTCATGTTTTTACCCTCAGTTTCTGGTTTCCAAACTACACTAAACATGAGCTTTAGTGTTTCTGACGCAACAGAAAATAACCCTGAGTCTGTTCTAACCAGGGGAGAACTACTGCCCTCTCTCATTGAAATTGTTAGCAGAAAACAGCATCCCCCATTATAGTGAATGGAAAAATGGCAATCTTCATGGTCAATCAGCGTGTWAATCAAAACATTTTTTTGTAGACAATCATGATACCAATAATTGCTTCTAATACACCAGATGTACAGTACCAGTCAAACGTTTGGACGCACCTACTAAAWTCATGTTTTTTCTWAATTTTTACTATTTTCTATACTGTAGAATAATAGTGAAGACATCAAAACTATGAAATAACACATATGGAATCATGTTGTGACCAAAAAAGTGTTAAACAAATCAAAATATATTTTGTATTTGAGATTCTTCAAAGTAGCCACCCTTTGCCTTGATGACAGCTTTGCACACTTTTAGCCTTCTCTCAACCAGCTTCATGAGGTAGTCACCTGGAATGCATTTAAATTAACACGTGTGCTTTGTTAAAGTTAATTTGTGGAATTTCTTTCCTTGTTAATGCGTTTGAGCCAATAAGTTGTGTTGTGACAAGGAAGGGGTGGTTAACAGAAGATARCCCTATTTGTTAAAAGACCAAGTCCATATTATGGCAAGAACAGTTAAAATAAGCAAAGAGAAACAACCGTCCATCATTACTTTAAGACATGAAGGTCAGCCAATCCGGAAAAGCACAGTCGCAAAAACCATCGAGCACTATGATGAAACTGGTTCTCATGAAGACCGCCACAGGAAAGGAAGACCCAGAGTTACCTCTGCTGCAGAGGATAAGTTCATTCGAGTTAACTGAACCTCAGATTGCACCCCAAATAAATGCKTCACAGAGTTCAAGTAACAGACACATCTCAACATCAACTGCTCAGAGGAGACTGCGTCAATCAGGCCTTCATTGTCAAATTGCTGCAAAGAAACCACTACTAAAGGACACCAATAATAATAAGAGACTTGCTTTGGCCAAGAAAGACGAGCAATGGACATTAGACCCGTGGCAATCTGTCCTTTGGTCTGAGGAGTCCAAATTTGAGATTTTGGGTTCCAACCACCGTGTATTTTTGAGACACATAGTAGGTGAACGGATGATCTCCGCATGAAGCATGGAGGATGAGGGGTGATGGTGTGGGGGTGCTTTGCTGGTGACACTGTCTGTGATTTATTTAGAATTCTAGGCACACTCAACCAGCATGGCTACCATCTGGTTTGCGCTTAGTAGAACTATCATTTGTTTTTCAGGACAATGACTCAAAACACACCTCCAGGCTGTGTAAAGGCTATTTGACCAAGAAGAAGAGTGATGGAGTGCTGCATCAGATGACCTGGCTTCCACAATCACCCAAACTCAACCCAATTGAGATGGTTTGTAATGAGTAGGACCACAGAGTGAAGGAAAAGCAGCCAACAAGTGCTCAGCATATATGGGATCTCCTTCAAGAGTGGTGGAACAGCATTCCTCATGAAGATGGTTGAGAGAATGCTAAGAATGTGCAAAGCTGTGATCAAGGCAAAGGGTGGCTACTTTGAWGAATCTAAAATCTAAAATATATTTKGATTTGTTTAACACTTTTTTGGTTACTACATGATTCCATATGTGTTATTTCATAGTTTTGATGTCCTCACTATTATTCTACAATGTAGCAAATAGTAAAAAATAAAGAAAAACCCTTGAATGAGTAGGTGTGTCCAAACTTTTGACTGCTACTGTATGTTTYTGAACCGATTGTTTTTAAATYGCAGACAGAAGAAGTTAATAATTTAGTTAAGATAATTTAGTTGCTAATGGCAGCCTACAGCACCACAGTCAGCCTTCAACTTGAGTTACTCAATGAGAGGGGGCAGCTCTGAGCTAGCCTGCAATGTCACTTCCTGGAGTAGCTCAAACTGTGCATGTTATGTCTCCAAGAGACGCCATTTTGACCAACATAATTTGGCTTCAATGCGCTATTGAGTTTTCACATTGGAATGAATAGGGTCACGTGATCAATGGCTTTGTCCWTTCATGTATACAATMATTGGTTCAAACTATTCTCACGTGACCAACAAGTTCCTGTACATTTTTTGGGAAATATGTTTTGAAGCCAGAGGATGAGTCTGGTTTATTTCACTGTTAGTTTAACAAAAATAATTTACATTTTCAGTTAATAAAACTGCCGCTTGTTTATTTTTTATTAAAAGTAATGTTGAGTGTGCTGTTACTTGTATTCGTTGTATACATGTGCTTAATGTCACCCTGATATTTGTGAAACCAGATGTGGAAAAACTGTAAAATGCAGTGCAGTCCTGGACTCCGGAGTGATGGTTACAGTCTGGGAAAAACACTGGACCTGTGTATGGGGTCAGCTGTGTATGGTAACTTCGCTAGCAAACAGAAATTGGAAACGCAGCACCTCGTCTAACCAACAACTGTCATGTTCCTCAATTATTTCCAAGTAATGAGTCCAGTGGTCATGTCACAGGTTTGTACTAATTACTAAACCTATTTCTTCCCTAACAGGTTCTACAATCCCCCAGGCCACACCAGAGAGTCAGAGGTATGTACAAAATTAYAATGTTAATTTTAAGTTGAAATGACAAGGTAAAATATATTTTAAAATAGTACTGGCCAGTACGTAAATGACAACAAAAGAAAAACAATAATGATAAAATGTTCCCAATGTTCTAGGGCAAAATTGTTCCGTTCCACCAAACTACACAATCAAATCAATGTATGCATACTCAAAAGTAGTGCAAGTAGTCCAGTGTGCTCTGTCCCAGGACCATATCTGCCAAAGTGTGGGAGTGGGCAGGGTCACACTTGATTTGAATAGTCCGCATAGTCCATCTGTAGATGCTCTTCAGATGGTCATACTATCAACAAACTACTGGTTGATAAGCAACTGCTTGCAAAGTTTACCGTCAAGCAGAGGTGGCACTGGAGGTTCAAAAGTGGTGTGGCAAAATGTGTACTTGTATTTTCTGGGACCTGGAGTTTTTCCTGAACTCTGGGTCTTAGTCATAGGTTATTATTATAGATAGCTTCCCTTTTCATCTGTGCTATAGCATTATATAATATTTTTAATTAATGGTTCACCACAGAGATTTTTGTACATAAGTAAACATTTAGAACATCGTGACCAGCATGTTGTTGAAATATGTATGCWAAAAATTAGTGGGTGTGTCAGTTCCGGAACCATAACCTCGGAAAGAGGCCCAATCGGAGCCCTATGGCAGTACCCTGACCACAAGGCAGTAGAGTCACTGTTTACCGACAGACAGTGGCAATCCCTGCTTTTTGTGGGTCTTTGTGACTCTTTCCCATGACTCACTGACAGTCAGTCAGAACTCTGCCTGAGGGGAAGGGATGACGCCATCTATGAGGCCAACATTTGAGGATGTGGCCTGCCAGCATCACACACCCCTCCCGTCTCTCTCCTCATGCCTCACTGCACATCCATCTCCTACAGATGTGCTCAAATTTGTTGGTACCCTCACAGCTCATTGAAATAATGCTTAATTCCTCCTGAAAGTGTTGAAATTAAAAGCTATTTTATCATGTATACTTGCATGCCTTTGTRTGTCATAGAATAAAGCAAAGAAGCTGTGAAAATAGATTATTGCTTATTCTACAAAGAATAAAATGGTCTGGACACATTTGTTGGTACCCCTTAGAAAATATAATAAATTATTGAATTATAGTGATACTTCAAATGAATTAGTTTCTTTAATTAATATCACACGTCTCCAGTCTTGTAATCAGTTATTCAGACTATTTAAATGGAGAAAAATCGTCACTGTGCTGTTTGGTATCATTGTATGCACCACACTGAACATGGACYAGAGAAAGCAAAGGAGAGATTTGTCTGAGGAGATCAGAAAGAAAATAATAGACAAGCATGGTAAAGATAAAGGCTACAAGACCATCTCCAAGCAGCTTGATGTTCATGTGACAACAGTTGCAAATATTTTTAAGAAGATTAAGGTCCAGGAAACTGTAGCCAACCTCCCTGGGCGCGGCCGCAAGAGGAAGATCGACCCCAGATTGAACAGAAGGATAGTGTGAATGGTAGAAAAAGAACCAAGGATAACTGCCAAAGAGATGCAAGCTGAACACCAAGGTGAAGGTACGTCAGTTTCTGATCRGACCAGCTGTCTGTCACTTTTTGAGTGAAAGCTCCATGGAAGAAGACCCAGGAGGACTCCACTTTTAAAAAGAGAACATAAAAAAGCTAGACTGAAATTTGCTAAAATGCATATTGACAAGCCACAATCCTTCTGGGAGAATGTCCTTAGGACAGATGAGTCAAAACTGGAGATTTTTGGCAAGTCACATCAACACTATGTTCATAGACGAAAAGTGAAACATGGAGGAGGCTCGGTTATGTTTTGGGGCTGCTTTGCTGCGCCTGGCACAGGGTGCCTTGAATCTGTGCAGGGCACAATGAAATCTCAAGACTATCAAGACATTCTGGAGCAAAACGTACTGCCCAGTGTCAGAAASCTCTGTCTCAGTCRCAGGTCATGGGTCCTCCAAACAGGATAATGAACCAAAAAACACACAGCTAAAAGCACCCAAGAATAGATAAGAACAAAACATTGGACTATTCTGAAGTGGCCTTCTATGAGTCCTGATCTGAATCCTATCAAACATCTATGGAAAGAGCTGAAACTTGCAGTCTGGAGAAGGCACCTATCAAACCTGAAACACCTGGAGCAGTTTGCTCAGGAAGAGTGGGCCAAACTACCTGTTAACTTCTTGTGGCTGCAGGGGTAGTATTGAGTAGCTTGGATGAAAGGTGCACAGAGGTGCCCAGAGTAAACGGCCTGCTCCTCAGTCATAGTTGCTAATATATGCATATTATTAGTAGTATTGGATAGAAAACACAGAAGTTTTTAAAACTGTTTGAATTGTGTCTGTGATTATTACAGAACTCATATTGTGACGGCCCTGAATATTTCTGAACCGTCTCAGTGCTTCTCCTTCTAATAGGGCGCTTCCCCTTTAATTCCCAATTAAATAGCCAGCATCAGCTGCGCAAAGGTGAAGTTGTGATCGAGACATGAAACAGCCATTTTTCCAGCCAAAGATAGGAGTCACAAAAAGCACAAATAGAGATAAAATTTATCACTAACCTTTTTATGATCTTCATCAGACGACACTCATAGGA
>NC_036842.1:14839899-14876680 GCF_002910315.2 Salvelinus sp. IW2-2015
CAGACTGGTGACATCTAGTGGAAGCCGTAGGAGTGAGAAATCATTCATATCTCCCTGTGATTTCAATGAAAATCGACCAGCCTAATAATTCCCACTTCCTGTTTGGATTTTTTCTCAGGTTTTTGGCCTGCCATATTGTAACGGTTTTGACTTGAGGTTATTTTTTATGTAACGGTTTTGACTTGAGGTTATTTATAGGGGTGGCCAGGTAGGTTGTGCCTACCAGAGAAAGCATGGGTTTCTCCTTTTAGTTTGGGAGGGAATGAGTCCCATCTGGTCCGTCAAGTCACACCAATACAAAGGACTTATGTAAAAGTCAAGATGGAAATATACTTTTCATAAACCCTTAAAACATTGGAAAGAACTTCAAACAAGTGTATTCTTTTGCGTGGTTGTATTAACAACATAAATGATCACACACACAACAAATATAACAAATCAATGCACTTATGTTCATTTAGAAATGTCCTGTACCTCGGCATAAAAGAGTCCAGCGGTAAATAAGTTCAGTGACTCAAGTGACCTTAGTCACGCAACGTTTGTCCGTAGCATAAACCCATATTATTCATACACTCAAAATAACACTTATTTTGCAACACAACTAGAAAGCGTATCAAAGACTAATCAAAAGAATAATACGTCTTAACTAGATAAATCACAGGTAATACATCACCCCAACCAAATGAAATACCGTGTACAAAAAGTTGTAGTCAGTCAGACAATCCGCAACAGATCTCCAGCGGAGAAAAAGCACCGAAAACCAACGGAGAGTTGTAGTCCACAGACGCACAGAGTGGATCCAATCCTGGGTAAACTCGTTTTAAGGCTAACAAAACACACTGCAAGGCAACAAACAAACGTAATAGCGAAGTTTCATGAACTGAAGTAGTACACAATCCTCATCTTATTGTGGTTTGGTGTGACCTAACATAATCGTTTGTGGTGCTTTCGCTGAAAAGCATATTTGAAATCGGACACTTTGGTGGGATTAACAACAAGATTACCTTTGAAATGGTATAAGACACATGTATGTCTGAGGAATTTYWATTATGAGATTTCTGTTTTTTGAATTTGGCGCCCTGCACTTTCACTGGCTGTTGTCATATCCCTAATAAGTTTAACAGGTGCAGAAGTCTCATTGAGAGCTACAGAAAACGTTTGATTGCAGTGATTGCCTCTAAAAGGTTGGCAAACAAAATATTAGGTTTAGGGTCCCATCATTAGTTTTATTATTTACAATATTATGTTAAATTAAAAWTTWWAAAATAAGTCTGATTTCTATTAAATATGGAATAAACAATKGTGGATGCCAATTACTTGTGCATTCTTTGTTTTTTGTGGAGGGTACCAACAGATTTGAGGACATCTGCATCTAAACTCCCTGGKGAGTGTGGCCTTGCCCTATCTGCTTCACTCACCACCAGCAACATTACCCACCAGCAGATGTCCAAGGGGTGTGTGTGTGCACGTGTCAAGGCTTCTCTCAGTATTCTCTCACATTATGCCTTGCACACCCACTAGATGACCAACAGTACTGAAGTTGACATAGAGTGAAACTGCTCTATTGACCTTTGCAATACAGCACAGTAAACCACAATAGAAAGAAATTATAGCTTACCGAGTAACGTGTCGTAGCAACATTAATTATACGATTCAATATTTTCTTGTCTTTTTTCCCTTTGTGCATGCTGTTCACAGAACATGCTGCAATGACTGTTGCATGAATTAAAAGCTCAATGACAAAACCCAAGTTAGACTGGTGTTGAAGAACAAACACAGGTAGGATATCTATCATCTAAACATCGCTGCAGAGAATGATAATCCTCCCTCACCACAGAGAGCTGTTCTGTGAAATACAAAATTAAAAGATAAACCAATACTAGGAGAAGGCTGCATTCAATAAGATAGCTATTGATTCAATATAAAGCCAGATTTATAACATCACAGGAATATGAATAAGTAAACCTTAAGGGGACTTGTTATAATTTAATAGTATTATCAAGGCATATCAAGGTAATTCGCTTATAAATCAACTTCGAAAACGAAAGTTGTACCTGATAGCTTGCTTCCCTGCTTCGAAGCAGTTGGCCTCGATTTACTCTGGAGTATCGGATTGCATATCGACAGCCATTGGACGCTCGTGAGTCCCGCCTTAACGCTCATTCGYTGATTGGATTGTCCGTCAATTTGTGGCGGACCACTCCATACTTCGCTGCATAGCTCTGCAAAGTAGAGAGTCTACTGCAATGATAAGAAGTAGTCCCACAGTTCTTTGACAAACACACATCGATTTACAGTGCATTYGGAAAGTATTCAGACACCTTGASTTTCTMCACATTTTGTTACGTTACAGCCTCGTTCTAAAATTGTTTAAAATGTTTTTACCCCCATCAATCAACATACGATACCCCATAATGATAAAACAAAAACATGTATTTAGATTATKATTTTTTTGTATAAACATTCTGKTTTTAAATATCACATTTACAGTACATAAGTATTCAGGCCCTTTACTCAGTACTTTGTTGAAGCACCTTTGGCAGTGATTACAGCCTTGAGTCTTCTTGGGTATGAMGCTACAAGCTTGGCACACCTGTATTTGGGGAGTTTCTCCCATTCTTCTCTGCATATCCTCACAAGCTCTGTCAGGTTGTATGGGGAGCGTCGCTGCACAGCTATTTTCAGCTCTCTCCAGAGATTTTCGATCGGGTTCAAGTCCGGGCTCTGGCTGGGCCACTCAAGGACATTCAAAGACTTGTCCCGAAGCCACTCYTGCGTATTCTTGGCTGTGTGCTTAGGGTCGTTGTCCTGTTAGAATGTGAACCTTTGCCCCAGTCTGAGGTCCTGAGCGCTTTGAAGAAGGTTTTCATCAAGGATCTCTGTACTTTGCTCCATTCATCTTTCCCTCGATCCTGGCTAGTCTCCCAGTCCCTGCAGCTGAAAAACATCCCCACAACATGATGCTGCCACCACCATGCTTCACCATAGGGATGGTGTCAGGTTTCCTCCAGATGTGTCGCTTGGCATTCAGGCCAAAGAGTCCAATTTTGGTTTCATCAGACCAGCGACTCTTGATTCTCATGGTCTGAGAGTCCTTTAGGGGCATTTTGGCAAACTGTAWGTGGGCTGACATGTGCCTTTTACTGAGGACTAGCTTCCGTCTGGTCACTACCATAAAGGCCTGATTGGTGGAGTGCTGCAAAGATGGTTGTCTTTCTGGAAGGTTCTCCCATCCCCACCGAGGAACTCTGGAGCTCTGTCACCTCCCTGACCAAGGCCCTTCTCCCCTGATTGCTCAGTTTGGCTGGGCAGACAGCTTGGTGGTTCCAAACTTCTTCAATTTAAGAATGATGGAGGCCACTGTGTTCTTGGGGACCTTCAATGCTGCAGATTTATTTTGGACCCTCCGACACAATCCTGTCTCGGAGCTCTACAGACAGTTCCTTGAAATGCACCATCAACTGTGGGACCATATATAGACAGGTGTGTGCCTTTCCAAATCATGTCCAATCAATTGCATTTTCCACAGGCTAACTCCAATCAGGTTGTGGAAACATATCAAGGATGATCAACGTCAACAGGATGCACCTGAGCTCAAATTTGAGTCTCATGTTATAGGGTCTAAATACTTATGTAAATAAGGTTTTTCAGTTTTTTTCATTTGAATAGATTTGCAAAAAGTAATTGAGATGGATTTTCCCTGACAACTAATTATATAGAAAATTATTACAGTATTAAGGCAGCTAAAATCTTATAGCATGTCAATTGTAAAGTTGATTGTGAGTATAGGTAGACTATCAAAAAAKAAATTCAAGCTCTATTCCCCTATTTGTCATGAATAGGTTGTTCATGGCATATGAAAATGAAATCTACGATGTACTATTTTTCATACAATTACCTATAGCAGCGCATACTAGAGGAAAAAGTGCATACAAATCATAGATAAATAATAAATAACTTTAAAAAAGTCTAAAATCAGAGCTTTTTAACAGTATATGGCATTACTGCGTGCTGTTCATGGCCCTCTCATGAAGATATGTTGTATACTGCCATCCACTTAACATTCAGCAGGTTAATATTGCTTTTTGGTAGCCTTCTGAACATATTTCATTCAAGTCTCTGGCCCCACAATTCTATTTGCCATTTGYAAATTGAATGGAACGTAGTTGGGTGTGAAAAGAACCTAAGATTGATCCATCTCTTATTTATGAGCTCCACAGTTTTGCTACCACGGAATCACAAACATGCACCATTCTGCTCAACTATAGTTCCCACAGTCCCCTCTCTCTCTCACTCACACATATGCAAGCCTGCACATACTGCACGCATTGCACATGCTTGCATGCACGCAGGCAGGCATGTTCATACAGTACACGCACACATGCATGCTCAGACACACATGCATACACACGCATGCACACACACACACACTTTTTTTTACTGTTGGCAGCAGAATATACGATGACAAGCCTGCGGCCAGACRAAATAAATTAGAATTAAGTCGATCTGTAGCGTGACAATGACTGATCTCAAACAAAAACGCATATAGATTGACATTTTTCTTGCAAGATCCATTGACGAACAAATGTTATTAACATTCATCTACCCATATCTATATGGGAGCACTACAACTGAGTGGCTGCCCCTTCCATTGCCCATCAGATATTCAATCCTGTCTGATATATATATATATTTTTTAAATCGTCCAACCTTACATTGCCTATATAATGTATAGTGGGGAAATGGGCTGGAGACTGCTCTGCTACAGTCTCTTGACACTACTCTGATATTTATCTCACTCTGCCCATTGATTCTGTTTATTTGATTTATGGATTTTACCCTGTGAGTATGAGATGGGCCGTTGTATGGATTCAAGCTATAACATTTATTTGTGTGATAGCCAAGGAATTGGCTTGAATTTCTGGTTCCATTTACATAAAGGTAAAGAAATTGCACTGAAAACCTCCATTATAAGCTCACTTATTTTGGACATTTYCATGGAGCTGAGACCAGAGCTGGTATTATAGGGTGTCTGTCTTCTGATGGTTGAACCATTTTAGTATGATACARCAATTTGGCAGTCCTTTATGAAAACACATCGGACTGCTGTCGCGCACTGCGAGAGACACGTTGCTTGGCTGTTGATGTTCTTTCAAAGAGATCCAGGCTTCAGTGTGTAACAAACCACTTTGCAATGTRAGCTGGAGGCAGTTTGCATTTTGAAAACATATACTTAATTGTTTGAAACCTGAAAGTTTTACTTCGTATTATGAGGCAGGTCTTACCTTGCCATAGGAACGTGAAGTCAACTTTTTTATAAAGACTTCCATATGCCATTGAAACCAGTAGCCTATTTCTTGCATGTTCTATTGGTTTTCAAATCAACTTTCTTTCATTGTCCTGTAGRCAAATGCACAATCCTAGAGTCATATTAACAACCCATGCTAGTTGTTGAATCTTTAGATCTCGCGTCTTTTAAAATTTCTAACTGATATTTTCATCTATGTCACATAAAACCGCTTGCATATGCGGTGAGCTTTTGACAGAGGTGTTTTCCACAAATTGTATTATGGAATTAATTTGAGCGTAGCCTACAGTCGTGTGCTCATTGTTGCACTTACAATGTGAATAAATAATAGTTTATCAACATATTAAGCTAAACGTTCTTATCTGTTGCATCAGCCTCATTGCTTTTTTAAAAAAAAACATTGAATTACTGTTTATTTTTATGTACAGTCACAGAGTCTGTTTGGAAAATGTCATTCTCGCACAGAACAACAAGCTGGCCAATAGAATAGGTCAACTGTTCAACTATGGGGGGGTAGTAGATTGACATAGGCTACAAAAGAATTGGTCTGAGGAAAAGTGCATGTGGACAGATATTCTAACATCTTCAAAGTGCGAATCGGAATTCAGAAAGAAGTGCTGCTGCATCCTTGAGTTACATGTGCCATTAACATGAATTTACATAATCTAACTGGGATTTCTGTCATTCTGAGCACTGTGGGTGGATGCCCTAAGCAGGTTACCACCCAATGAATATAGGTCCGGTACATATTTCAAATGTCCAGTAAATWAAAATGCTGCCGTTCAAATGTCCGGTGCCACATTTTCCTAATGGAAACCCTAAAGGGCAACTGGACATTTTTATAAATGACAATAAGCATGATGAGATGTTAATTGCTTAATTAACTTCGAAACCACACCTATGTGGAAGCACCTGCTTTCAATATAGGCTACKTGGTATTTGTCACGCCCTGGCCATAGAGAGGCTTTCTAGGGTGGGCATTCTAGTTTCTTTTTTTCTATGTTTTCTATTTCTTTGTGTTTGGCCAGGTGTGGTTCTCAATCAGAGGCAGCTGTCTATCGTTGTCTCTGATTGGGAGCCATATTTAGGTAGCCTGTTTTCCATTTTGTGTTGTGGGTGATTCATTTCTGTTTAGTGTGTGGTGTACCTGACGGAGCTGTTTTCGGTTGTCACTTTGTTGTTTTGCTTTGTAGTGTTCAGTTTACCATTAAAATGACGAACACTTACCACGCTGCGTTTTGGTCCTCTTTTCCAGACGACAATAAGACTCACATACAGTATGTTAAAGTCCATTTGCTCAATGAATTCATGGTAATATTGGTGGCAGCCTCTGTTTGTAATTTCTGCAAGTGCTGAGCTCATCAAAGGAGTAAATTATGCATATCCAGCTAATCCTGGTCCTGTCTGTATTACAATGGCTCCACATTTCTAGAGATCTATCCTGGTTTTACATACTTGCAAAATAAACATTAATCAAGGAGTAAATGATGCATCCAAGGCAAATAAGATTAGATGTGCTGGTCCACAATAATATTTCTAAAGTGGTATACATTAGTAGAGTAATACTCTATTACCACAGAGTGGACAGATGGTAGAGGACAATGTCACATCAAGCCAAAAAATGATACAGAGTGCCTCTTAAGATGTTCCAAACAGACATTTCGCTCCAAGTTACCAGCAATGCCCTCCTCACAAACATTATCACAAGTTACCAGGAACTCTGACTCCAGATACCATCTTGAATTAGTGATGTTCTAATGTGCAGCAGGCCTTCTTGTCTCCCTGTCATCTCCAATGGAGACACAGGAAGTGGATATCGGCCACAGCTTGTGCCCACATTTCACATCCACTCTGCYTCAYGCCACCCATCACTGTAGTAAACCATGTGGGAGTTAGACTACGTTATGAAGTGAGGCAGACTTAATAAACTTGATAAACTTTCCCATCTTTCACCATGAAGMTTTTAAAGTATTAAGATGGACCAAGTGTGTTGGAGTTGGAGTCTTAAAGGGCTGGTGGAGCCATAAATTGAAACATAACTGCAAGCCAGCACATTTACAGTCTAAATATGACTGTAGCACTCTAAACATCTCTTAAGCTGATATCTAAAGTACAGTGAATTTAAATGAGTTAAAAGATAATAAATATGATTTGTTTCGAGCTCCCTCATTGTCCACAGAGCAGCACATTACTGGATGGAGCAAGCTAGGGTGATAAATGGCAGTGCATAACATCAAATCAAGGTATATGTGTGAACTTCATCGCAGTCACAACAGCACATAGATGATGACCACTGAATTTATGTTCAGGTCAAGTGATGTAATTGAATGGTTTAGTTAACAAATATGCATAGGCTTGTTGCACAAGCAACACAATAGTTATGGGAAAAAGTTAAAACACTGTTTGTTTTGACAAGGCTTTTCCCAAGWGATCAGCTACCACAGGATGAGCTGTAGTAGCCGATCGATGGGATGATGAAGATGATCAAAGTGTACAAGTATTCATTCTGACATCCCAGTCACCTTTTTGTACATTCACTGTTAAGGGAGTTCTGTTTTCAAAAATAGTTTTAGGTTTGACTGCGCCTTAGGTTGGATTTTTGTATGAAACTTCAGTGTGAAATCATGTAATAGGTTGAAAAGGGGTGAAATCTGGTGCTATCTCTCAAAACATTCTACRCTGCCTGCAGTATTCACACTAAAAACATATATTCTGCACAGACTATGTTACGGCGATGCAGCCTTCAATGCGTAGGAGCCAGCTGTCCATGATGCTGCCAAAGGAGTCTTTCACCATGCACTAAACTGATAATAGAATTGCTGATGTGCCTGTGTGCTCTGTCAAGTCCTGGAATTCATTAATGCTTTTTTTAAAATCATTTTGCACTTGACCTAAAATCTGTTACTGTATCTATCTACTTCAGTGTTGTTGCTGAACAATTTACATCTTACATCTTTGTCAAGTTCATTCAATCAATAAATGAAATGTATTTTGTAAAGCTTTTTTACATTTGCACTTGTCACAACGTGCTATACAGATAACCAGCCTAAAACCCCAAAGAGCAAGCAATGCAGATGCAGAAGCACAGTAGCTATGAAAAACTCCCTAGAAGGCAGGAACCTAGAAAGAAACCAGGCACGTAGGGGTGGACAATCCTATTCCAGCTGTATCGGGTAGAGATTTAARAGTACATGTGTCCATTAAGGCCAGATCCTTTTTCAAGATGTTCAAGAGTTCATAGTTGACCTTTCTGGAGCTCTTCTACTCTGGCCTCTCCACACAGTTCAGAGTGTTGAAATCTACAGATTACCATAATGATTCATCTCTGTCTGGATATGAAACACACACTCCACGGCACTGTTTTTCTCTCYCCACTTCCTTCTTTTTGTTCATTTCTAATTAACTGAGTTTTAGCCTGGCTGAATTTCAAAAGACCAAGAGCGCAAACTGGTCTGTGTTTGGGTGTGAGACATTCAATCTCTTAATCATTGGTTTTGCTGAGTCAAGGACAAGCATTGAAATACTATACTGTAAAATGAATATCGCACAGAATGACCCAGTGTGATATGGATGGGAAATACTGGGGAATTCATATTTGGTCTAAGAGCTTAGAATCAAATKGAATAAGCCCACACTATTTGGTTTAGAGAGTACGACCATATTTTGCCTATTTTATATACTGTATCATATGACAATCTTAACTTGTTGCACTATAAGTTACACGACTCCCCCTCCCTCCCTCACCACTCTCTCAGGATGCTATGTAACATTGTAATTAAGACAGTGTGATGTCCGTCACTAGACTAGGTCTGGTTTGTGATTAAGWGACAAACTAATTGTTTCTTGATTACYCCCATCTTTCCTTGGGTGATTTTTTAAACTTATTTTCAGGTTTTTGTCACAGCTCATTAGACACGTTCTGTAATTAGCACATTGCTAAAAAAAATGGCCTCCACTGACTGTTGGTGATTACTGATAGAGCTGCTAGTCTATGTAGGCTTAGTCGTTGTCAGTTTCCATCCATCTGTCGGTTGTCTGAACGGTGTCTGTTATATCCCGAAAGATACACTGCTCTTTGCCAACACAGACTATAGCAATGCAGACCCTTAAATGCATATCTGGGATCTTAATGTTTGTAATGAGAAGTTAATGGCAACTCTGTAAGCAATAACAATGTGGTGTTTCATCATAATGGATTTAATCAAATAAATGTTTACTATTAAACACCGAAGGCAATATTTAGCATCTAATTTACAGGTAACTGCCAAAATAAAGGAAACACTTGAGTAAATGAGGAATACTGTCACGGCTGTTGAAAGGAGAGGACCAAGGTGCAGCATGCTGAGCGTAAAAAAATTACGCCGAACAAAACAAAAACACTACAAAAAACAAACCGTGAAGCTCAAAGGCTATGTGCCCTAAACAAAGTCAACTTCCCACAAAGACAGGTGGAAAAAAGGGTACCTAAGTATGGTTCTCAATCAGAGACAACGATAGACACCGCCTCTGATTGAGATCCACACCCGGCCAAACACAAAGAAATAGAAAACATAGAAATAAAGAAACTAGAATGCCCACCTAGTCACACCTTGGCCTAACAAAATAGAGAATAAAGCCTCTCTATGGCACCTCAACGAGGCCTCAGTCCGAGTTCCAGCGAGCTCCGTCCGACCCAGCGAGGTCTCAGTCCGCCGCTACGAGGGCCCCACCGGCCCCCCCAAAGGTGGACTCGCCGCAAACCTGACTCTAAAGGGAGGGTCCGGGTGAGCTTCCTTACGGTGGCGCTCTGGTGCGGACAGACCCCTCGCCTCTGGCTCCCCCACTCTGGTGTGGGACCCTCACCGCGACCCCGGACTGGGACCCTTGTAGCGGCCCGGACTGGGACCCTCGCTGGGGGCTCCGGACTGGAGAACGTCGCTGGAGACTCCGGACTGGAGGCCGTCGTTGAAGGTTTCGTGCCATGACTCCTCACTGGAGGCTTCGTGCCATGGATCATCACTGGAGGCTTCTTGCCATGGATCATCACTGGAGGCTTCGTGCCAGGTCTCACTGGAGGCTCTTGCATGGATCATCACTGGAGGCTTCGTTGCCATAGATCATCACTGGAGGCTTTGTGCCATGAATCATCACTGGAGGCTTCGTGCAATGGATCATCACTGGCTTCTTGCCATGGATCATCACTGGAGGCTTCTTGCCATGGATCATCACTGGAGGGAGGAGACATATGGGCAATCTGGTACGTTGAGCTACCACAGGGCTCACCAGGCTGGGGAGACACACAGGAGGATTAATTCTAGGCGCAGGCACAGGACTCACCAGGCTGGAGAGACATATGGGGGGGTTTAATGACACCTCACACCCATTGTAAATTTTAAGGCAGCAGAAAAATTCATTTGTTCTCTCACTGTGGAGGAATGGAATGTATGATGGGCCTATAGAGAACCTACCTCAGAACAGTAACATACAATAAATGGACATTGGGACAATATGTTTCGTCAGCCAAAATGGTGGTAATGACGATAGATGGAATATGAAAATTATTGTTGTTTTTTGTTATTAAAAGTTAAATGACGACGTTATAACAAAAACATTGTAACTTGAAGAGTTTTCACAATATGTACCTGATGTTTGCATACTGTACGTTGTGTGGAAAATGTCCAGATCAAATAGAATGTTTTTGTAAAGATGAAATGTGAAGTTTGTGGTCTAAATTGGACCTGAGTAAAATCCAGACCTTGCCTCGTAACTGGTGACGGCCAGAGAACTTGCCATAAAGACGGAAACACACCTTTCTGACCCGAGGTTATAAAACACGTGATTTAAGAATTAACATATCAGACTAGGTGACCACGTGCTGCAGCCAAGGTCCGATTAGTCGCAAACCCAAAATGCAACACGAGGTTGAAGAAGACAAGGGAACCTTTTAACAATCTATGCTACRGATGAGTAGCTGTGTCTAAGAGGGTKAACTCAAGCAGGACCACCCGGTTACCACTCTCCAAGGAATCGTGTGTCTACACTGATTTCATTCCTACACTGGAGCCCTGAGCTACACGGCTGACCGTACTCAGAAGACCCCCTTTCAGCACAAGTGTGAGGAAACAGACCACTAAGAGAAAGGACACTGACATYGCGTGAACAATCAGAGAGTTACGTCCGGTAACCAAAGAAGTGCCGTCATCAGARGAGAAGGCGAACTTGGTCCACGAGGAGATACCCCATCAGAGACCTTCGACACATAATTACATCATTATTTTCTGACCCATAAGAGCGGCAGTTCGGGCAAGGTTAGGGATAAACTAAGCATAGTTTACAAATGTACCCAAGTGTGCTTTTCTCTCGTGCACTCTCTCTTTCTCTCTCTTTTAAATCCCCATTTTGTGTAACACTTGTCATATTGTGTTGGCCCGCTAGGGACCTGTTTCWTTGTACTAAGTGCTAATCAATAGCCTAGACTGTGTGTTTGTGTATGTGTATCTTATATTATCACTTTAGCTTGTTAGTAAATAAATAATCAACTCAATATGTGTGGTACGGACKTATTTAGTGGGACTAGCGTTTGTGCAGATTCACGGATTATGCGACGTTCAGGATGAGACAGTAGAGGAAATTWATTCATTAGCGACTGTTATAAAATTGATATTAATTTGGGAAATAGAAACTCAATAAAACCAAAATTTCCCATGGTGCCTCAGGTTACTSAGTTAATAATGACCTGATTCATTTAAATCACGTAATTATAAACAGTTAATCATTCGATGAACAGCAGTCATCACATTAATCAATAAAACGTCACAACAATGGACATGCCAATGGCAGACATTCCAGCAGGACCTGTTGCTCCTTAAGGTCTCAAAATAGCTTAGAACATATCAATAGTACAATTATAAGCATTCAACACAGTATATTAATGGRAATATGAAGAGCTTGATTCCCTTTGATTCCCGTCTGAAATTTCCTTTGTATGTGCATGAACTGTGGCTGTTCTCATGCTTTTAAAACATTTACTTTAGATGACTTTTCAAATGTGTTTTTTTTTTCAAAACTCTATATCTAACACATTGTTTCATACAAAAATTGGCTATATCCAGAGCTATGTGTTAAGAGAGTTGGGCCYATAGAGATCCTATTAAATTAACCCAAAGTATTGTCATATAATTATAAATAATTTTTTTAATACATTTTGTTGGAATACATAGCATCAATATATGTAAACAGACCATAAATGTCTACATTTGTTTTTTCTTGGAAAGCTGTGAGTACTATTATATGGCATAATATCAGTACTTGTTGCATTAAATCCTATCATCAACTGATTTCAGCTACTGTATGACTGTGGATTGACTGAATTGTTCGAATGTAATGTTTGCAGACTGTGTCACGCCCTGACCATAGAGAGCTGTTTATTCTCTGTTGGTTGGAGCGTGATAGTGACTAGGGTGGGTCATCTAGGTGTTTAATGGTTCATGTTGGCCTGGTATGGTATCCAATCAGAGACCGCTGTTTATCGTTGTCTCTGATTGGGGATAATTTTTAGGCAGCCATTTCCCCTTTGTGGATCTTGTCTACAGATAGTTGCCTGTGTGCATACCAGTAGCGTCACATTTTGTTTGTTCTTGTGCTTTATTGTTTTGTTTGGTCAGTTTCAATTTATTAAAATATGTGGAACTCTACGCACGTTGCGCCTTGGTCTACTCATTATGACGATCGTGACAGACTGGCAGTTAATTAGAAAAAATATGGAATACTTCCTCAAACTGTCTGGCTAGCTAGCTAACAAACATACAGCGCAGATAAATTCTTAAAATATATTTTTTTACACAATAATGAATTTGGCAAACCATGGTTGACCAACTCCCTGACCAGACCAAAATGGCTGACCTTTAGCCCATCACTATGGTTGGGCCATAGTCCCAGTCGGTATTCATGTAATAATAAGGAATTCCCCTCGACCACGCCCACAGACTGGGAAAAACCAGCATTCTTTCCTATTGACCCGCATTGTAAAAGAGGTAACGTCGTCATCGAAATAACAAAACATGCTGAAAAGCTGCTGTGTTGTTCAATGTACATGTAGCAGTGATGCTGATATCGGTTCGCTATATTGTTCCAGCTATAACGGTGCGCTAATACTGGAGTACTTTAGTGAATGTATATTTTTTTTACTCTTCTTAAATGTAGTTTTGTAATTGACTAATACATGCAGACAACAAGAAAATTGCATTTGAAAATTGTCAATTTTTTACTGTGAGTGTCAAGACTTCCTCCAAATACTTATTTTCCACCATAATTTGCAAATAGATTCATTAAAAATCCTACAATGTGATTTTCTGGAATTTCTTTTCTCATTTTGTCTGTCATAGTTGAAGTGTACCTATGATGAAAATTACAGGCCTCTCTCATCTTTTTAAATGGGCGAACTTGCACAATTGGTGGCTGACTAAATACTTTTTTGCCCCACTGTATATGAACTATAACTCAGTAAAACCTTTGAAATTGTTGCATGTTGCATTTATATTTGTGTTCAGTGTATTATGAAAACCGTCTGCAACAATGCCAATAATGTTTTAAATTCAAAGCAGCTCAAACATAGAACATGTAAAAATGAACTTCATATCCATTGAATTATACCATGCATTATAGGGAAATAATGCACGCTCTAATGCCCTTCAAGCCAATCAAAAATGAGTATTCAACAATGTCTTGGTATAAGTAAGGGATAATCAACGAGGGTCTATGCATTCCTTGGAAAATAATGAACGACGTGGGAGGTGTGTTCCACGACGCGCTAACAAAGTGGAACTGACCGTCCACTGAGTTGCATAATTTTCCATAGAAAGCATAGAGCCCCTAGTTGATTATCACTTTTTATACCATGCCTATAATTTAACACATTTTGCACAATAAATCTGTTCATTTGCTAGTATACAGTGCCTTCGGAAAGTAATTCAGACCCCTTGAGTTTTCCAAAATTTTGTTACGTTACAGCCTTATTCTAAAATGTATTAAATAACATTTAAATTTTTTGCCCATTAATCTACACACAATGCACCATAATGACAAAGCAAACATATTTGTTTTTATAAAATAAATATCACATTTACTTAAGTATTCAGACCCTTTACTCAGTGCTTTGTTGAAGCACCTTTGGCAGTGATTACAGCCTAAAGTCTTCTTGGGTATGACGCTACAAGCTTGGCACACTTGTATTTGGGGAGTATCTCCCATTATTCTCTGCAGATGCTCTGTCAGGTTGGATGGGGAGTGTCACTGCACGGCTATTTTCAAATCTCTCCAGAGATGTTTGATTGGGTTCAAGTCTGGGCGCTGGCTGGGCCACTCAAGGACATTACAAGACGTGTAATGGCTGTGTGCTTAGGGTCGTTGTCCTATTGGAAGGTGAATCTTCACCCCAGTCTGAGGTCTTTGTCACGCCCTGACCATAGTAAGCTGTTTATTCTCTGTGTGGATTGGGGCGTGATAGTGACTTGGGTGGGTCATCTAGGTTGTTTTGTATTTCCGTGGTGGCCTGATATGGTTCCCAATCAGAGGCAGCTGTTTATCGTTGTCTCTGATTGGGGATCATATTTAGGTAGCCATTTCCCCATGGTTATTCGTGGTATCTTGTCTATGTTTAGTTGCCTATCAGCGCTAGTTGTATTGCTTCACGTTTCGTTTCGTTGATTTTGTTGTTTTTGTCCAGTGTTCATTTATTAACTTCTACTTCCACACCATCCCGGCATCCGGAGCCACCCCACAGTAAAAAGCTGACTAGCATAGCCTAGCATAGCGTCACAAGTAAAACTAGCATCTTTAAATATCATTAAATCACAAGTCCAAGACACCAGATGAAAAGATACACATCTTGTAATCCAGCCATCAATTTGCTGATTTTAAAAATGTTTTACAGGGAAGACCATATGCTAAATCTATGTAGCTAACCACGAGAGGGCGAAGAAAGGACACAACTTTTTGTTCCACCATATTTTTTCCTGCATAGGTAGCTACTCCAATTTGACCAATAAAGGATATATATATAGCCACTAACGCAAGAGAAACAACTTCATCAGATGACAGTCTGATAACACATATTTATTGTTAGCATATGTTTTTTTAAACACTGTGCATATTTCAGGTATAAATCCACAAGTTCTACATTTGCAGCTGCAATCTGAAATAGTGCTGAGCAGCCAAATAATTACAGAACCAACGTCAAATACCGAATACTCATCATAAAAACATTTCTGAAAAATACACAGCGTACAGCCAATGAAGACCAACATTCTTTGAATCCAGCCAATATTTCAATTTTTTAAAGTGTTTTACAGGCGAAAACACAATTTAGCCATTATATTTGCTGACCACACATAGCCGTAAACACCAAGCCGTTTACCCAGTGCGATGGTAGGGATCGAACAATCCAGCCAAGATATTATAATTTTTACTAACCTTGAATATACTTTCATCAGATGAACAAGTCCTGTAACATCATATTACACAATGCATATAGGTTTTGTTCGAAAGTGCATTATTTACGGGCACAAATCGTGGTTATACAGGTGAACAGTAGCAGCATTCATGCATTCTGGCCGGCGCCATCCTGGAGAGCCACCTAATCTAATCATAAATAATCGTAATTGACAAAAAAATTACAGGTTGGACAGGCAATTGAAGATGCATTAGTTATTAATCGCAACTGCTGTGTTAGAAATTTTTTTAAATTAACGTTACTGTAGACATACAGTGTGCGGTTACAGCCAGCCAGTGCCGCAATAATGGCGGCACAAATCCTTTAATACATTTTATTCACATAAATAGAATAACATCATAAAATAGCTCTTACCTTTTAGGACGACTTCCATCAGAACTCTTGAGGCAACTGGTCCGTTTCCAGAATCATCGATTGCTCGGTTGTAGATGCCTCTTCAACTTTAGGAATTAGCAGCAAAACATTAGCCATGTGGCGAGACGTGCCAAAGTTCAAAACAGCAATACTAAGGAAATTCCGAAAAATTTGGGCACAAATAACTCGCAAAACTGATAAACTCGGTTTAAAATAACTTCGTTATGATGTTTCTAACACCTATATCGAATTAAAATTAGACGGATCATATCTAGGCCGATAACTGAGCGTTTCAAAATGCCATCCTGAGTCTTGCTTTGCGTCATGATCGAACGTCAAAAAAGAGAGCTCCCCCGTTCCTTGTGGCTTTATAGGTCTGAGATCTACGTAGAAACTCCCTTCCAATTCTCATTGGTTACTGAATCCAGGGAAAGGCGCGTGCAGTTCATGTCGACCATAGGATACATACAGAGCTTTAAACTGATCTGAGACGAGCCTCGTTTTCAGACCTTCGCAGTTCCTGTCCGATGATTTCGGCTGCAGAAAGAGTTCTGTTTCACCCACAGACATAATTCAAACGGTTTTAGAAACTAGAGATTGTTTTCTATCCAATAGTAATAATACTATGCATATTGTCGAGAAGAATTGAGTACGAGGCAGTTTAATTTGGGAACGATAAATGGTAACGTTGAAACAGCACCCCCTATATTGAGAAAAGGTTAAAAGAAATATGTACGCCTACCACGCTGCACCTTGGTCCATTCCTTACGAAGATCGTGACAGAAGATCCCACCAAAAACGGACCAAGCAGCGTGGCCAGGAGGAATGGACCTGGGAGGAAATCGTGGAGGGAGCAGGACCCTGGACAAGGGCGGGGGAGTATCGCCGTCCGAAGGAGGWGATAGARGCAGCGAAAGCGGAACGGCGATGATACGAGGAGATAGTCCAACGAAGCAAGCACGAGAGGCAGCCAAAACATTTTGGGGGGGGAACACGGGGTTATTGGCGGAGTTAGTGTTCAGACCTGAGCCAACTCCCCGTGCTTACCGTGGGGAGCGTGTGACCGGTCAGGCACCGTGTTATGCTGTGATGCGCACGGTGTCTCCAGTGCGCATTCACAGCCCGGTGCGTTCTGTTCTAGCTTTCCGCAGTTGCCGTGCTAGAGTGGGCATTCAGCCAGGACTGATTGTGCCGGCTCAGCGCTCCTGGTCTCCAGTACGTCTCCTCGGTCCAAGATATCCTGCGCCGATTCTACGCACTGTGTCGCCAGTGCGCCTTCACAGCCCAGTGCGTCCTGTGCCAGCTTCCCGCACTTGCCGGGCTGGAGTGAGCATCCAGTCAGGAAGGGTTGTGCCAGCTCTGCGCTCTAGACCTCCAGTGCGCCTCCACAGTCCAGTGCGTCCTGTGCCTTCTCCCCGCACTTGCCCTGAGGTGTGTGTCATCAGCCCGGTGCCACCTGTACCGGTCCCACGCATCAGGTCTCCAGTGCGCCTCCACAGTCCAGTACGTCCTGTGCCTCCTCTTCGCACTCGCTCTGAGGTGCGTGTCATCAGTCCGGTGCCACCTGTACCGGTCCCACGCCTCAGGTCTCCAGTGCGCCTCCACAGTCCAGTGCGTCCTGTGCCTCCTCCCTGCACTCCCCATGAGGTGCGTGTCATCAGCTCGGTGCCACCTGTACCGGTCCCTCGCATCAGGCCTCCAGTGCGCTTCCACAGTCCAGAGCTTCCGGCGACTGTTCCCAGTCCAGAGCTTCCGGTGACAGTTCCCAGTCCAGAGCTTCCGGCGACGTTTCACAGTCCGGAACCTCCAACGACGGGCCACAGTCCAGAACTTCCAACGGCGGTCCACAGTCCGGAACTTCCAACGACGGTCCACAGTCCGGAACCTCCTGCGAACGGTCTACACGTCGGAACCTCCCTGAGACTTGAGCCCCCCCCCCCCTCTACAGTCCGAACTCCTGAGACGGTTCCACAAGTCCGGAACCTCTGAGACGGTCTCCGTCCAGAACTTCCAACGGCGTCCACAGTCCGGGAACCTCCTGAGACGGTCCCACAGTCGGCGGAACCTCTGAGGAACGTCTGCTGTCCGGACCTCTAGCGACATGTCGCGGAGCCTCCAGCGCGGATCCGCAAGTCCCCGAGCCTCCAGCGGGGGTTCCCAGTCCAAGGAAGCCTCCGGAGAACAATCTGGCATTCGAAGCCTTCAGCGACGCAGAGAGCGAAATCGAGAGAACGAAATCGAGTGGCCTGCCCTCCAAAAAAGTGGCGCGCAACTGAGGTAATTCAAGTTTTGCACCTGATGGTGCTACGATGCTCTGAATACAGACTTTAATTCCGCGCTTTGTTTACCCACATAATTTTTACCGCAAGGACAAGTTATAAGATAAATAACTGCCTTAGTGGAGCACGTAATAACACCTTTGATTGGTATCGATTTCCCTGTTTGTGGGTGTTTGAAGGATCTGCATTTATAAGTGCCATTGCATTGAGCACAGCCATTACACTTGTAATTTCCATCCAGTAGGGGCGCAAATAGACGTTGTTCAGGAATATCTTGGGGTGGTAAATCAGAGTGTACCAATTGTTCTCTGAGATTTCTGCCCCGTGAGAATACGACCAAGGGAAGGTCCAAAAACACATTACCGAGACTATCATCGGATTTTAGAATGTGCCAATGTTTGTGAACGATTCCCTTAATTTGTTCAGAGCACTTTGAATAGCGGGTAGTTAGAATGCAAGAATGCTTCTTTTTGCGAGACTGCCCTTGAAAAAGGTCATGTCTCGTTTTGTTTTGAATTTTCTCAATGGCAATMTTAATCTGATCATTTTTGTACCCCTCTCCTTGAACTTTCTTTGCGTCTCAACCATATTTCTATCGAAATCTGATTGTTTTTTGCAAATCTTTTGATTCRACAGAATTGGCTGTAGGGCAAACTATTTTTCAAGGGAAGTGGGTGACAACTGTCAGCCCTCAACAAACTGTTACGATCAGTAGGTTTCCTGTAAAGATCAGTGTAAAGAACATTATTTTCACACAAGATCAGAAGATCAAGAAAACTGATTTGACTTGTATCAGATTGCATAGTATTGCATAGTAAATCTCAAATGTTCAAATTAATTGAATTTACCACAGGTGGACTCCAATCAAGTTCTAGAAACATCTGAAGGGTGATCAATGGAAACAATATGCACCTGAGCTCAACTTCGAGTCTCATAGCAAAGAGTCTGAATACTTATGTAAATAAGTTATTTCTGTTTTAAATTTTTATACATTTGCTAAAATTTCTAAAAACCTGTTTTCACTTCATCATTGTGGGGTGTTGTGTTTAGATTGCTGAGGAAGATGTTTTATTTAATACATTTAGCAAATAAGGCTGTAACATAATAAAATGTGGAAAAAGTCAAGGTGTATGAATTCTTTCTGTAGGCACTGTAAATGTGTTCAACATCCACTGAAGTAGCTAGCAAGTTTACAAGAAAGGTACAGTAGTTCCCGTGGTAACCAAATAAACAGAACTGCTGGTTTAGCTAGCCAAACCATCAGTCCTATTTTGCTATTATGAAAATCGAATTCAACAATACCAATACAGTTTTCAATTTGACTTTTGCTTTCAAAATAAGCTCAACAAAACATGTAAAAAATAACTATAGCCATTGAATTCTACCGTGCTAATATACTGTGAGTTAATTAAGCAATAAGGTCCGAGAAGGTGTGGTATATTGGCCATATATCACAAACCCCGAGGTGCCTTGCTGCTATTATAAACTGGTTATCAATGTAATTAGAGCAGTAAAAATACATGTTTTGTAACACCCATGGTATAACGGTCTGATATACCACGGCTGTCAGCCAATCAGCATTCAGGGCTTGAACCACCCAGTTTATAAAGGGAAATAATGCACGCTCTAGAATGCCCTTCAAGCCAATCAGAAATGAGTATTCAACAATGCTATGGTATTAGATGCATTTACATGACACTTCAAAATTCTAAGGAACTCCATTAACATTACATGGGGATATTTAAATAATGCTATGTAACTGAATGTCTAGAATTAGAACAATATTAAAAATTCTAAAAGTTGGCCCCAACTCTCTAAATACATGGCTCAGGCTATATCCACTGTCCAGATGGATGGAATGTTGCATATGTTTTTATGCCGCTGGCTCGAACGTGAGTCATTTAGCAAATCGTTTCAATTACATTTGTCTGTTCAGTCGTAAGTTAGGCTTCTCTAAATATTTTTTCCACACTTAGGAATTTAATCAGAACCTTATCTTATTAATTTAGGCTAACCCCTGGCTTAGTCAGCCAGATGTGGTGATTGACAGCTGTCCCAGCTGTTTTCCCGCTGGCTACCTAGCGTGACGTTAGCTTTGAGCTCTTGTGTGTCGTGGACCTTATGATTATGGATCACTTTGACAGTTTATATGTTCCTGTTGGCTAAAAGATGAAACTTTCTAAACAAGCTCATGAAAAGGAGATTAGTGACATTAATCTACTCGAAGGAGTGGCTTGAAGCAGTGCCTGCAACGTAACTGTTCAACATATTTTCTTAAGACTTCCTCTGTATTGTGTGCTTATTGTTTAACCATTTATATGTTCTAGGGGTCATTTTGAGATCTTAAGGAGCATCAGGTACTGCTGGAATGTCTACTAATGGCATGTCCATCTTTTTGGGAGAAATGACACTGCTCACTCGTAACATTTATAAAGAATGTATTAAGTATAAGTAGCCCACACCGTAGATGAGCTCACACAAAAATACTTAACTAGTAAATAGTTTATAAGGACCTATATTAAACATCATATGAATGACCTTATGAATTATTATTAAATACTTTAAAAGTTGTTTATATGTGTGAATAACTAGGTTACTAACATCTTAAAATGTGGGAGTAATGATTAATAAATGATTACAAAAATATTTACTAACCGATCATACATGCTTTATTACAGTGGCTTGCGAAAGTATTCCTTGGCATTTTTCCTATTGTGTTGCCTTAGAACCTGGAATTAAAATGGATTTTTGGGGGGTTTGTATCAATTGATTTACACAACATGCCTTCCACTATGAAGATGCAAAGTATTTTTTATTGTGAAACAAATTTGAAATAATACAGAACTTGAGCGTGCATAACTATTAACCCCCCCAAAGTCAATACTTTGTAGAGCCACCTTTTGCAGCAATTATAGCTGCAAGTCTCTTGGGGTATGTCACTATGAGCTTGGCACATCTAGCCACTGGGATTTTTGCCTATTCTTCAAGGCATAACTGCTCCAGCTCCTTCAAATTGGATGGGTTCCACTGGTGTACAGCAATCTTTAAGTCATACCAYAGATTCTYAATTGGATTGAGKTCTGGGCTTTGACTAGGCCATTCMAAAACATTTAAATGTTTCCCCTTAAACCACTTGAGTGTTGCTTTAGCAGTATTCTTTGGGTCATTGTCCTGCTGGAAGGTGAACCTCCATCCCAGTCTCAAATCTCTGGAAGACTGAAACAGGTTTCCCTAAAGAAGTTCCCTGTATTTAGCACCATCCATCATTCCTTCAATTCTGACCAGTTTCCCAGTCTCTGCCGATGAAGAACACCACCATGCTTCACTGTGGGGATGGTGCTCTTGGGGTTACGGGAGGGGTGGTGTTTGCACCAGACATAGCGTTTTCCTTGATGGCCAATAAGCTCAATTTTAGTCTCATCTGACCAGAGAACCTTCTTCCATATGTTTGGGGAGTCTTCCACATGCCTTTTGGCGAACACCAAACGTGTTTGCAAATTCTGGCCACTCTTCCGTCAAGCCCAGCTCTATGGAGTGTACGGCTTAAAGTGGTCCTRTGGACAGATACTCCAATCTCCGCTGTGGAGCTTTGCAGCTCCTTCAGGGTTATCTTTGTTGCCTCTCTGATTAATGCACTCTTTGCCTGGTCTGTGAGATTTGGTGGGCGGYTCTCTCTTGGGAGGTTTCTTGTGGTGCCATATTCTTCCCATTTTTTAAATAATGGATTTAATGGTGCTCCGTGGGATGTTCAACGATTCTGATATTTTTTTATACCCCAACCCTGATCTGTACTTCTCCACAACCTTGTACCTGACCTGTTTGGAGAGCTCCTTGGTCTTCATAGTGCCGCTTGCTTGGTGGTGACCCTTGCTTAGTGGTGTTGCAGACTCTGGGGCCTTTCAGAACAGGTGTATATATACTGAGTGACACTTAGATTACACACAGGTGGACTTTATTTAACTAATTATGTGACTTCTGAAGGTAATTGGTTGCACCAGATCATATTTAGGGGCTTCATAGACAAGGGCGGGAATACATATGCACGTGTAACGCTTGTCGTGGTTGGAGGAGGACCAATGCGCAGCGTGGTAAGTGTACATATTGTTTTAATACGATTAATGAACACTGAACAAAAACAATAAAACGACAAACGAACACTCCTGTAAGGTGAAACAAAACACAGAACAGAAAATAATCACCCACAAAACACAATGACAAACAGGCTACCTAAATATGGCTCCCAATCAGAGACAACGACTGACACCTGCCTCTGATTGAGAACCAACACATAGAAATCTACCAAAGAACAAAAACAAAGAAAAAAAAATAGAATGCCCCCCACAACCTCACGCCCTGACTAAACTAAATAAAAGACATAACAAAGAAACTAAGGTCAAATCAAATCGAATCAAATCAAATTGTATTTGTTCACATACACATGGTTAGCAAATGTTACTGCGAGTGAGCGGAATGCTTGTGCTTCTAGTTCCGACAATGCAGTAATAACCAAGCGAGTAACTTACTAACCTCAATTCCACAACTACTACCTTATACACACAAGTCGTACAAGGGAATAAGAATATGTACATAAAGATATATGAATGAGTGATGGTACAGAACGCATAGGCAAGATGCAGTAGATGGTAGAAGAGTACGAGTATATCATATGAAGATGAGTAATGTAAGGTATATAAACATAAAGTGGCATAGTTTAAGTGGCTAGTGATACATGTATTACATAAAGATGGCAACGATGCATGTAGATGACTTAGAGTAACGTAATATACATATACATATGAGATGAAGTAATGTAGGGTATTAAACATTATTAAGTGGCATTGTTTAAGTGGCTATGTGATAAATTTTTACATACATTTCCATCAATTCCATTATTAAAGTGGCTGGAGTTGAAGTCAGATATGTTGGCAGCGGCCTCTAAATGTTGGCCTTGAGAATAGAACTGTTTTTCAGTCCTCTCGGTCCCTGCTTTGATGGCACCTGTACTGACCTCGCCTTCTGGATGATAGCGGGGTGAACAAGGCAGTGACTCGGGTGGTTGTTGTCCTTGATGATCTTTATGGCCTTCCTTTGACATCAGGTGGTGTGTAGAGTGTCCTGGAGGGCAGGTAGTTTTGTCGCGTGAATGCGTTGTGCAGACCTCACTACTCTCTGGAGAGCCTTACGGTTTTGTGGGCGGAGCAGTTTGCCGTACCAGGCGGTGAACAGCCCGACAGGATTGCTCTCGATTGTGCATCTGTAAAGTTGTGAGTGCTTTTGGTGACAAGCCCACATTTCTTCAGCCTCCTGAGGTTGAAGAGGCGCTGCTGCGCCTTTTTCACAACGCTGTCTGTGTGGGTGGACCAATTCAGTTTGTCCGTGATGTGTACACCGAGGAACTTAAAACTTACTACCCTCTCCACTACTGTCCCGTCGATGTGGATAGGGGGGTGCTCCCTCTGCTGTTTCCTGAAGTCCACAATCATCTCCTTTGTTTCGTATTCACATACATCGTATGTGATGAGGTCAGAACGTGACAGCACGCACCACTTTTCCGTTTATTACAAAAAATGTTTTGTCTATGTCCATTACATGAAATCCAAAGAAAAATATATTTAAAACAGGTTGTAATGCAACAAAATAGAAAAAACGCCAAGGGGGGTGAATACTTTTTTAAGGACTGTAGTTATTATAATGTACTACTGAGAATAATTGGGTGATTTAGGTCCAAAAGTAACATTACCTCATTTTAGACACCCTGTGGAGACACAAGGTCATGAACATGTGCTCAACGATAGACTGTCTGCTATGATAACTCTGATACGCCACTCTTAGACCTCTTCTTATTTCCCTCTCTCCTGCTATGAATGTACTTGTCTTTGCTTGTCTCCCGACTTCAAAAGAGTGGTTTTCTAAAATCAAGTTATATTCATAGTTGAATGCTTACTTAAGGGCCCTTCCCAACAATGCAGAGAGAAAGAAAATAGAAAAATTATAAAAATGTTTAAAAAAATTGTAATAATAGATACACAATGAGTAACGATAACTTGGATATATACAAGGGGTACCAGTACAGAGTCAATCCCCAGAGGTACAAGGAAATTGAGGTAGATATGTACAGTACATATAACTAGGAATAAAACGACAGATAGTAAAAGTAGCAGCGGCGTATGTGATGAGTAAAAAAAGTTAGTGCAATAAGTGTCAACCAAATAGCTACCCGGACTATCTTGCATTAACTATTTAACTAACAATTTAGCAGTCTTATGGCTGGGGGTAGAAGTTATTCAGGGTCTTGTTGGTTCCAGACTTGATGCATCGGTACCGCTTGCCGTGCTGTAGCAGAGAGAACAGTCTATGACTTGGGTGGCTGRRGTTTTTGACAATTTGTAGGGCYTTCCTCTGACACCGCATATTATAGAGGTCCTGGATKGCAGGGAGTTCGGCCCCAGTGATGTACTGGGCTGTCTGCTCTACCCTATGTAGCGTCTTGTGGTCGGATACCAAGAAGTTGCCATACCAAGAGGTGATGCAGCCAGTCAAGCTGCTCTCAATGGTGCAGATGTAGAACTTTTTGAGGATCTGAGGGCCCATCCCAAATCTTTTAAGCCTCCTGAGKGGGAAGAGGCTATGATAGATCCTTAGTGATGTTGACCCAGAGGAACTTGAAGCTCTTGACCCGCTCCACTACAGCCCCGTCGATGTGAATGAGGGCATGCTCGGCCCTCCGTTTCCTGTAGTCCACGATCAGCTTCTTTGTCTTGCTGACGTTGGGGGAGAGGTTGTTGTACTCTACTGACACCAAATCAAATTGTATTTGTCAGGTGTGCCAAATAGAATTTACTGTGAAATGCTTACTTTAGAGCCCTTTCCCAACAATGCAGAATTAAAATTAACAATAACATAACTATATACAAGGAGTTCCGGTACYGAGTCAATGTGCAGGGGTACGAGGTAGTTAAGGTAAAATATACATTAACTCGTCTCATAGGCTCACGTCACTGGGCAGCTCGCAGCTGGGTTTCTCTTTGTAATCYGTGATAGTTTGCAAGCCCTGCCACATCCGATGAGCATCAGAGCCGGTGTAGTAGGATTCAATCTTAGTCCTGTATTGACGCTTTACCTGTTTCATGGTTCATCAGAGGGCGTAGCGGGATTTCTYATAAGTGTCCGGATTAGTGTTCCTCTCGTTGAAAGCGGCATCTCTAACCTTTAGTTCAATGCGCATTTTACCTGTTTTCCATGGCTTTGGTTGGAATATGTGCGGACGATCACTGTGCAGTGTTAGTGCCAGCATCGTTTTGTGGTGGTAAATCGTTTGCAAAAAATATAGATAAACTATATTGGTAAATAGTATGRTCTACAGCTTATCATGAGGTATTCTAACTCAGGTGTGCAGAACCTCGAGACCTCCTTAATATTAGAGATTGCACACCAGCTGTTGTGAACAAAGAGACACACACCACCCCCTTTAGAGCTTAACCGACGCTGCTGTTCTGTCTTGCCAATGCATAGAATATCCAGCTAAAATATTATCCATGTCCTTGTTCAGCCAAGATTCAATTCTTCAGGTCCTGTTGATAGGATAGTCTCAAACGGATCTCGTCCAGTTTGTTCCTCCAGTGATTGTACGTTCACCAATAGAACAGAAGGTAGAGGTGGATTATTTACTTGCCGCACATCGGCCTCTATATAACTGTCTATATAAGTCACGTGTGGAGAGATAATGAGACTGTTTTCATGGAGAGACCTACTGCTGGGAATAGAGGAAAAGCTCTCCCAGAGTGACAGCTTTGATAGATCCTGTTAGTCAAAAGGTGCTTTAACATGAGTCCTCGGAGTGTGTGACAGGCCCAGTCAATATTGGACAAACATCATTCAGCTCAAATGGATGAAACTCTGCTCTCTGACTCCAGTCCCTCTCCTGGAGTTACTTGGCTCAGAGAAAGGGCTTGGTCCTGATCTAGTTTGGTGTGGGCTCAGTGAAGGCCTCAGTCTTGTTCTAGTCTGGAGTGGGCTCAGTGCAGGCCTCAGTCTTGTTCTAGTCTGGAGTGGGCTCAGTGAACACCTCCGTCCTGTGCTTGTGAAATTAGTTCTAGCTGTTATTAAAGATGAACGGCTATGCATGCTCTCTGATAGCCCAACGCACGGCTGCTGACAACTACTCCAGCCAGAGTTCTCTGGGCTCCTCAGCCATTTACATTTTTGTTATGGACCGATTTGTCTTCTTCTGGGGCAACTTCGTTTCACTGGCTTCATATAATTCTGGCAATTCATAAAAGGCTGCAATACCCAGCAATACCCTTAAGTAATGGATGCTTGCAATCTAATTTGCCCTATTTGAGCTGGCTGAGGGGAACAGTAGAATAACTCCAGAGTGGAGAGTTTTTTGGGAGAATACTTAAGTCCCCAGGGCATACGCAAGGATACACACAGTCCCTTTATTAAGCACAACAGAGTCTCTGTGTTCAAACCATTCATCAACAGAAACAGGAATGAGCCATTGGCTGGGCTGTAGCTAATATTTCATAGACAAACTCAATAGTTTTTTCTTTCTTTTTTTTCTTTGGGCTGACCTAGCTAGACTAGACTATGTTGGAAAGTCTCCATTGTTTCCAAATGTAGCTAGCTGTTTAACTAKGAATTTGCAGAGGAGTGTTGCTAGTTAAATAATAGCTTGGCTATTAATGGCTATCCCTTCTTCCATAAATTCTTCTTCATGTCWCATGAACCATACTATTGTACCAAACCTGTGGAGGGCCTTTAACACATGCATATTTTATTATTTATTTATTTATTTATTCCTTATTTTACCAGGTGAGTTGACTGAGAATACATTCTGATGTACAACAACGACCTGGGACATAAATGTGTTATTATATAGCCTACAGTCAAGGAGATATTCTTAAATAAAGCCACAGATAAAGGTGAAATAAATTAAAATAAATACATTTTCATGAGAGAGTGGAGATATGACAGAGACAGACAAGAKAGAAGGGATTGGGGTGGTCTCTGTAGGATAGAMCCTCTCTCTGTCTCCACAGTAGAGTATARAGGAGTAAAGCCACACAGTCTTATCAGTGTTGTGCTGACTCAGCTGAACTCTCCCTCTGAGAGGCTGATGAGGAGGAATGGCCTTGTGGAGGAGCCGGTGATGTGCATCCATAGCTGTCATCATCAACTCCATACAGGACTGTTGAGTGAAAACATAATCTAGTCCATGAGACTGCTTCATTGTGCTCTGACCTGTTGTTTGTGATGCATGGTGCTTTCAGGAGTTCAGCAGGAACATGTCTACGGAAGCTTTCAGTTCCAGCTGCTGTGGTCTGCCAAGCTGGCTGGGACCTCAGTATTGGAGAGGGGGCAGGAGATGGATAGGATGGGTTGTTGACTACTGGCCCATGAATGAAGCATTGAGTTGAGAGCCTCAGGGAAGAGCGGACCAGAATATCTAGAGCACTGTGAATATGTGTACTGTGTTGCATGTGCATGTTTCTCTTTCAAGGAGGTCAGAGTGAGCCTGAAATTCACAGCCCTACTGTTTGGATCATGTAACTTTTATGTATACTTTTGGGTTTGGAAAATAGTATGAAAATAGCAACCTGTTTAAGTTATTGGGAATGTACAGGTAGATTTGCTTACTGTACGTGCCCTAATTTATTCTTTACAATCAATGTCCCACTGTCTCAGAAATKGAAAGATTCTGAGATTAAACCCGGATGCTTCAGTAAACCAGCCCCTCAAATAAATACACATGAATTAAAAGTTTWAAAAAAGCAATGATTTGTATATTCTTTGATTGCAGTTTGTGGACCGAATCCATATTTATGGGCGTCTGTCAGCATTCTTTGCCTTCAGCATTCTGTGCTGAGCTGTAAATCGAATTCTGTCATGGTAGATCTCTTTGACAGAAAGCTAAGTAAGTGAAAGGATCTAAATTTAATTGAACAGGTTGAACCGAGATCAGCATATAATACTGAATATGAGTGATATTTAGCTAATTAAAGCACACATGACACCTGGCAGTTCAGTGGAGTAGTGATGGGGCCTTAAGGGAGAGCAAAATACATTTTTTGTATTTKAACTTCTTTGTGTATTGACTATATTGTGAGGTCTGATATGTTATTATTGAGTAATATGAATTATGGTTCAGCTTTTCTACCTTGATTAACTATTGATGCTGTCTATCAGACACCATTTCACCAAACATCATTTTCTCTACTTGGCTCTGAATCTTACCGCAGCATTATTGATATCAATAGGATTGCAATTGGTGTAGTCTGAAATAGTCTTAAATAACACCATTGATGGTAATTAATAAAAGATAAGCAACAACATAAAACTGAAGCTCACAATAAGACAAGTTTCCCTGTTCCCCTGAATGTTCTCTGAGAAAGTTTGCAGTGTTTTGCCATTGAGGAATYTATTATTATGTCAGATTTCTTAACCAAACCCTGTATCATCAAGAGTTTTGCTTTAATCTTACTGATACCGTCTTTGCAAATATAAGATCACATTTCACTAACATACACACACAATGCCCTTTGGTAAATGTAGAATAACCAGGACTGATTGGAAGTGATACCTTGTGCTGTCAACAAATCAGAAAAAAAGTAGCATCTCCAGAAAACCATTGTAACAGGTTTGTCTTCAATTGGCTAAAGGAAACCGTTTGAATGGGATGTCATCAAGTAAAACAAAATGATTTAGCTCAACAGCCTTAATGGGATCCACTTATCAGCCATTGATTGACAGAAAGAGAGTTGAGGTGTCAGCAGAGAGCTAATAAGGCTAAGCCACTCTCTCCAGGGCCACCGTGGGCAGTGGTGTAAGTAAAAATACTTTGAAGTACTATTTAAGTAGTTTTTGGGGTATCTGTACACTACTTTACTATTTATATTTTTGACAACTTTTACTTTTACTCCACTACATTAATGAAAATAATGTACTTTCTACTCCATACATTTTCCCTGATACCCATAATTACTCGTTACATTTTGAATGCTTAGTAGGACAGGAAAATGGTCCAATTCACGCACTTATCAAGAGGGAATCCCTGGTCACCCCTACTGCCTTGATATTGCGTACTCACTAAACACAAATGCTTTGTTTGTAAATGATGAGTGATTGTTGGTTAACCGTATATAAATACCAATATTTCTACATTTATATTTGAGCAAATACATTTACTTTTGACACGTAAGTACATTTAAAAGCAGATACTTTTAGACTTTTACTCAAGTAATATTTTACTGGGTGACTTTCACTTTTACTTGAGTAATTTTCTATTTAGGTATCTTTACTTTTACTCAAGTATTACAATTGGGTACTTTTTCCACCACTGACCGTGGGTAAGAGCTCTCAGCTCAACACTATTTAATCAATTGAGCATGGCTCAATGCCAGTCACATGTCAAAATTGTACACTCCCAAAAGAGAAGGCACTGTAAACTMTCTTTATAAATGCAAAGGACGGGATATACCTGCTAATCACTACACTTCCTCAAGACTGTGTTGTATCTACAGTATACATGTATTCATTCACTCTAATCAACTAYTGGGGGAGTGTTTAAGAGCAATTAAAACAGCTAGAAATTATATTGATCACTGACATAGCCATTAGTCCTTATCTAGGCTCCTCAATTACCCAGAAACCCCCTCACATCTTTTCTCTATAAAGCTCATGTGTGAACACTGAAGAGTGAGGAGTAGGCGGGAATAAAGCTTTCATTAATTCAACTGTGGGGTCTTATGTATAACATATACAGTCAGTATTGTATACATGACACATGATTCTGGAGGCTAAAGAAGCAATTTAAATGCATTGCATTATAGAGAGTGTGTTGGCAGAGGATCGATTCTAACACTGGGATATGCAATGCAATGCTGATGTGTGGAGTAGGTCACATTACTGGTAAGTAGCGGTGAGCGACTCAGTGAATAGACATGTTTCTACTCTAAGTTAAACTAGTAAGATTTACTCACTATTCAGGACATACCCACTATGTCTACATTATTCAGTGTAGGTCCATCTGCTAAATGTGGGTCATCCAAGGGAAACCTACAAWGGAAGATATGGAAAATAAGAGTTGAAACTATTCCATTTTTCATATACACTGAACAAAAATATAAACGCAACATGGAACACTTTCAAAGATTTGACTTAGTTACAGTTCATGTAAGGAAATCAGTCAATTGAAATAAATTCAATAGGTCCTRATCTATGGATTTAATATGACTGGGAATATGTTGGTCACAGATACCTTAAAAAAAAAGTTTGGGGTGTGGATCAGAAAACCAGTCAGTATCTTGTGTGACCACCATTTGCCTCAGGCAGCGCAACACATCTCTTTTGCATAGAGTTGATCAGGCTGTTGATTGTGGCCTGTGGAATGTTGTCCCACTCCTCTTCAATGGCTGTGTGAAGTTGCTGGACATTGACGGRAACTGGAACACACTGTCGTACATGTYGATCCAGAGCATCCCAAACATGCTCAATGGGTGACATGTCTGGTGAGTATGCAGGCCATGGAAGAACTAAGAMATTTTCAGCTATCAGAAATTGTGTACAGATCCTTGCGACATGCATTATCATACTGAAACATGAGGTGATGAATGGCACGACAATGGGCCTCAGGATCTCGCCACARCATCTCTGTTGATTCAAATTGTCATTGATAAACTGCAGTTGTGTTCGTTGTCCGTAGCTTATGCCTGCCCATACCATAACCCCACCGCCACCATGGGGCACTTTGGTCACAACGTTGATATCAGCAAACCGCTAGCCCAGGCGATGCCACTTCTCCAGCGTGCCAAGTGGCCATCGAAGGTGAGCATTTGCACAMTGAAGTCGGTTACGAAGCAGAACTACAGTCAGGTCAAGACCCTGGTGAGGACGACAAACATACAGATGAGTTACCCTTAAACGGTTTGTGACAGTTTGTGCAGAAATTCTTCGGTTGTGCAAACCCACAGTTTCATCAGCTGTCCGTGTGGCTGGTCTCAGACGATCCCGCAGGTGAAGAAGCCAGATGTGGAGGTCCTGGGCTTGCGTGGTTACACGTGGTCTGTGGGTTGTGAGGTCAGTTGGATGTACTGCCAAATTCTCTAAAAAYGACGTTGAAAGCGGCTTTAAGCAGATAAATTAATATACAATTCTCTGGCAACAGCTCTGGTGGACTTTCCTGCAGTCAGCATGCCAATTGCACGCTCCCTCAAAACTTGAGACTGTGGCATTGTGTTGTGTGATAAAACTGCACATTTTAGAGTGGCCTTTTATTGTCCCCCAGCACAAGGTGCACCTGTGTAATGTTCATGCTGTTTAATCAGCTTCTTGATATACCACACCTGTCAGGTGGCAATAAGACTCCTGAACAGCTAATCAAAGGGCTACCTAGACTATTTGCCCCCCCCCACCCCCTCCCTCCTTCAATGCTTGCGCTACTCTCTGTTATTATCTATGCCTAGTCACTTTAATAACTCTACCTACATGTACATATTGCCTCAATTACCTCGACACAGGTGCCACGCACATTGGCTCTGTACCGGTACCCCCTGTATATAGCCCCGCTATTGTTATTTACTGCTGCTCTTTAATTATTTGTTATTCTTATCTCTTACTTTTTTTTAAGTACAGTATTTTCTTAAAACTGCATTGTTGGTTAAGGGCTTGTAAGTAAGCATTTCACTGTAAGGAAACCTGTTGTATTCGGCGCATGTGACAAATMAAATTTGATTTGATTAGATGTGACATTGTTCTTTCTCAAGATTCTCGAGAATGAGATGGCACAGGGGATGTTCAGGGCAGGCCTCTGCACTCCAGTTATGAATGTTTCTCCATTTGCCAAATGGACAAATTGTATGATACACCGAGAGCAACTGACAGCAAAAGAGCTGACCACAGAACTCGAAGATATGCTGCCGCAGGTACATTTGATTGCTATGTCAAACCACATCCACGCCTGTYCGCAAAACTATGTGGAGATCAGAGCATGACAATGTTCTATTTTACACCGAGGCTTGCTGGTTATCGAGGGGGGGTGTTTGAAATATTTTTTTGCATTGAGAAAGGCAATGTTGTAATGTAAATAAAATGTTGCTCCTTGCCTATGTAACAAACATACTTGGGAAAGAATGAACTGAACGCAAGTATACAAGGGAAATACAAAAACATTCTACAGATGAGTGACTRAATCAGTGGATTCAGAGGAAAGAATTCTTATTGGACCTACTTCCCAATCCGTTTGACTGTGATCCTGGCTCAGTTAAGATGCCGGTAGGTGAAATTGAACAGCTGATTGAACTGTCATGTCACCAAATGCATTCACGGATCACACGGGTCACTACAGAGGAGTTTTGGTTCCTGACAAAGGGAATACCYTGCTATCTCCCTCTGAGCATTCGAAACAACTGGGAACTCAGAAATCTCMGACTTCAGTGCATTTAAGGCAACTGGGAACGGTCATCCAACTCTGAATTCCAACTCATAAATTGKGCCTCTTTCTAGGGCTCCAACATTCCGACCTGAAGATCCCTTACGTCATGATTTGACYTTGTATTTTTCAGAGTTCCCAGTTGTCTTGAAAGCAATATAAAACTCATGGTACCCTTCGCCAGGTAATATCTGTGTGAAGATGGATTCAGTGCTTTCGTCTGCATTAAAAGCAAATATTGATCCAGGTTGGATGTGACTAGGTCTGTTGTGGTGACCGTATTACCACCACACCGGTGGTCATGAGTCATGAAGGCAGTCAAATTCCACGTGACCGTTTAGTCACGGTAATTAGGCTTCTCCAAGCTCTGATGCTGCTGATGGTCATTAATAGCCTACCAAACTTGCTAACTACCTGGTACTCTATTGTCCCTATAATTACTCTGACATCAATGCAAATGATGCATCAGAGCCCATGAGCTCATGTTGCGCAACATTTCAATAGGCAATGCATTTGCGTTAGAAAACTGAATGATGGCCTCAACTAAAAATAGGAGGATCAGCTTTCTATAGGATATATTTATTTCTCAACTTTCCTAAAGTTAAGCACATTGCTTATTCAGTTAAAGTTGGAAGTTGACATACACCTTAGCCAAATATATTTAAACTCAGTTTTTCACAATTCCTGAACTTTAATCTAGTTAAAACTCTGCCCTGTCTTAGGTCGGTTAAGATCACCACTTCATTTTAAAGAATGTGAAATGTCAGAATCAATAGCAGAGAGGAATTATTTATTTCAGCTTTTATTTCTTTATCACAATCCCGAGGTCAGTAGTTACATACACTCAATTAGTACTGGGGTAGCAGTGCCTTTAATGTTTACTTGGGTCAAACGTTTCAGTAGCCTTCCACAAGCTTCCCACAATAAAGTTGGATGGATTTTGGCCTCGCACACACTGTTTAGTTCCGCCACTAATTGTCTATAGGATTGAGGTCATGGCTTTGTGATGGCCATGCTAATACCTTGAATTTGTTGTCCTTAAGCCATTTGCCTAAACTTTGGAAGTATGCTTGGGTCATTGTCCATTTGGAAGACCCACTTCGCGACCAAGCTTTAACTTCCTGCACTGATGTCCTGAGATGTTGCTTCAATATATCCCATAATTTCCTCCTCATCATGCCATCTATTTGTGAAGTGCACCAGTCCCTCCTGCAGCAAAGCACCCCCACAACATGATGCTGTCAATACCGTTCTTCATGTGGATCGTTGTTGTTCAGCTTGCAAGCATCCCCCTTTTTTCCTACTAAAATAACATGTCATTTTTCATCCAGACCAGAGACATTCTCTCAAACAGTAGGATCCTGTGCATGTTGCAGTTGCAAACTGTGTCAAGCTTTTACTATGCGCGTTTTGAGCAGTGGTTCTTCCTTGGCCTAGCGCCTTTAAGTTTATTGTCGATATAGACTCGTTTTACTTGGATGTAGATACTTTTGTACTACCGTTTCCTCCAGCATCTCACAAGTCCTTTGCTGTTGTTCTGGGATTGATTTGCACTTTCCACCAAAGACTTATTCTCTATGAGACAGAATGTGTTCTCCTTCCTGAGCGGGTATGACGGCTGCATGTCCCATGTGTTTATACGTGTGTACTATGGTTTGTACAGATGAACTTTTACCATCAGGCTTTGGAAATTGCTCCCAAGATGAACACAGACTTGTGGAGGTCTACATTTTTTCTGAGTTCTTTGCTGATTTTCTTTTTGTTTTCCCCAGCCTATGTCAAAAAAGACAATTGCGCAGCCTACTGACCTTCTGAAGGATAGGCTTGAAATACATCCAGAGGTACAACTCCAATTGACTCAAATGATTTCAAAAAGCCATTACATCATGGTCTGGAATTTTCCAAGCTGTTTAATCCGCTTTACAAGGGGTGTAGAGCCTAACTGGCATACATAAGCAGYGCGTGAGTTTCAAGTTTGGGGAAGATAATTTTCACCATAAAAATGCACCTTTATAATTAAAGCATTACATGCATAATTACATTTGTGATCACTTTTGATAATGGTGTTTTCCGCTAATGGAACATATGCGCTTATAGCCTACTACCATTGCTGCACTTATAATGTGAAGAAATAGCCTCATAGTTTATCAACATTTTAAGCTACACGTTCTGATCTGTTGCGTCAGCCACATTGCGTGAAAAATGTTTTTTGATGCTAGTGGTTGTATTAATTTGGGATCTTTCGCATCCCACAACTGTCCCAGACTACTCACGGAATAAAATAGGTCGACCTTTGTACTATGGAGGATAGTAGATTGACATAGGCTGGTGCTTTTGCTATTCATTAGGCCTACTCATATTGTTGGCTGAGAAAGTAATTGTGGACAGTTCTTCCAATATCTTCAATATGCACCTCGGAATCAGATAAGGACCGCACAGTTCCATCCCCGATATGTCTGTCTTCACTTCTAGCCTGTAAGAAAGACCCGATCACGTGATGGAGTCCACAACGGCCACTGGCCGCAAAGTGCATGGATTTGTTTTAGGGTTCATTACGGCCACACAAAGGGGATGTCACCGTGAAATTCTAGGCATTATGCTTGTCAAATTGTGAATGAGTGACGGATGTAGTGCGTACAGCCTGCGCAAAAAAACTAAGCAGAGCTCATGCCTTTCAAGCAACTTTTTTCAATTCATCATTAGAGTCGCATCATGCAGCCTTACAATGTATTAAAAATCAAAACATGTAGCCCATCGTTTGTAGAACAACTAAAGTTGCATTAATAACTCTAAATTAAGCATATAGTGTTGGGTACTAACTTCAAAACATGTTACCATATCAGAATGGAGGGTATGGAAATCTACTGTGTGAGAAAGGGGAGTGCAGGAAGAACATGTTATTGTTAAATCTCAAGTATCTTATGGAGAGGAGTAGGGCCACAGTCTGGTTCCAGTCAACAGAAAAGGTAGGACAGCCATGAGTTGGGGAGGAGTGAGGAATATGGGCCGAGGTTAGGTCAGAGGAAGTGAGAAAGAACAGGCATCACTAAAGTCCTGTCTAGCAACAGAGATGTATTGGCTGTCCAGATGTGCAAGGAGACTCAGCATAAGAGGAAGGTATAAATATATGTGCTAGTGTCACGGCCATTGTAAGGAGGAGACCAAGGTGCAGTGTGGTATGCGTACATTCTTCTTTATTTAGGAATGAACAATGAACAAACGAACAAAACGAACCGTAAAGCTAATATGAGTAGTGCATACAGGCAACTAAACATAGAACAAGAACCCACAAACACCAAAGGGAAAATGGCTACCTAAATATGATCCCCAATCAGAGACAACGATAAACAGCTGCCTCTGATTGGGGACCATATCAGGCCACCATAGAATATAAATCACCTAGACATACAAAAAACCCTAGACAATACAAAAACTAACGTACCCACCCTAGTCACACCCTGACCTAACCAAAATATAAAGAAAATACAGATATCTCAGGTCAGGGCGTGACATAACCCCCTCCCCCCCAAAGGTGCAGACTCCCGACCGCAAACCTGAACCTATAGGGGAGGGTCCGGGTGGGCATCTACCCTCGGTTCTGGAGTCAGCCCCCCCTCTTTACGCTGATCCCTCCGCCTTTGTAGAACCGGACCGTGGATCATCGCCGGAGGCTCTGGACTGCGGATCATCGCCGGAGGCCCCGGACTGCGGATTGTCGCCGGAGGCCCCGGACTGGGAACCGTCCCCAGAGACCCCGGACTGGAGACCTTCGCTGGAGCTCCCGCTCTGGGGAACGTCGCTGGAGACCCCGGACTGGGGATCGTCGCTGGAGGCTCCGGACTGGGGATCGTCGCTGGAGCACTGTTCGCGCGCACTGATGTGTACTAGATCGCCGCGGCCATATAGGAGCTCTAATGCGTAGG
>NC_036842.1:14879906-14912568 GCF_002910315.2 Salvelinus sp. IW2-2015
TTGTGCCACCTCGAAAACTATTTTTTATCCTTTTTTTTACCTTTATTAACTAGGCAAGTCAGTTAGAAAATCAAATTCTATTTCAATGACGGCTAGGAACAGTGGGTTAACTGCCTTTCAGGGTCTGAACGACAATGTACCTTTGTCAGCTCAGCGGATTTGAACTTGCAACCTTTCGTTAATAGTCCAACGCTCTAACCACTAGGCTACTGTGATAATTATTATTGACCATGCTGTGTCATTTATGAACATTTTGAACATCTTGAGCCATGTTCTGTTATAATCTACACCCGGCACAGCAGAAGAGGACTGGCCACCCCTCATAGACCTGGTCCTCTCTAGGTTTCTTCCTAGGTTTTTGGCTTACTAGAAGTTTTTCTTACCACCGTGCTTCTGCATTGCTTGCTGTTTGGGGTTTTAGGCTGGGTTTCTGTACAGCACTTTGAGATATCAGCTGATGTAAGAAGGTCTATATAAATACATTTGATTTGATTTGATTTAGTGCATACAGGCAACTAAACATAGAAACAAGAACCCACAAACACCAAAGGGAAAATGGCTACCTAAATATGATCCCCAATCAGAGACAACGATAAACAGCTGCCCTCTAATTGGGAACAATTAGGCCACCATAGAATATTAAATCACATTACACCTACAAAAACCCTACACATACAAAAAACCCTAGACAGTACAAAAACTAACATACCCACCCTAGTCACACCCTGAGCTAACCAAAATATAAAGAAAACAGAGATATCTCAGGTCAGGGCGTGACAGCTAGTATAAACATGTCTTTGTTTTAAGCAGTTGTGTGACCCAGTGGGTGAATAAATGTGGTTTGAGCTTTACTAGTCRTCCGTGAGTTGTACTTTGTTTATTCAGAATCTAACAATAGGAGTACCTATTTCTTTTTTAACTGCTCAACACAGAATAGCCGCATGTGCACACTCCCTCAAATCATTTGGAGAAAATATCATTTCTATTTTATTCAGCTTTGTTCAGTTGTATTCTTAATACTATAGAATAATTCCACGGAATTCTAAGTTAGCAAATMTTGTCTGCTAAATGAACTAGTGTAGCCCACAGCCATTTGGCATAGCCACATCAAGACCTAACATAAGGACCATTCAGATTATGCTATTCTGTTCTTCTGAAATAGACTATATTTTCTTCATATCGTGCTTCTTTAGACCTGTCCAAAATAAATAATAGATTTATTCTGAAGGTGTAGGATATATTACATGGATTTATTCGACTTTTTTAAAACGTAGATGTCCCTAAGGGCTGCATCAGTGGCTTTCAGGCTATGTGTGGAAGCCAGGAGATGCTAAATTTGTTTATGCTAACGGTCAATTACCGTGAGATCAACAKTTATTTTCTTGACAATCACCGGCTGACRAAATTTTGTGACCGCCACAGCYCTAGATGTGACAGCGGAGATGAGGTCAGCACTGTTGACCACGCCCCCTGACTTTGAGAAGCTCTGACGCGTCATGCATCAAGSAAACCCATCTCATTAGTGGTGGTCAGATAAGATACATTGTCAGACTAATTTGCAATTGACTGTCATAGCCCCACATTAAAAGTATGTGATGGTCAGTTCAGAAGACAATCATAAATACTATTAAAATGTTTGTCAATTGACWCTCATAGCCACAAATACAAAAGTAAGTATTGGCTGTTAATAATAAAACATTTAAAAATCACATTTTTGGGGTCCTGAAAATGTACAGATATCAAAATAGGTTCATGGGCCCAAAAAGTTTGCACCCTGCATTAACTCCTTATACCCCAGTACATTGTTCACTAAATCACCAAATAACAATATACCTTGTCTCTTGGCACAAGATAAACTGATAGGCCGAGTGGCACATCTAGGCTTAGGAATAATAATTTCAGACACATGACAAAACACAGAAATCATAACAGGCCAAGCTAGAAACACCCAGTAAAGCAAGAGGCGCCAGCCAGTGGTCATCCATTTCCATTAGTCTTTTATCTGAGGAGGGAGCCGCTTGTTGTTGCTGTTGTTTGGGCCCAGCTGCAGGGTAATTAATGGCACTGCTCAGACAGCAGATGAAGAACGGGGAGAGGAATAAAGGTGAGGGATTGAATTGGAGACACTGAGAGATCGAACAGGCTTACACGTCTGTCAGCACACAGATATTGATATAGTTCACTTGGGCATGGCCGACGTGAGCTGTTTCCCTGAGMGCGGAACCCAAGCAGCCAGAGTCAGGGGAGGAACACAGTAGCACTACCTCACTGTGTGGCTCTGGGCCACTGTCTCACACCACACTGGACTCAAACTGTCTGGGTTGTTCTGGAGCACTTCATCCACTAGACCAGGGATGGGCAACTTTGATSGGGGTGGGGGCCACAGAAAATCTGAACTCTTCAGGGACACAGTGGCTCGTRGGTCTGCGTAMCCACATCCATACCCACACATGCAGTCAGAGCCGGCCATAGCCTTTCGGTGTCCTGACCTGAAATTTTGTTGCCCACCTCCTCTCACACATTGCGAGCAAAACATTTTTGCGGCTCCACTCTCAACAGAGGAGTTTTATTTCTTGCAATTGTAACTAGCAGAATATTGCTATGTGATGCTATTTTCCGAAGTCTAGAGACTCTTTTGGAAACATTTCTGGTTCGTTTCTGGTCCATTTCATCTGCCGGGCTGGGCTGTCTGCAGAGAGAGAGGTAACAGGGAAAGTGAAGAGCCAGCCAGTAGGTAATGAATGGATGATGGACAGGGCTTCTGCAGAGGAAGAGCAGCGGTAACAGGAAGTAGAAGAGCCAAAGCACAAGTGATGCAAGGAAGGATTAGGTGATCGGGCGTCCTGCAAGAGAGAGAGAGGTAACAGGGAAAGTGAAGAGCCAGCCAGTAGGAAGAAGGGAGAGGGAAGGGGGTGTCTGGTGCAGTTCACAACTTTAGTAATGGTGTTTACATAGAAAAGTTTATTCTGGCCCAGTATGTGCCCGAGTCTGTGAGTGTGCATTCATGTGTGTGKGTGTGTGTGTGTGTGTGTGTGTGGTTGAGGGTGAGTAAGCAGGAGAGAAAGAGTTGTGTTGATGGGAGGATGCAGTGAAGAAGAAGACTGGAGGAGCAGATGGTGTTGAATTCTCAGTGTTTATTTCCGGAGAGTTCCGTCTTTACGGCTCATATACTGACTTAATTATGAGACAGAGGGGAGAATGAACCCCTGGAAGAGGGATTTAAAAAGGGAAGAAAATCTTCATTAAGCCCACCAGGTGCTAGCAGCAATGATAAAAATGACTTTGCACTCCCCCCATGATCCCTTAAACTTTAACARTACAGTGATTGTAGAAGAAGTCACAATAGATAATACATTGATTTGTACAACAGTAGTTAACAACAATGTATGTTTGTCAGGGACTTCAATTGGGGAAAGTAGAAATGATAGTAAATATAAAACACAGTGTCACGGCTGTTGAAGGAAGAGGACCAAGGCGCAGCGTGGTGAACGTACATTTTATTTTTATTTGAAAAGATGCCGAACAAAACAATAAACACTACAAAACAAACCGTGAAACTAAAGGCTATGTGCCATAAACAAAGTCAACTTCCCACAAAGACAGGTGGAAAAAAGGGCTACCTAAGTATGGTTCTCAATCAGAGACAACGATAGACAGCTGTCCCTGATTGAGAACCCTACCCGGCCAAAACATAGAAATACAAATAATAGAATACCCACCCCAACTCACACCCTGACCAAACCAAAATAGAGACATTAACAGGATCTCTAAGGTCAGGGTGTGACACACAGACTAAAGTAAAAAAAAACTAAAAAACATTGATATCAGACAGCACTGCAGACTAGATCAGGAAGATGATGGGAAATAAAAACAACCACTATTCCACAACATCACTTTACAAAACAATCAAGACCTCATTACAGTAGGTACCTAATTTGGACCTTTTTGATGTGCGATTGCTCACAAATAGAACAGGTTTCGTGTCGTTTTATCGCTGTGTTGTTTTTCACACAATTAAATAAATGCGGGCGGAAATGTGAAATAATCTTTCTTTAAGGAGATTCCATCCACAGTAACAAGTATTCCACATACATTATGGGAATATGGGATATTTGAAGAACAAAGCTGAGTTATGCGTTGATTTCTAGTTAACATTTTGCCCCACAAGAGAAAAATAGCTTTTAAAATCAATAGTAAAATAGAAGTAGAATTGAAGGAGCCACAGTATTGGTACCACAAAGAACTATCCTTTATGAATCATGAACAGAGTAAGGCTTACCCTCAAGTCTTTAGGGGRTAAAATACATCCAGTGCCTCTCCTCATCTTGTTCTATGGCCTAATGTGTTCCACTACATGGAACTGTTTTGGAGAGGCTGAGATTCATGGGAATCCCATATCCTGCTGGATTATGCTWTTGTCACCTTGGTCAAGATATAGGAATATGATAATGGGATCCTCTACTCATCATCATCATATTTTAATGCACAGAAGATGCTGCCACAAGAATCTCAGCCAATGCTTAAAATGGGATGCTTGTTCTGATGCTTGCTCTGCAACTGTTGACTCATGATTAATGCTGAGTGAAAATGTTCAGTGAGAGAATGAGGGATATTCAGAGACCATATACAGTATTTTCCAGGACATTTGCCAGGTCAATTTGTACTTCACACATTTGTATTTCATATGTGTGCAACTTGGCGAAGCAGAGTGGGAGTTGCAGTAGTGGATTTTAGTGCTGTCTGAGGGAACGAGAGTTCAATGCCCYCGACTTGTCTGTATGAGCTCAAACTCTGTGCTACATTATTAATACCTTGTTCAGCAGACAGTTATGAAAGTTTTTTTCTCCTCTGCAACATCCAACCTTATTCTCTTCCATTGAATTAACTGGATGTCAGTAAAAGAGCACTGCTAACAGTCACAAATACRCACAYACTAACAAACACACACAAAGACGGGCATGTACTACATCCTCTTTTTCCTCTGATGTAATATGGAAAGGGGCATACCCAGTCAGTTGTCCAACTGAAATGTGWCTTCCACATTTAACCCAACCCCTCTGAATCAGAGAGKTGCAGGGGGMTRCCTTAATCGACATCCAYGTCTTCGGCGGCCGGGGAACAGTGGGTTAACTGCCTTGCTCAGGGGCAGAATTWMTTTTTACCAAATCAGCTCGGGGATCTGATTCAGCAACCTTCCGGTTACTGGCCCAAAGCTCTAACCACTAGGCTAGCTGCCGCCCCATGATATACAGTATTAAGGCACATGGTCACATAGTGCAGTCTATCACTACAGAGAAACATATGTGGGAACCTTATTTTGTCCAGAGAGGAAGAAAATCCATAGTTTAATGTTATCAGACATCCTATTATCAGTCAAGTACTGATCTAGACAAATAGCCAACTAAAGGAGGCAGATTAAAAGTGTGTGTGTGTGTGCGCTCGGGCGCGCGTGTGTGTGTATACATGCGAGACAGAGTGTGAGAGAGCGAAAGAGAGGCCTCAAAATACAAACTCATATTAAACACAATGAACTGAAAAAGAAACCGCAAACTTTGCGAATGACTTAAAAGCTAGAATCCTTAATTAAAAACAATATCAAAGTGGTCACCTCACCTCAGTTTTGGCAAAAAGCTGAGAGATGGACCTGGAGAAATGTAACCACTCAAATTCATAGAGCTATGGATGCAATGATGTCAAAATTATAGTTTTACCCATGTTTTTACCTTATATAAAGTTAGTTTACATTTACATTGCTTACAAAAATTGCTGTAAAACAAGCTTATATGTTGGTTTCTGATGGCATGACAGTTGTAGTAAGCTCATGAAGCATTTCTTATATTCTTCAAGAACCAATGGGTATATATCAATAAGTCCAAAAATGGATGTAGCAACTAAGGATTATAGCTTTAAGGACACATTTGGCTGGCATTTAGAGATTGGATTACTTTTACAGCGGTCTATTACCCACAAATTGATGTGGACAAAAGCAAGTCAGGCATAGCCATTACAAAAGGAAATAGGTCATTTAGCAAAATTAGAAAGCTGGTGTAAATACCACACAACAAAATGCCACAGCCCTTTTTCACTTGAAACATATCTGATAATTACAATCCGTGAAGAGAATTCCTATGCTCATAATTCACTGTACCTATACATTGACGTGATTTAAGACAACAACAGCAGCAGTCTGCAAAACTCGCTATGTGAACGCCTTTATCTCCAACTTTTGTGTATAATTAGCTGTTAAAAAAATCCCTAATGGTAAATCACATTTCATGGACAAGTAATCTGAGGTTGATGATGGTTCTCAAGGTAAACTGTCTTTCACGAGAAGAATATGAATATTTACAATTCATATATGAATAAATAATGTTGGAAGCACTTTCATTGAAAGAACACTCACCAGAAGCACACGCTTTTAACTTTAGCCACCACGGACACCCCCTAATGGATGAGTGTTGTACTTATTATCATCCACATTGTTGCCATCTATAACGACACAAGGCGAGACACAGATGTAGACACAGGAGGCAGATGGTTATAGTCTCTGATATTTATTGAACAACGAGGGGCAGGCAAGAGGCAGGTCGAGGACAGGCAAGAGTACATAACCAGGTCAGAGTGCAAAACGGTACAGGGCGGCAGGCAGGCTCGAGGTTAGAGGCAGGCAGAATGGTCAGGCAGGCTGGCTCAGTGTCAGGGCAGTCAAAAGGTCAGAACCGGGCGGACTAGAAAAGAGAGACTAGCAAAAACAGGCACTTGGAAAAACGATGGTTGACTTGGCAAGACAAGACAAACTGGCAACAGACAAACAGAGAAGACAGGTACCCTGATACACTGAGGGTAATAGGGAAGATGGGTGACACCTGGAGGGGGGTGGAGACAATCACAAGGACAGGTGAAACAGATCAGGGTGTGACACCATCTAACTGTAAAATGGCATTGGAAGTGAACTTGATTTGCATTGAGTGGGGTTAATCAACTTAAATGACCTAACTGACACAAAAAAATGCATTTGCCATTTATGTAGAGGCATGCTAATGGATCAAATGGAAAATATTGTTTTTTCTGTCATCAGAATAGAATTAATAAAATGTCACTATGTATTCTAGCTGAAATTAACCTATTAGTCGTATTGAGAATGTTCTATAATGACCAAAGGCATGTACCAGTACTCGACCTACATATCAAAGCACTACTACAAGAACATGACCTGTGCACTATTAGAAGAAAAGGTGCTATGTAAAACCTAAAGGGGTTCTTCAGCTGAACCCTTTGAAGAATCATTTTTGGTTCCAGTTAGAACTCTTTTGGTTAAAGGGAGAACCTTTTCCACAGAGGGTTTTACCTGAAACAAAAAAGGTTTTGACTTGGAACCAAAAAGGGTTCCTCTATGGGGACAGTCGAAGAGCCCTTTTGGAACACTTTTTTTGTGTGCCTACATCCTATTAATACAAAAAACTATGTTTTAAGTGAAATATTAGCTCTTAGACAGGAGATATCTGCTGATGTCAGACACTGCCAGTCCTGATGGAGGCTGCTATGATGGGGGCCTGATACTGACGGAGATGTGCTGGTTTACATGTTCGCTCAGGTTAGCTACGGTCTGTACACAAGATAATGTGATATAATCAAAGATTGTTGGTGTCCATTACAGGACGTTAAAGGTTTCAACTAACCTGGTATTGGCGATACTTTCTTCGTTCTCGATTCTGTAAAAGTGATCTCATACATAGTCGTGTCCAGTTGCAGGTGGTTCTACAAACACCAGAGATCTCAGAAAGGTTCTAAATCCATGTTTTATACCTCGCGAGGAGGTTCCTCTAGAAGTTTCCTGCATCTTTGCCGGAACTAGTCGTGTCTATGTCCAGCGGCCATGTGTAGAATTAGATGACAGTGCGTCACACAGTGCGACCAAAACAAAGATCTACACATGCAAGAGGCATATCTCACTCGATACAACACATTTGATTTATTAGCTTTCTGATTTCTCTAGTGTTTATAAACCCCCTGCAACGGGACACAGACATTGCTCATCATCATTGAGCATGAAAGAACAGCTTCCCTACTGATCTTGTTTAGGGACTATACAATTATCCTACCTTGACTAGCCTACAACACCACAATGCGATGAATAGTTGCATTTTTGTTTTCAAGTGAGTACGACATTCTAGCCTACTCCAGTGAACATGTCATTTGAATAACAGCTCAAAACCCCTGTGATTTGAATGTTTCATTTGATTTGGATCAGTTGTGGCTCTACTCTCAACAGTTTATAAGGTCTAGAAAGGCACAGGAGCAGGCCAGTCTGGCTGTATTTTTTACTTCTGATACGGAATGCGCTGTCTGTTGCAGATCTTCATAGGCTACTTCAAATGTATCCTGTAGGCATGCGCACATTCATCCAAAATATAATTCCAACATCCTCAAAATGTCTTGACATTAACCAGGTTTACATCCAACCTTTTGATGCGAGTAAAATAACCTACATGTCCGATAAAAAGCATCACCGCATCATGATAAGCATTCCGTTTATTATGCTACAGATGAAATAGGTTATGAACTTCACAGGGTGGTGAAAGTGCACAGTGATGAGGATGATTTTCCTTTCAATAAATATTGAGGGTCTTATTCTGGTGACTTGATCGATGCTTGGCTGCCATTGACAAATAAAAATGATCTTGCATCTTTAACTATAATAATCTCATGTAGTATGCTATACCTGCACTGGGCAGATGTTTACCATTCGGCCATCAGATTTGCCACCAATGCTCCTCATGGGACTCAACACTGCACAATATACTCCTCTGTAAACTGGTCATCTCTGTATACCTGTCGCAAGACCCACTGGTTGATGCTTATTTATAAAACCCTCTTAGGCCTCACTCCCCCCATCTGAGATATCTACTGCAGCCGTCATCCTTCACACACAGCACCCGTTCTGCCAGGCACATTCCGTTAAAGGTCCCCAAAGCACACACATCCTTTGTTCGCTCGTCTTTTCAGTTTGCTGCAGCTAGCGACTGGAACGAGCTGCAACAAACACTCAAACTGGACAGTTTTATCTCAATCTCTTCATTCAAAGACTCAATCATGGACACTCTTACTGACAGTTGTGACTGCTTTGCGTGATGCATTGTTGTCTCTACCTTCTTGCCCTTTGTGCCGTTGTTTGTGCCCAATAATGTTTGTACGCTGTTTTGTGCTGCTACCATGTTGCTACCATGCTGTGTTGTCATGTGTTTCTGTCTTAGGTCTCTCTTTATGTAGTGTTGTGTTGTCTCTCTTGTCGTGTGTTTTGTCCTATATTTTTATTTAATTTATTTATATTTTTAATCCTAGCCCCTGTTCCCACAGTAGGCCATTTGCCTTTTGGTAGACCGTCATTGAAAAATCTGCAAGCTGTTGGCTAGATTGCACATACCAATACCAGAGTGGGCACATTCGCTATACCTTCACACATTTTTTTGGTGTGACAAGACCATCAGTATGCCTATAGTTGAAAATGAAGGAAACCCATTTAACTAGTATTTGGGAATTTGGGAATTTCACCTTAAAAGGTATTTATATGTGCACTACGTATGTATTGATGCACAGACTTTCATCTGCAACAAGTCCATTTGATGGAAAGAACTCTGATTCGGAAAAAGCTCCAGGGTTTCCCTTAGCTGGTAATTGCCTGCATTTGGCCTATACAAACATTTTAAGCCGGTAAATAAAATTGAAGCAGGCCAAATTGTCAAGGAGAGGCTGTCTATCATAGCCTACACACCAACATCTCTCACACCTTGCACGTATGTGCACCTGCTGCTGGGGAGAGAGCCTTGTCCGATGCTACTGTTGATTGTGAAGATGGAGGCCTTTTTCATTGAAGTAATACAAAAGTTAGAGGAAAAAGATGATGCCTATAGTGAAAAGCCAACAAGGGGAATTGAATATAAGTTTTAATATTGTAGTGGACTAAGATGAGAAGAACGCAAGCTACTGTGCAACTCCCTATTCAGGTAGGATACCATTTTGGAACTTACATTTACTTACAATCACTTATTTTCTCATTATTATTGTATATCATTTAAATTTTTGTAAGCCTCTTTATTAATCGAAACCAGTTCTTTAAATATGCAAAACCTGTTTTGTTTAATTCTTTTGAGATGTTTTTATTGGCTAAATTAAATCCCATCTCTCTTTTTAATTGTGTGTTCTGTATTTAGTAGTTTAAGATAGGTTATAAGAAGGTGTAACGCAGATGCTGGGAGTCAGGAAGCAAGTACAGGGGGTGAATTTAATAATAAATAGTACATGGAACAACACAAACCAAGAGTAGCATCTGAACATGAGACACATAACTAATACTGCCTGGGGAAAGAACCAAAGGGAGTGACAGATATAGGGGAGGTAATCATAGAAGTGATGGAGTCCAGGTGAGTCTTCTGAGGTGCAGGTGAGCATAACGATGGTGGCAGGTGTGCGTAATTATAAGTAAACTGGCGACAATGAGCGCCAGAGAAGGGGAGTGGGAGTAGACGTGACAGTTGGTCTGTTGTAAAATAAATAACATTAGCCTATTTCTGTCATTTGTTGGGTATGGTAGGCACTTGCCTTTGTTGGTAATTGCTGCAATATAGGTTTAAATCAGTTTGCAAGTGTTTTGTTTCATTCTGTTGAGATATTTTCTTTGGCCAAATTAAGTTCCAGCTGTAATGCTGTGTTTGCCGCAATATAATAGCCGGTTTGTATTTTCCCTATAAACAATGGCTTGACTTACTTCTGATATTACCCCCAATACAGTTTAGAAACTGTTGTGAAGGTTTGGTGTGGCTGTTATTAAGCTTTAACTACTGCAATCCTTTGACATAAAAGCAGTGTGCACTGACGCTCCAACTGACACCGACAGTTGAACTTGAGGTGAGGAAGAATGTTTCAGTCCTTCAGTTGTTCCTATAATGTAACAATATAATGCTTATCTTTATACAAAATATTCTGATTGAAAATTAACGAATTACCCTCCTTCTGTACACCTATATCGGTATAGCAGACGCAGTAGCCATCTGCCATAAAGAAATGCATGTCGGTGTCGTTGCATGACGTCGGCAAATCTCTATCTCTCTGGCTAGGGCTAAGTTTCTCTTCCTTTATACAGTGCGTTTGGAAAGTATTCAGACCCCTTGACTTTTCCACATTTTCCAACGTTATAGCCTTATTCTAAAATGTATTAAATTGTTGTTTTTTCATCAATCTACAAATAATACCCCATAATGATTTGAGCAAATTTATTTCCCAAAAATATTTTTAAAATACCTTATTTACCTAAGTATTCAGACCATTTTCTATGAGATTCAAAATGTAGCTCAGGTGCATCCTGTTTCCAGATGACCAAAAACCCGATGGTGACTTTGACAGAGTTGCTCTGTGGAAATGTGAGAACCTTCCAGAAGGACAACAATCTCTTCAGCAGCCCACTAATCAGGCCTTTATGATAGAGTGGCCAGATGGAAGCCACTCCTCGGTAAAAGGCACATGACAGCCTGCTTGGAGTTTGCCAAAAGGCACCTAAAGGACTGAGACCTGATGAAACCAAAATTGAACTCTTTGGCCTGAATGCCAAGCTTTACTTCTGGAGGAAACCTTTCACCATCCCTACGGTGAAGCATGGGGGTTGTAGTGTCAACAACGCAGCCACTGACAGCTAGCCTACAAAGTCAACAACGCAGCCACTGCCAGCTAGCCTACTTCAGCAGTACTGTATCATTTTAATCATTTTAGTCAATAAGATTCTTGCTACGTAAGCTTAACTYTCTGAACATTCGAGACGTGTAGTCCACTTGTCATTCCAATCTCCTTTGCATTAGCGTAGCCTCTTCTGTAGCCTGTCAACTATGTGTCTGTCTATCCCTGTTCTCTCCTCTCTGCACAGACCATACAAACGCTCCACACCGCGTGGCCGCGGCCACCCTAATCTGGTGGTCCCAGCGCGCACGACCCACGTGGAGTTCCAGGTCTCCGGGAGCCTCTGGAACTGCCGATCTGCGGCCAACAAGGCAGAGTTCATCTCAGCCTATGCCTCCCTCCAATCCCTCGACTTCTTGGCACTGACGGAAACATGGATCACCACAGATAACACTGCTACTCCTACTGCTCTCTCTTCGTCCGCCCACGTGTTCTCGCACACCCCGAGAGCTTCTGGTCAGCGGGGTGGTGGCACCGGGATCCTCATCTCTCCCAAGTGGTCATTCTCTCTTTCTCCCCTTACCCATCTGTCTATCGCCTCCTTTGAATTCCATGCTGTCACAGTTACCAGCCCTTTTCAAGCTACTAAATCCTTATCATTTATCGCCCTCAGGTTCCCTCGGAGAGTTCAATCAATGAGCTTGATGCCTTGATAAGCGCTCTTTCCTGAGGACGGCTCACCTCTCACAGTTCTGGGCGACTTTAACCTCCCCATGTCTACTTTGACTCATTCCTCTCTGCCTCCTTCTTTCCACTCCTCTCCTCTTTTGACCTCACCCTCTCACCTTCCCCCCCTACTCACAAGGCAGGCAATACGCTCGACCTCATCTTTACTAGATGCTGTTCTTCCACTAACCTCATGCAACTCCCCTCCAAGTCCTCCGACCACTACTTGTATCTTTTCCCTCTCGCTCTCATCCAACACTTCCACACTGCCCCTACTCGGGGGTATCGCGCCGTCCCAACCTTCGCTCTCCTCTCCCCGCTACTCTCTCCTCTTCCATCCTATCATCTCTTCCCTCTGCTCAAACCTTCTCCAACCTATCTCCTTGATTCTGCCTCCTCAACCCTCCTCTCCTCCCTTTCTGCATCCTTTGACTCTCTATGTCCCCTATCCTCCAGGCTGGCTGCGTCCTCCCCTCCCGCTCCGTGGCTCGACGACTCATTGCGAGCTCACAGAACAGGGGCTCCGGGCAGAACCGAGCGGAAATGGAGGAAAACTCGCCTCCCTGCGGACCTGCATCCTTTCACTAAAGCCACTTTCTACCACTCTAAAATCCAAGCACTGCCTCTAACCCTAGGAAGCTCTTTGCCACCTTCTCCTCCCTCCTGAATCCTCCCTCCCCCGCCCCCACCCCCCTCCTCCCTCGTCTGCAGATGACTTCGTCAACCATTTTGAAAAGAAGGTCGACGACCCGATCCTCGTTTGCTAATTCAAACGACACCGCTGGTTCTGCTCACACTGCCCTTACCCTTGCTCTGACTCTTTCTTCCCCTCTCTCTCCAGATGAATCTCGCGTCTTAGGCGGCGGGGCCCCCCCAACAACCTGCCCGCTTGACCCTATCCCCTCCTCTCTTCTCCAGACCATTCCGGAGACCTCCCTTACCTCACCTCGCTCATCAACTCATCCTGACCGCTGGCTACGTCCCTTCGTCTTCAAGAGAGCGAGAGTTGCACCCTTCTGAAAAAACTACACTCGATCCCTCTGATGTCAACAACTACAGACCAGTATCCTTCTTTCTTTTCTCTCCAAAACTCTTGAACGTTGCCTCCTTGGCCACTCTCCCGCTATCTCTCTCAGAATGACCTTCTTGATCCAAATCAGTCAGTTCAAGACTAGTCATTCAACTGAGGCCTGCTCTTCTCTGTATCACGGAGCGCTCCGCACTGCTAAGTAACTCTCTCTCCTCTGCTCTCATCCTTCTAGACCTTATCGGCTGCCTTCGATACTTGTGAACCATCAGATCCTCCTCTCCACCCTCTCCGAGTTGGGCATCTCCGGCGCGGCCCACGCTTGGATTGGCGTCCTACCTGACAGGTCGCTCCTTACCAGGTGGCGTGCGAGAATCTGTCTCCTCACCACGTGCTCTCACCACTGGGTCCCCCAGGCTCTGTTCTGGCCCTCTCCTATTCTCGCTAATAACACCAGTCACTTGGCTCTGTCATAACCTCACATGGTCTCTCCTATCATTGCTATGCAGACGACACACAATTAATCTTCTCCTTTCCCCCTTCTTGATAACCAGGTGCGAATCGCATCTCTGCAGTCTGCAGACATATCAGTGTGGATGACGGATCACCACCTCAAGCTGAACCTCGGCAAGACGGAGCTGCTTTCCTCCCGGGAAGACTGCCCGTTCCATGATCTCGCCATCACGGGTTGACAAACTCCATTGTGTCCTCCTCCCAGAGCGCTAAAACCTTGGCCGTGATCCTGGACAACACCCTGTCGTTCTCAACTAACATCAAGGGGGGGCCCGTTCCTGTAGGTTCATGCTCTACAACATCCGCAGAGTACGACCCTGCCTCACACAGGAAGCGGCGCAGGTCCTAATCCAGGCACTTGTCATCTCCCGTCTGGATTACTGCAACTCGCTGTTGGCTGGGCTCCCTGCCTGTGCCATTAAACCCCTACAACTCATCCAGAACGCCGCAGCCCGTCTGGTGTTCAACCTTCCCAAGTTCTCTCACGTCACCCCACTCCTCCGCTCTCTCCACTGGCTTCCAGTTGAAGCTCGCATCCGCTACAAGACCATGGTGCTTGCCTACGGAGCTGTGAGGGGAACGGCACCTCAGTACCTCCAGGCTCTGATCAGGCCCTACACCCAAACAAGGGCACTGCGTTCATCCACCTCTGGCCTGCTCGCCTCCCTACCACTGAGGAAGTACAGTTCCCGCTCAGCCCAGTCAAAACTGTTCGCTGCTCTGGCCCCCAATGGTGGAACAAACTCCCTCACGACGCCAGGACAGCGGAGTCAATCACCACCTTCCGGAACACCTGAAACCCCACCTCTTTAAGGAATACCTAGGATAGGATAAAGTAATCCTCTCTCCCCCCCTCCCCCCCTTAAAAGATATAGATGCACTATTGTAAATGGCTGTTCCACTGGATGTCATAAGAGTGAATGCACCAATTTGTAAGTCGCTCTGGATAAGAGCGTCTGCTAAATGACTTAAATGTAAATGTAAATGGGGGTGGCAGCATCATGTTGTGGGGATCTTTTTCAGTGGAAGTGACTTGGAGATTAGTCAAGATTGAGGGAAAGATGAATGGAGCAAAGTGCAGATAGATCCTTGATGAAAACCTGCTCCAGAGCGCTCAGGACCTCAGACTGGGGCGAAGGTTCACCTTCCAACAGGACAATGACCCTAACAACACAGCCAAGACAACATAGGAGTGGCTTCGGGACAAGTCTCTGAATGTCCTTGAGTGTCCCAGCCAGAGCCCGGACTTCAACCCGATCGAACATCTCTGGGGAGACCTGAAAATAGCTTTGCAGCGACGCTCCCCATCCAACCTGATAGAGCTTGAGAGGATCTGCAGAGAAGAATGGGAGATACAGGTGTGCCAAGCTTGTAGCTTCATACCCAAGAAGACTCAAGGCTGTAATCAATGCCAAAGTTGCTTCAACAATGTACTGAGTAAAGCGTCTGAATACATATGCAAATACAATATTTGATTTGTCATTATGGGGTATTGTGTGTAGATTGATGACAGAAAAAAAATTATTTAATCAATTTTAGAAAAGGCTGTAATATAACAAAATGTGGAATTAGTCAAGGGATCTGAATAATTTCTGAATGCACTGTATTAACCCTCCTCTAAACCTGTTCAACTGCAGGTGATGTGGCAAACCCCTGACTAAAGTTATGGATAGAATAATGATAAGGATGTGCAGTAAGCCTGTTTTTAAACTTTTGTTTAGTTAAACATAAATTACTATATCTTGCGACTCCTCAACCTCCAGGAACCCCACGTAGTGCACACCCCACGTAGTGCACATCCTGTGGCGGACTGCACTAGCATCGAATAGTCTCCGCGATATGCAACTTTTCAGGGAAGTCAGTAACCAATACACGCAGTCAGTCAGGAAAGCAACGGCTAGCTTTTTCAAACAGACATTTGCGTAAAGTCCACTGTAAAACACTGTAAAGTCCATGGAGAATAAGAGCACCTCCTCCCAGCTGCCCACTGCACTGAGGCTAGGTAACACTGTCACCACCGATAAATCCACAATAATCGAGAATTTCAATAAACATTTCTCAACGGCTGGCCATGCTTTCCTCCTAGCTACCCCAACCCCGGCCAACAGCTCTACACACCACACAGCTACTTGCCCAAGCCTCCCCAGCTTCTCCTTCACCCAAATCCAGATAGCAAATGTTCTGAAAGAGCGGCAAAACCTGGACCCGTACAAATCAGCTGGGCTAGACAATCTGGACCCTCTCTTTCTAAAATTATCCGCCGCCATTGTTGCAACCCCTATTACCAGTCTGTTCAACCTCTCTTTCATATCGTCCGAGATCCCTAAAGATTGGAAAGCTGCCGCGGTCATCCCCCTCTTCAAACGGGGTGACACTCTAGACCCAAACTGTTACAGACCTATATCCATCCTGCCCTGCCTTTCTAAAGTCTTCGAAAACCAAGTTAATAAACAGATCACTGACAATTTCGAATCCCACTGTACCTCATCCGCTGTGCAATCCGGTTTCCGAGCTGGTCACGGGTGCACCTCAGCCACGCTCAAGGTACTAAACAATATCATAACCGCCATCGATAAAAGACAGTACTGTGCAGCCGTCTTCATCAACCTGGCCAAGGCTTTCGACTCTGTCAATCACCGTATTCTTATCGGCAGACTCAACAGCCTTGCTTCTCAAATGACTGCCTCGCCTGGTTCACCAACTACTTCTCAGACAGAGTTCAGTGTGTCAAATCGGAGGGCATGTTGTCCGGACCTCTGGCAGTCTCTATGGGGTACCACAGGGTACAATTCTCGGGCAGACTCTTTTCTCTGTATATATCAACAATGTCGCTCTTGCTGCGGGTGATTCCCTGATCCACCTCTACGCAGACGACACCATTCTGTATATATCTGGCCCTTCTTTGGACACTGTGTTAACAAACCTCCAAATGAGCTTCAACGCCATATAACACTCCTTCCGTGGCCTCCAACTGCTCTTAAACGCTAATAAAACAAAATGCATGCTTTTCAACCGTTTGCTGCCCGCACCCAACCGCCCAACTAGCATCACTACTCTGGACGGTTCTGACTTGGAATATGTAGACAACTACAAATACATAGTTGTCTGGCTAGACTGTAAACTCTCCTTCCAGACTCATATTAAACACCTCTAATCCAAAATTAAATCTAGAATCGGCTTCCTATTTCGCAACAAAGCATCCTTCACTCACGCCGCCAAACATACCCTCGTAAAACTGACCATACTACCGATCCTCGACTTCGGCGATGTCATTTACAAAATAGCCTCCAACACTCTACTCAGCAAACTGGATGCAGTCTATCACAATGCCATCCGTTTTGTCACCAAAGCCCCATATACCACCCACCNTTACAAAATAGCCTCCAACACTCTACTCAGCAAACTGGATGCAGTCTATCACAATGCCATCCGTTTTGTCACCAAAGCCCCATATACCACCCACCACTGTATGCTCTCGTCGGCTGACCCTCGCCACATATTCGTCGCCAGACACACTGGCTCCAGGTCATCTATAAGTCTTTGCTAGGTGAAGCTCCACCTTATCTCAGCTCACTGGTCACGATAACAACACCCACCCGTAGCACATGCTCCAGCAGGTATATGTCACTGGTCATCCCCAAAGCCAACACCTCTTTGGCTGCCTTTCCTTCAAGTTCTCTGCTGCCAATGACTGGAACGAATTGCAAAAATCGCTGAAGCTGGAGACTTATACGTCTCTCACTAACTTTAAACATCAGCTATCTGAGCAGCTAAACGATCGCTGCAGCTGTACATAGCCCGTCTGTAAATAGCCCATCCAATCTACCTACCTCATCCCCGTATTGTTTTTATTTACTTTTCTGCTCTTTTGCACACCAGTATTTCTACTTGCACATCTTCATCTGAACATCTATCACTCCAGTGTTAATTTGCTAAATTGTAATTACTTCGCTACTATGGCCTATTTATTGCCTTACCTCCACACATAACTTGCACACACTGTACATAGACTTTCTTTTTTTTCTATTGTGTTATTGACTGTACGCTTGTTTATTCCATGTGTAACTCTGTGTTGTTGTTTGTGTCGCACTGCTTTGCTTTATCTTGGCCAGGTCGCAGTTGTAAATGAGATCTTGTTCTCAACTAGACTACCTGGTTAAATACAGGTGAAATAAAACTATTTAAAAAATCAGGAGAGGGGAATTTGCCACTGGTGGAGCTGACAACACATGATGGAAGCATCACTTAGTTGTCTTGCCCCAGCCGCTGTCCTCACAGGGCCCACTCCAGGTACAGCCTTTAGGAAGCAAAGCTGAATTGTCTACAAATAACAAAACAAGCATCTGTTCAGCACCATAGATATAACGACATTCAGGTTACCCATCTTGTTAACCTCTTTTGGGTAGGGGGCAGTATTTTCACGTCCGGATGAAAAGCGTGCCCAGAGTAAACTCCCTGCTACTCAGGCCCAGATCCTAGGATATGCATACGATTAGTAGATTCGGATAGAAAACACTCTGAAGTTTCTAAAACTGTTTGAATTATGTCTGTGAGTGTAATATAACTCATATGGCAGGCAAAAACCTGAGAAGAAATCCAACCAGGAAGTGAGAAATCTGAGGTTGGTGGATTTTCAACTCATCGTCTATTGAAAACACTGTAGGATATGGATCTGTTTGCACTTCCTACGGCTTCCACTAGATGTCAACAGTCTGTAGAACGTTGAATGAAGCTTCTACTGTGATGTTGAGCCGGATGGGAGCTGTTTGAGTCAGTGATCTGGCAGAGAGCCAGGTCCTGGTCATGCGCATTCCACATGATATCGACTTGCGTTCCATTACTTCTATAGACACAAAGGAATTCTCCGGTTGGAACGTTATTGAATTTTTATGATAACAACATCCTAAAGATTGATTCTATACTTAGTTTGACAAGTTTATTCGACCTGTAATATAAATTTTTAAAGTTTTCGTCCAACATTCGCCTGGACCTGCACGAGCGTTTGGATATGTGTACTAAACGCGCTAACAAAAGTAGCTACTTGGACATAAATGATGGACATTACCGAACAAAACGAACATTTCTTGTGGGAGTCCTGGTAGTAAATTCCGACGAAGATCAGCAAAGGTATGTGAAGATTTATAATACTTTTTATGAGTTTTGTTGACTGCACAATTTGGCGGGTAACTGTATGACTTACTTTTGTGGCTGAACGCTGTTCTCAGATTATTGAATATTGTGCTTTTGCCGTAAAGCTTTTTTGAAATCTGACACAGCGGTTGCATTAAGAACAAGTTTAACTTGAATTCTATGTAAAACGTATCTTTCATCAAAGTTTATGATGAGTATTTCTGTTATTTGAKGTGGCTCTCTGCAATTTCTCCGGATATTTTGGAGGCATTTCTGAACATGGCGCCAATGTAAACTGAGGTTTTTGGATATAAATATGAACTTTATCGAACAAAACATATATGTATTGTGTAACATGAAGTCATATGAGTGTCATCTGATGAAGATCATCAAAGGTTAGTGATTAATTTTATCTCTATTTCTGCTTTTTGTTACTCCTCTCTTTGGCTGGAAAAATGGCTGTCTTTTTCTGTGACTTGGCTCTAACGTAACATAATCGTTTGGTGTGCTTTCGTCATAAAACCTTTTTGAAATCGGACACTTTGGCTGGATTTACAACAAGTGTATCTTTAAAATGGTGTAAAATACTTGTATGTTTGAGAAATTTAAATTACGGGATTTCTGTTGTTTTGAATTTGGCGCCCTGCAGTTTCACTGGCTGTTGATGAGGTGGGACGCTACCGTCGCACATACCCTAGTGAGGTTAATAAAGATACTCACACCACCCCCCTGATCTTACCGGACTCTGCCATTCTGTCCTGCCGATACATAGAAACAGCTAGATGTATATTATCCATGTCCTTGTTCCGCCATGACTCCGAGCCATGACTTCGGTATATTACAGTTCTTAATGTCCTGTTTATAGGATGGTCTCGAATGGAGCTCATCCAGTTTACGCTCCAGAAATTGCACATTTGCCAATAGAACAGAGGGTAGATTTAATTTATTCATTCACCGCCATAGTCTCATCAGGGTTCCCGCGCGCTGGCCTCTATAGTGCCGTCTTTGCCTTCTTCAAGTCTCTGGGATTAGGGTCTCGTCTGGGATAATCAATATGTATTTTGCAGCCTACTCGTTGAAGTAGAAGTCCTCGTCCAAATCGAGGTCAATGATAGCTGTTCTGTTGTCCAGAAGTTCTTTACAGTCATAGGAAACAATGGTGGAAACATGATGTACCAAAAAAAGTTAAGATCAGTGCAAAAAAAGACACAATAGCACAATTGGTCAGGAGCCCATAAAACGGACACCAAGCATGGTGGTGGCTGCATCTTGTTATGGGTGTGCCTGTCATCGGTGTCTTGTCTCTGGCACCATTAAAAGTGAAGACTGTTATTTTATCAAATCAATTCTCTGTTGTTATTATTATTATTTTTACATTATTAAACTAATCATGTAAATGTAATTAACTAGGAAGTCGGGACACCACAGAAAATATTCAGATTACAAAGTTATAATTTTCCTAATATAACTCTTCAGATATTTCAATATCATATCAATTAGTCTTCTATTAATGAATTATTCTTTACCTCATGTCAGTCTCATTCCAAACGTCATAAATTGTTAGTTATGTGCACGAACCCAGCCTTTACTATAAATCATCCACACACCAATTGGCTTAATCATTTATTTACTAATTAAATAATCACAGAAATGCATAAACAAACAGTAGATATTATTTATTAACAAATGATAGGGAATTAGAACCATAGTGGGCTAAGCCGATATGATGGCTTGGTGGACAAAGGGAAGTAGGTGTGGACTGAGAAAGAAGCAGGAAAGAAAAGGGATTACTTCACACAGTTGATAATTATATTAATTGAAATGCTAATCCTTTGCACATAAACGCTCACTCATTCGGGAATAATTGCGATCAATATATATTTACGCCCATGTGCTGTTGTGATCTTCTGTTGGAATCCGGTCCGTCTGCTAGAGAGTTCATCCGAGTCTCTCTCTCTCTTTCTGTTTCCCTGAAGATCAAAGTAGTTTGTGGTTAGAATGCATACTTCAGAGTACAATTCAGAATTGTTCTCATAGAATAGATGTTTGGCGGTTGTCAGTATTCTCGTCCCAGGTTTACATAATTTCTAACTGCAGACTAGTAATTAGTATCTAAGATTTGCCCTTTTTCTGTAGGGATCGATAGTTTCAGAGTTTAACCATTTCCAGCTGTGTAGCCAATGCTCCACGTGGTATGGTTAGGAATTCAATAACTATTCACAATCAGAGCTCACGCTGTGGGTTTGCTTAGTCTTGGTACTCAAACCTGTTGCACCCCAGCTTACAAAAAGGTATGCATGGTTTGCTCAGTCTAAAGAGGATTTTCTTAGAAGGGGCTTTTATTCGTAACGGTAGAAGAGGCAGATCCATGACGCCTGATCATGTCTGTGTTCACGAGGGTGGGCCAATGACTTAGTTAAACTTTAAATGGAATACAATTCTCTCACATTAAATGTTTAACATCACATTACATAATTTCACAAATAGGTTAATCTTTTACTCATTCATTTAATACATGAACTAGATGCAAGCCTCATAACTGAGGAACCTGCATAAACAGAGTTAGGGCTGTATTGTCTTTCATGAGGTCACAAACATGAAACAAAATGGACCGGGTCATAGCTGGCTTTTCCACCGACCGTTTACACATTCTCCAAAATATGGATATTGTTCAATTCTCAAATTCTGGAATGTAGTAGAATTTGGCAGGAGTTCCTTTGTTCTACTGTGAAACTCTGTCCATACTGCATGGCCAGGGGGAGAGAGTCTCCGCCAGGAATTTACGACCTGAGATAATAGAACCTGGGTGTAGGAGAGAGTGAGAGAGGGGGAAGCCACGATCTATACCCAGAAAGGCCCACGTCATGACATCGGCAAGGACTAGGGAATTTTTTAGGATGAAAATAAATGGAATAGAGCTAAGCAAAGGCAAAATCCTAGAGGAAAACCTGGTTCAGTCTGCTTTACAACAGACACTGGGAGACATTGACCTTTCAGCAGGACAGTAACCTAATACACAAGGCCAAATATATACTGGTGTTGCTTACCAAGACAACATTGAATGTTCCTGAGAGGCCTCATTACAGTTGTGACTTAAATCTGCTTGACAATCTATGGCAAGACTTGTAAATGTCTGTCTAGCAATGATCAACAACCAACTTGACAGAACTTGAAGAATTTAAAAAATAATGTGGAAATATTGTACAATCCAGGTGTGCAAAGTTCTTAGAGACTTACCCAGAAAGACTCACCGCTCTTAGAGGTGTGAATACTTATGTTAATTGGTTATTCCTCTATTTCATTTTCAATAAATTTGTAAACATTTCTAAAAACACGTTTTCATTTTTTCATTATGGGGTATTGTGTGTAGATTTAATACATTTTTGATTTAGGCTCTAACACAGCATAATGTGGAATAAGTCACGGGGTATGAATACTTTCTGAAGGCACTGTAGTTTTAACATGTGGGGCTGGGGGATTTTCTAAAATGAATGGGTGAAAATAAAAAGTGACATTCCTTCCACTTACGCTACATCCTCCACAGAAACCGTTAAAAGAACATGCCTCTATACAAAGCCATGGGCTTTTCAGACAGGTATTTGAGTACATCAGTATGGGAAAGTTTGTTTGGTAGGTAGCTAAATTGTTTAAGTACTTTTTTCACAACGTGGCTAGCTATTCGTATGGAAAGTAAGTGATGTAACGTTTACTTGAGCTGGTGACTAGGTAGAACCAGTCTAGCTACCTACCATGGCTAGTTAGCTGGCTACTGCCTGCTAGTTGCTAACTCTAGTTAGCTAGACTGTAGCTTGTGATCAAATAAATAACTAACCTCCTGCTTCCTCTGGTATGGGCTGCTTACTTCAAAAAGGACCAGTCAGCATATATCTTACCTGCAGTGGCCAAAATGATGGTGCGTCTGGAGTCTTCAACAGAAACCAAAACTGTGAAGCTGGCCACTGCACTAGCCCAATCATTCAACAACAGAAGCATCACGGTATGCTTGTGTGCATTTTTTGTCTTTGTGTGACTTGGTTTTGTGAATCTGAAAAAAGCTAATGTTAGTTTCTCAGTTTTGCTGAATGGGTTTGGTTGTTAATAATGTACATCACTAGCAAATTACATGCCACTTTCATATCATATTTAATACAGCAGTTTGTATAATAAATCCAATTAATTTAAATATAATTTTTACTTCGATTTTATTTGACTTTTTCAATATAAAACCGAGCATCAGAACAGAAATGCATGAATTACAAAAAAACATTGATCACATAATTTACCTATAATTCTTCGAAATGGCGTATTGGGCTGGTTGAAAGAGCGGGTGGAGTCTTACCACACAGCAGTTCCTGTACACACTTGCATCGTCAATGCCCGCAGGGGATGAGGAAAACACCAAGATCGTCACTGGCACTAATTCTTAAGTGTGACGCTCTATCCTTCATCAATTTTCCTTCTTCTTCTCTTTCCTGCAGCGGCCAAAATTATGGTGTGTCTGGACTCTTCAACAGAAACCAACATTTAAGAAAAGAGCCAATTTGTTTTTTAAATGCTTCACTGTCCATATACATATGGAGAGGAGTTGATGTTCGAGCAGGAGAAGGTGGGTTCTGTTCTGGAATATATATATATATATATATAATATATATACTATATATATAATATATATATATATAATATATATAATATATATATATATATAGAGAGCAGAGGAGGGGAGAGAGAGATGTCAAAAGAGATAGGGCTGACAGACTAACATTCCACTGGGCACAGACAGACGTCTGGTTTTGATTTACATTTGGTTGAGTTGGCAACTAATATGAAATCAACAAAAAATGTTACCATGTCATTGGATTTGGGTGAAAAAATTACTACATTTCCTTACGTTGATTACTTTTTGCCAATCCCCAAAAATATTAAATGCCCTTACGTTGACGACTTTAAAAAAATCCAAACTGATTTCCAGGTCATCACATAGATTTTTGGGGTTGAAATTAAGTGGAAACAAAGTTGACTTCTCACCAGTGGTGTAATCATAACCAGTAACCTTTTCCACTCAAGGTCAAGCCCAGCTCTCCTCTGCTCTCTCTCTCTTTCTCCTCTCTCTATTTCTCCTCAGATCTTCAGGCTCAAAGCATCAGTCCACTAGACATGAACAGTCGACCGGCCAGATATGAACAGTCGGATAGGACAAGTGGGCCGGACCAGTCGAAAGGACTAGCATGCCAGCTAGATGGGACCAGTCGGCCGGCCAAATGGGAGCGGTCAGCTGACCAGATAGATGGGACCCGTCTGCCGGCCGGCCAGATATTATCAGTCGGCTTGCCAGATAAGACCAGTCGGCCGGACCAGTCAACCAGCCTGAAAGGACCAGTTGGCCGGACAGATGCAATCTGTCGGCCGGCCAGCCAGAATAGTACCAGTCGGCCAGACAGCCAGAATAGTACCAGTCAGCCGGCCAGATGGGACCAGTCGGCCCGGCCAGCCAGAATAGTGCCAGTCGGCCAGATAGTACCAGTCGCCTCCATCTCCAAGTCCGACAACTATTCGGTCGTACCCGCTATCTTGTGACTCATTCCAATATAGAATTATTCAATACTTCATGCTTTCTCTTTGCTTGAGCTCTGTCTCAGCCAATCAGAAGAGCTCCTTAAAAGGTCAGATGAAGACTGTTGCCCACGGTGACAAGAGGTCAAAAGGTTTCTTGGATTGCAGTATGCGTGGCAAATGTTTTCGGTTTGCTTTTCTTTCTTTTCTCCCTTACCCCCTTATTTGGGTTCCAATGTGATTTCTAATGGATTTTTTAAAGAAAAAAACTATCAAAAGAAAAAAAAAACGTTTTGCCATCTGTGTATTCTGGTTATTTCTCCTGTATTGGTCAGACCTTGCCCTGACTCACACACACCCACGCACTCACTCAAACTCCCAAATGATCATCAATACAAATGCTTTCTTACCTCTTCCGCAATCTTCCTCTACTTTTACAATAAGTATCCATGTTGTCAAAACACCAAAGTGTTTTTGTGTAAAATGTTGGAATTTGGGGTAAGTTACCAGAAAGTTAAATCAAATATTTATTTAAACTTATTGATTGAATTACTTAATTATTACATTATTATGTCACACACACACACACACAATCTATTACATATCAGACGTGCACTATGTACTAAGCTTTCTCCCTAAACAACAGATCATAAGATAATAACATGAACTACTACTAACAACATCATAACAATAATCTACAATCATCATAATCAATATCATAACATTTATAATCAACAGCATCATCAGCGATAAAACAACAAGAAAATAAACTCTAACAATAAACCAAATTGACTTGTGAAAAACATGACCCCTTTTTTTATGCTGGAATGCAATGTTTACAATACAAACCAGACAAAAATGTAGCTAGTCTCTTAATAAACTTCATGTTACTAAAACCCCATGTTAACCTTCTGGGGGAAAAAACAATACAAAATTAATAATGGTGGTTGCAGTCCCTCCTTTTAGACTTCTTCCAGGGTTATAGAAAGATAAACAAATTCTGAACTTGTGTTTTAAAATACGAACAATTTAAGCTTTTCATTTTAACTAGGCAAGTCAGTTAAGAACAATGACAGCTTAGGAACAGTGGGTTAACTGCCTTGTTCAGGGGCAGAATTACAGATTTTTTACCATGTCAGCTCGGGGATTCGATCTAGCAATCTTTTGGTTACTGGCCCAATGCTCTAACCACTAAGCTACCTGCCGCCACATTTTATGCACCATACATTTTAAAACACAAAACTGACCTAAGATCAGCATGCAGGGTCAGCATCATTCTTGTCCTACTCCGTCCCCTGGGCTGCTCTCTCCTCTCCCGGACTGGCTTCAGCTCTGGAGCTCAGAGAGACCATCTCCATGGCATTGGCATTATCATAAAGATCCATGCTGTTCACCCTGTTCACTCTCTTCTGCCTCCTGGTGGTCTAGGAGGCACCCTCTCCATCTAGTTCAAATTACTTGTCACGTCTGAGTAAATGTCTTTAAGTACTTGAAGTACGGTGATGGCTGTCAGTAGGAACACCAGCACTACAATGTGTCTGATGAGGAAGGTTGGTAGAGGAGAGGCTGCAAATAGAAACCCGTTTGATGAAGGGCCTGATCATCATCAGTTAAATCTGTGGGAAATCTGTCAATGAAAACATTATAAGTCTGAATTATGTTCAGTTACCTGTAAGTGAGAGTTATGAGAGAAAACATAATTCTCATAAACACAGCTGTAGTTCCGTTGGTGGGAGTCATCTGCGGCAGGGAAGAGGAAGGCAGACGAGTGATTGACAGCTGGCTGGGTCTGGGTTCTGTTGGAGCCGGTGAACGTGAGGAGGAAGGAGCTTCCTGTGTACTTTAGCTGAGTGGAACAGGTGAATCTGTGGCCCCTGAACACCTCGGGCCCCTAGTGGCCCCTGGAGACCCCTCACATTTAGTCATTCAGGAAGATATGAGGCTGGACCAGAAGATCTGTAACAATAGAAGAGGACAGGAAAAACCTCTTCAACTAGTTTCCTATAGATATGACAATAACATCAGCATGTACCACTGCTAGCCACCCTCCTTCACAGGGCAACATGAGTAGTGTCACAGACACTATATGTTTATATCAGGTTTAAGCAGGACATCTGTAACAAGAGAGAAAAAGAAAATGTAGCTACTCAACTACTTTCCTCAGTTGGATATGACAATAACATTGTTGTGTCAGTGCTAGCAAGCAGCGGCGTTCACTGAGATGTGCAGAGGAAGTTGTATGCATGAAGGAAATCAGTTGAATATAATGTCACATATCAATGTTATTACCTGAGCAGATCACTTTGTATCCAGGAAGGAGATTATAAGTCCTCGATCAACAGTGGAGCCACAACCCAGTCCTATCTGTCTGGCCGACTGGTACTTGCTGGCCGGCCCGAACCGACTGGTCCAAATAGTTCCTCTTTGGGATGTGGAAGGTAGTAAGTATCCCTCTGTCTGTGTGGGGGTCAACGCTGGGGTGGGCGAAGAGGCATGCAGCCTCCTACATCTCTGCTAGCTGTCCCTGCCCCTGTGCACACTCTTGACAACAGAGGCATTCCTCCTCTGTGACCATCACCCGTTGGAGAGGTAGCTATGGCTATGACGTTACTAGGTAGTTGTTGGTTGCTGGGATGGGACTTTTAACTCTAGATCCTGCTAGCTAGCAGCAGTTAGTTAGCTGCTACCTAGCTACAACGTAAGCTAACAGAAACATATTCAATTTAAACATTCTGGCTTTAATAAAATTGTGAATATTGCTGAGAATAAAACAAAATATATTGAGCGTCAATGTCAAGGGCATCAATTGGGTATTTGTCACGCCCTGGCCTTAGTATTATTTGTTTTCTTTATTATTTTAGTTAGGTCAGGGTGTGACATGGGGAATGTTTGTGTTTTGGGTGGTTATATGGTAAAGGGGGTGTTGGGTTTAGTGTATGGGTTTATGTTGAGTGAATGTTTCTAGGTATGTCTATGGTTGAGTGTATGTTTCTAGGTATGTCTATGGTTGCCTGAGTGGTTCTCAATCAGAGACAGATGTCTTTCATTTGTCTCTGATTGGGAGCCATATTTAAGGCAGCCATAGGCATCATGCATTTGTGGGTAATTGTCTATGTCTGTGTCTATGTTGCATGTTTTTGCACTTAGTCATTTATAGCTTCACGTTCGTCTATTTGTTGTTTTGTTTAGTTTTTCTTCTTCTAAATAAAGAGAAGATGTATTTTTCACACGCTGCGCCTTGGTCCTCTCTCTCTCCCTTTGACGATCGTGACAGTATTGCAGTCACGATTAAAAGGAAAATGCAGTTTAGTGGTATTAGCAGGCTGACTTAAATAAACCATGCTGATGCCTGGGAGCGGAGGGAAGGCTGGAGTGTATTCATTCTGACGATTCTGTTGCAAAGCGTTTCATAAACAGAAGCAAATGGAATGGGGAGGGACCTACCTGAATTTGTTCAATAGAAACTCTTGTTTTGCTCTGTTTGCTTCCATTTGGTTCTTAAACGGTAAACAGTTTCCGTTATGAATACACCCATGTTTGATTGGCTGGCTGGCTTTATGGAGAGAGCGTCGATGTAGCTGCAGGGAACAATGTGACTTTTTCTCAAAATAGTACAGAGGTGTAGATGGCTTTGGCTAGGTAACTGCTATTTGACTTGACATGAAACTACAATCTTGTGACCATTAAGGGGATACAGTTCTCAGCTGAGGTGCAACATTTTGTTCAGGAATATAGAAACTCACTTTAACATGCATTGGCCAATCAAAACCTAATATAGATGTGACTATCATCGATAATGTTCTCTTTCCAAGAACTAGACTTTTCACTTGAGAAACAGATATGACTAGCAGTCCACTGTTGATTAGATGATATTGCACTGAAAGCTGCAGAACGTACAGTGCACTAACAAACTGTGTGCTTCGGAGTGAATTTAGTGTGTGTTTCTTCATCTGGACAAATGTATTGTGGTGCTAAGAAAAGTAAAGTACCTAGACGAAGGCCTTGGGTAGTTCTTCTCAGAACTGTTTTCTGTATAAACACTTCTGGGTTAACGTCAGCTGTCCTCCAGGCTACTGGAGCCACAGAAGGACACTTGATGTTGCCATAGCAACTCTCTGCCTTCCTCAAACTCCCTTTGTAATTCATTTGTTATTATGCAAAATGAGAGGGATTAGAACTGGAGTGACTGCAGGCAGACATGGTTGTTTTTGTCCAACACCCATCATTATGCAAAGAATGCAGCCTTGATTTGTTCAAGTCTTTTATTTTCATATACTGATAGTTGCATCGTTTCCTTATGGCCCCCAAGTAGTTACAAGGTAATACTGGAGTAAGTAAAAAAAGTTTCAGACAATATGATGCTAATATCACCTGATAGAGCAGAATAAATATGGTTCTATGAAAGCGTAGAGGTCACTGCCTGGGGAGACTCATTAAAAAACTCTTATAAAGCTCCAAAAAACCAGGCACCCCAACGCTATAGAAAATAGAAGTGTTGTGACTGTGGAAGGTTTTCCCTGACACTTGTGAAATGGATGCTGTTGATGTGTCTCCATCTTACCTTTCACTTGGGGGAATGTGAGAGAAGAGAGGGACCAGACAGACAGCTCCTACTAGGCTGGGCTCTCGGAAGCCAGAGCTCTGATGTAAAGGTCACTTATGCTCTGAGATAAATAAAACAACACCTGGCTCTGAGAGCAGCTGCAGGCTGCCAGCCAAGTCCTACAGAGAGACAGACAGGTCTCCCAGGTGCCAAATACAGCAGCGACCTGGACTGGCCTGGGGATGGACATGAAACACTTTATCCTTGGGGATGGCTGAGGGCTGGGTGCTGCTCTCCCATGCTAGATTATTTAGGACATGGTTTAAAGTTACGATGAAGCCACTGTCTGGCTGTCTAAATAACTAGTCCATCATCTCTAGAATGATTATTCCCTACAGGCTGATCTACGCAAATCTGAAGGATTTGGGCCAAAACACGGTTCATTCTGTGCTCAGTCATTCTCTTAATGTTCAATACACTGAGTGCTCTAACGGTAAAAACCTTTTGAATCCAGTCTAATTTGAAATATTGAGCAAATGTCTCCATCTATTTAGAGACATGGTGCCTCGGCTGAAAAATGTTCTCCATGTTTCATTGAATTGTGTTAGCCTTGAAATGAACTAGATTTGTAAAAATTGTTTGTCATGCAGAATGGAGCAAATTAACAAAAAGAAAGAGACAATGTACAAAAATAAGTTCCCTCTTTTTTTGTGAAATATCTGTAAGGGAAGAGTCCATAAGTAGAGGGGTTCCAGGCTCAGGGAGGAGAGGTGTCAGGTCCTCTTGAAGTTCTATGCATGGAAACCTAAGTGGACAGCTGCTGATGTCGGGATGCATACAGACACTGAAAATAGTGTATGTGAGGAACACACACAGATCTGACCCGAGAGGATAATAGTGAGTGACAGGCAGCTCAACCGCATTGCCACATCACTCACACACACACACACACACACACACACACACCACACCACACACACACACACACAACACACACACACACACACACAACACACACACACACACACACACACACACACACACACACACACACACACACACACAGTTGTGTCTGAGTAAAGATAAGGCTTGGGGAAATACTGACAGACATCTTATGCTGCAAGCGAGGAAAGAAGTGAGCATGGCATGCATTGATGAGTAACCATGTCTATGATTGTTTTAGTAATATTCTAACTGCCTTCTTATAGTGGATTGTAAGGTAAAGGCCTCTGGTAAGACACATCTAATAAATGTCTGCCTAATGACTTCCTTTTCATAATTCAGGGAGCAATACACCCATAGCAAGCAAATATCAGTTGAAATTGGTACGCCTAAATGTTTTTATTTCGTCTGTGGGGGGTTTTCCGTGAGTTTCCTTGACTACTTCCTTTCCTGTCCCAGTGATATATTTCTGCAAAACAGCACCTAGAGATAGTTTGGGGTTTTGTCAATGAGGCCCTTTATGTACTTCCCCAGAGTCAGATGAACTTGTGGATACCATTTTAATGTACTTAAGTTTATTATGAAGGAAGTTAGAGGTACAGTACCAGTCAAACGTTTGGACACACCTACTCATTCCAGAGTTTTTCTTTATTTTTACTATTTTCTACATTGTAGAGTAATAGTGAAGACATCAAAACTATGAAATAACACACAACCAAAAATAGTGTCAAACAAATCAAAATATATTTTATATGAGATTCTTCAAATTAGCCACCCTTTGCCTTCATGACAGCTTCGCACACTCTCGGCATTCTCTTAACCAGCTTCATGAGGAATGCTTTTCCAACAGCCTTGAAGGAGTTCCCACATATGCTGAGCAATTGTTGGCTGCTTTTTCTTCACTTTTCCTTCACTCTGAGGTGTGTTTTGTTTCATTGTCCAATTGAAAAAGCGCAAACCAGATGGGATGGCGTATTGCTGCAGAAAGTCTCTTATTTTTATTGGTGTCCTTTAGTAGCAGTTTATGTGCAGCAATTCGACCATGAAGGCCTGATTCACGCAGTCTCCTCTGAACAGTTGATGTTGAGATGTGTCTGTTACTTGAACTCCGTGAAGCATTTATTTGGGCTTCAATCTGAGGTGCAGTTAACTCTATCTTATCTCTCTATATCTCTCTATCTTCTGCAGCAGAAGTAACTCTGGGTCTTCCTTTCCTGTGGCGGTCCTCATGAGAGATATATATTCATCATAGTGCTTGATGGTTTTTGCGACTGCACTTGAAGAAACTTTCAAAGTTCTTGACATTTTCCAGATTGACTGACCTTCATGTCTTAAAGTAATGATGGACTGCCATTTCTCTATGCTTATTTGAGCTGTTCTTGCCATAATATGGACTTGGTCTTTTACCAAATAGGACTATCTTCTCTATACCACACCTACCTTGTCACAACACAGCCGATTGGCTCAAACGCATTAAGAAGGAAAGAAATTCCACAAGCTAACTTTTAACAAGGCACACCTGTTAATTGAATTGCATCCCAGGTGACTACATCATGAAGATGGTTGAGAGAATGCCAAGAGTGTGCAAATCTGTCATCATGGCAAAGGGTGGCTACTTTGAAGAATCTCAAATATAAAAAAATATTTAGATTTGTATAAAACTTGTTTGGTTATTACATGATTCCATATATGTTATTTCATAGTTTTGATGTCTTCACTATTATTCTGCAATGTAGAAAAAAATAAATATAAAGAAAACCCTTGAATGAGTAGGTGGGTCCAAAATTTTGGGCAGGTACTGTAGTTTTCAAGCCCATGACTATTAGCTGTTCCCATAGACTTCCAGTCAATGTGCTAACGCTAGTTAACAACATCCTTCAAACTTCCTTCAAAGCACTACTGATTTGAAACAACGTAGCGATGCTTGTATCAAAGTAACTAAACCAGGTGATGATGACGTTCAAAGTCGCACTACCACTATCTGACAGGTGTTGGAAGTTGGATTTAATCTAGATATTTCACATTCTTTGCAGTTGGAAAGATCACTCAGGTTGGGCACACGTCAGGGGAATCTATCCTGAAATCAAAACACACTAGTATTGACTTTTGAGAGAGCCTATTTTGATATTTTTTCATTCTCAAACAGTGATTGTAAATGAAACAGCTTTAGTAGTTGTTATGGGTAATTATGAAATGATGCATCCAAAGAGTTTTGTTAATGTGTAAAAGTGAGTTGAAAATGTTTAATTCAAACCCAAAGCAAAGCTGACAAGCAGTTACCACATGATAAATCACGTACAACGCTGTTTGATCACTCAGTCAGTGGATAAGGAGCATTGATGGCAAATCTGATGGCCGAATGGTAAAGAACATCTAGCCGCTCGAGAGCACCCTTACCTGCCGATCTATAAATTAATAATCTAGCATGGGTAGGATGGTCATCTGAATCAGGGTTAGTTTGGCAGCCGGTGTCACGTCCTGACCATAGTTCTTGTGTGTTTTGCTTGTTTAGTGTTGGTCAGGACGTGAGCTGGGTGGGCATTCTATGTTGTGTGTCTAGTTTG
>NC_036842.1:14915123-15147777 GCF_002910315.2 Salvelinus sp. IW2-2015
TGTCACGTCCTGACCATAGTTCTTGTGTGTTTTGCTTGTTTAGTGTTGGTCAGGACGTGAGCTGGGTGGGCATTCTATGTTGTGTGTCTAGTTTGTCTGTTTCTGTGTTCAGCCTAATATGGTTCTCAATCAGAGGCAGCTGTCAATCGTTGTCCCAGATTGAGAATCATATATAGGTGGCTTGTTTTGTGTTGGGGATTGTGGGTGGTTGTCTTCTGTCTTTGTGTTCTGCACCAGATAGGACTGTTTTCGGTTTTCACATTTATTGTTTTGTTGTTTGTAGTGTTCTCACATTCTTTATTAAATTATGTTTAACACTAGCCATGCTGCGTTTTGGTCCGATCCCTACACCTCCTCTTCAGACGAAGAGGAGGAAATCAGCCATTACAGCCGGGTTGAAATAGGAGCGATTCCGATAGAGGAAACCAGGTCTAGATTTAACTTTAGCCTGCAGCTTTGATATGTGCTGAGAGAAGGACAGTGTACCATCTAGCCATACTCCCAAGTACGTGTATGAGGTGACTACCTCAAGCTCTAAACCCTCAGAGGTAGTAATCACACCTGTGGGGAGAGGGGCATTCTTCTTACCAAACAACACCATCTTCCCATTGTTCTTCAAATAAGTTATTTTATTTAGTGAAGCCTATGATAATCTTTTGTCGTCAGCATCCTAAATAATACCACAGATGTACAGTTTTTTAAACAATTGTGAACCTGGAGGCAAAAAGGTTACGTAGGATGTGGGTTGCGAAACCCACATTGTGACTAATTTACATTTACCAATGCTCACACCTATCCATTGCTTCACAAGTTTCAATGGATGCAATGGGAAAACAAGTCTATAAAATATAAAACATGCTAATATTTATTCCTGACCAGCTGATGTCAATAATGTGCACTGTATTAAAATCTCTATGTAATTAACCATTTTTCCGGCACAATTTGTTCAGAAAGTCTTGGTTTACCATCACTAGACATTACTGTTGCATTTACTAGTGATATTACCTTTGATGCCGGAGCGCCGAGGCATACCTTGGAATTGCTCAGCAGTGTACTTCAAAGCAGTGTGCCGATGCCTGTATCACTTTATAAGAAGCATGTAATCAATGACGTCCAAAGCTTTGTTTCCTCAAACATCCACTTGATAGTTTTGGTATTGTTTTGGTAAAAGACAAAAAGGCTACCCTGTGCATGCACTACGGGGTGAGGGACATCATCTATAATAATTTGGCTGCTCTAAATTATTTTGACCAGCAGGTGCCACATGTGTACACTGTATTGATCAAAGCCTTGCGTAATTAACATATTGTCTGGAAATCCTCAGTGCTTCATGTAAGCTTTGCTTCCCTATCACTTGTATTCACAATAGTGTTTTTGTATCATCATCTTTGACATAGAAGTGAAGGCTTTCTCCTTGAGGAAACCCACTGGAAAAATATTAAAGGGTAGATGGGTCTGGGGTTTGAACAGATAGTTCTGCACGTCTGCTCTTTTCTATAACCTGTTGGAAACACAATATATGGTCTTTAGTTGGCATGTAGGTTTACCACTTATGGGTGGCCCAAATTGGGGGAGGGGAATGGGCAGGGTATATTCAAATGAATACTGTAGTATTTACTATAGTTTAAAAAGTGTAGTGTTGGGGCCTCCCGGGTCACTACAGTCTGGGGTTTGATCAAAGGATGTGAAGTGACCGGGAGTCCCATATGGCAGCGCACAATTGGCCCAGCTTCGTCCAGGTTAGGGGAGGGTTTGGGTGGGGGTGATTTATTTGGCTCGAGCAACTCCTTGTGGTGTGCCGGGTGCCTGCAAGCTGTCTTGGTCCTCAGTTGAAGGGTGTTTCCTCTGATACATTTGTTAAGCGAGCAGGTGTTAAGAAGCGAAGTTCCGGAGGACGCATGACTCGACCTTCATCTCTCCCGAGCCCGTGGTGGAGTTGCAGCGATTTGACAAGATCATAATCATGAAAATGGGGAGAAAAACGGGGTAGTTGTCAAGGCCGTTGCTGGAAGAAGACCAAAGTGCAGCGTGGTCAGTATACATTATCCTTTATTTTGGAATGATGCCAACAAAACAAGAAACAAAATGAACAACTGTGAAGCTTACGAGGGCTAAGTGCCACAAACACAAGTCAACTACCCACAATTACAGGTGGGAAAGGGCTGCCTAAGTATGATTCCCAATCAGAGTCAACGATAGACAGCTGTCCCTGATTGAGAACCATACCCGGCCAAAACATAGAAAACCAAATCATAGAAATAAAGGACATAGAATGCCCACCCTAAATCACACCCTGACCAAACCAAATAGAAACATAAAAAGGCTCTCTAAGGTCAGGGCGTGACAGTAGTAAAAAAAAGCAAGTATTATGTTTTTGCGGACTGTAGTGTTTTTGGAGACATTACTGTAGTATTTACTTCAGTATTTTTTGTGGAGAATACTGTAGTATTTACAATAGTATCCTACAGTATACTAGAACATTATATAATAGGTAATACATAAAAAATGCTGTGTTAAAAACAACCCAATTTGGGTAAATATTGGACAGAACACACATTGAGTTATTTTGACCCAGCCAATTGGGTCACTTAGTTGGGTTGGTAGTCACAGTCTTGTCCCATCGCCGCAACGCCGTACGGACTCGGGAGAGGCTAAGGTCGAGAGCCATGCGTCCTCCAAAACAAAACCCTGCTATGCCACATTGCTTCCTGACACTCCTCACTTAACCTGGAAGCCAGCCGCACCAATGTGTCGGAGGAAACACCGTACAACTGGTGACCGAAGTAAGCATGCAGACCCGCCACAGGAGTCGACAAGGGCATCCCAGCCCGGACAATAAATATGTAATGTGCCAGACTACTGAAGGAAAACGTACATTTGCAATGTAGAAACTTAAAATGATTAAAAGGAATGACATATATTCTCACGTGACCAAAAAGAGCTATCTAAAAGCCACGCCACAATAGGCCACACCTCCTGGAAATAACCTGATTACCCAAACAATAGTTGTGACCCAATTGTGTGTTCTGTCCATTATTTACCTAGCGCTGGGTTGTTTGAACCCAGCCTTGATCGAGGGATACTACAGTGTGTAGCATAGTATTCTACAGTACACAACAGTTTACTACATAATTCTATAGTAAATACTGTCGTATTCGATAGTAAACTGTAATATTTTTTTCATATGGGTTTCTTTTTATATGCCTATAATCATTATATTAGTATGGGGTAGCCAGAGTGCAAAGGCTTAAATGAATTCACCCTAAAATGCAATGACACCATTAGTTCAAATTGTCCACTTGAGTGTTTGTAAACAACTATGCCATCGAGTTGAAGATTGTGCAGTACAAACTCACATGCTTTGTGCTCATTTTGTAGTCTGAAAATCTGTTTAAGTGCAGCTGAAGGAAAAAAACGATTTCTATGGTTGAAAACGGCCTATATTGATATTAGTCGTAAACATTGTACTAGTTACAAAATTAACAAAAATTGTAAGTGGTAGAACTTTGGTCATAAAGTCAGTATCTTTCAAAACAGAGTTTTGACTCACTTTCAAAGTGAGTTTGTCACAGCTTATTGGAGTGTTGAGGTTGAATTACAATTATGTCATGCCACCTCTTGCCCATAAACATGTGTGACAACCCCCAGTTACCATGCGGAACACGTGTGGTCTGCTCCAGCAGCAGTAGCACGACATGTTATACATTATATTAACCAGATACTCAAGTGGCCGCTCTAACAATTAAAATAAATGTCTTAAAAAATGGAAGGGAGTCGAGAGACAAGATCAGGTGGGACCGTTCTAGCTGATGAGAGGGCAGATATTTGTGTGAACAACAGCACAACTTCAATATAAAGTGTTTTTTCTGGGATGTTGCTGGGATGTCCCCTGTCCTACTTATATCAGTACACTTGTAACAACCTAAGCACTATGAAGCTTCTATTCGATCAAATAAACCTCACATATTTATTTTTTATTATTTTATTTAACCTTTATTTAACTTGGCAAGTCAGTTAAGAACACATTCTTATTTACAATGATGACCTAGGAACAGTGGGCTAAATGCCTTGTTCAGGGGCAGAAAAACATATTTTTGCCTTGTTAGCTCAGGAATTCAATCTAGCAACCTTTCGGTTACTGGCCCAACGCTCTAACCACTAAGCTACCTGCCGCCCTAAATAAGCAAATAAGCAAATTACATTTTTTATGACCTCTCACCTGCTGAAGAATACAGACTTTGGGCCGAGTTATTCCTCTCGCTTTGCCTCTTCCTCACTAGTAGCAGCTTGGTGTGCAATGCACATAATACTCAACAATCTTGAGCAGATGGCCAGGAGCCCTAGGACCATGCCTCAGGACTACCTGGCCTGATGACTCCTTGCTGTCCCCAGTCCACCTGGTCATGCTGCTGCTCCAGTTTCAGCTGTTCTGCCTGCGGCTATGGAACCCTGACCTGTTCAACGGATGTGCTACCTGTCCCTGACCTGCTGTTTTCAACTCTCTAGAGACAGCAGGAGCGGTAGAGATATTCTGAATGATCGGCTAGGAAAAGCCAACTGACATTTACTCGTGAGGTGCTGACCTGTTGCACCCTCTACAACCACTGTGATTATTATTATTATTATTTGACCCTGCTGGTCATCTATGAACATTTGAACATCTTGGCCATGTTCTGTTATAATCTCCACCTGGCACAGCCAGAAGAGGACTGGCCACCCCTCATAGCCTGGTTCCTCTCTAGGTGTCTTCCTAGGTTCTGGCCTTTCTAGGGAGTTTTCCTAGCCACGTGCTTCTACACCTGCATTGCTTGCTGTTTGGGGTTTTAGGCTGGGTTTCTGTACAGCACTTTGTGACATCAGCTGATTTAAAAGGGCTTTATAAATACATTTGATTGATTGAATGATATGGATTACAGCCGTCACTAGCTACTACTTCTGTGGGCTGTCAACTGTCAAGCCTGAGACTGATGTATTGTTGGTGAGTTTGTTTATGTTTTAGCTAGCTAGCTACATCATTTGGTATTGCTAGCGAGCCAGGCTGACTATGATACTGTGATGTAACTAGCTAAATAATAGCTCTCCCTAACATGTAATGTCAGAGAGGAAGATTTGCATAGCTAACATTACACCTGACGAAAGGTTGATAAGATGTAGCCAGCTTGCTTTCAATAATGTTTCACCTCAAACTGGGTAGTTAAGATCCCTGCTAGCTAACATTAGCTAGCTAGCTCAATTATCAAGAAAACCTGATGACATGTTGTTTGCATATAGCCAGCTTGCTTTCAGCAATGTTTCAAGCTAGCCACAAAAGCTAGCATTGGGGAAGCTAGGTAGGTACCTAGCTAGCTTGTCTCGTCTCTCCTTATGTCCGCTGTTAGATCTTTCCCGGGCACAAATCTCCGATTTCAGAAATGAGTCAGGAGAGGAGAAATCAACTTTAAAATGTTTCTCCATAGCAAAGCTAGCTTCGCTTACCTCACTGTCACTAGTCACTACTGCCCTTGGTTTGATGTGACAGGGCACCGACGAGCAGTTTGGGAAGTGAATTCTCAATTCAATCACCTGATAATAAATATTAGTGATAGCAATATTACTGTTCAAAATAGAAGTTATATTTTCTCCTGAGATTGCAAGACAATTCGTATGTTGATGTAGTGTTCATCGGTTATGAATGTTTCAACCTCTGTGTTGACAAGTAATGTTTTTACCTTCAGCTTCTGATGCAAAGAACAGCAAAAACTACACTAACCAGGAGCTTTGTGGTCTGTATCGTCCAATCACAGAGCAGATACAAGTCACAAGATCTGCGAGGGAACACACCTATGTTCGCCAACTGAGCACGCCACTTGCATCTGCTCTGTGATTGGGCGATACAACAGCTATCAAGCAGCATCATCTGCTTGCCAACAGATCACGTTACTTGCATCGTCTCAGTGACTAGATGACACAGACCTAAATGCTGTATGGGATGAGTATTTTGTTTGCCACCTAACCTGGTTTGTACAGTCTTGTTCTCTTAACTTTTTCAATTAATGGTTCATCCCAGAGATTTTTGTACCTATTAAATGTTAGGAACCATGATAACCAGCATGTTGTTGAAATCTGTATGCTGAAAATGAGTGGCCGTGTCAATTCCGGAGCCACAACCACGAAAAGAGGGGCACGACCTGTTGAATGGCAAAGACACCCAAGAAACACCCACATCAAACGCCATCCCCAAGACAACTCACGTTATCTTCAGTCATGGCCACTAGCATTTCTTAATGAGCAAGCTAAAAAACGAGGCCAAAGTTCAGCCCTCCTTTAAAGATTGAGGAAGATGTGCCTGCTACATTATGTGAAGTTTCCCTCCATTTCTCCCCACACAATGTTTGTTTGCTAACCTACAGTAGCTACTATGCTATCACTAGTTAATTCAAACATTGTGTTTAGTGGCTCCTAGGTGAGCAAGCACCGGTAAAGTTCACATTTTTAGCCACAAGCTGTGTGCCTCTTGTTATTTGGTTTCCCCTGTTTCATTTAAAGTTAATCAGAAACATTAATGTTAATGCAAATTCTGTCTTTGTTTTGATAAAAATGTTAATTGTTTACCATTGTAATATAGAGTGAGCATAAATATTGCCTTTCAAGCGAGTTATCGCTGTTTTTTAAGAATTGAGGCTACCTGTGTAGGTAGGTTAATGGTTAATGGCATGTTATAGTAGTTTTTTTTTAAGACGCCTGTTCTCCTCATTCATCCATTGATGTGAACGCAATCATACAAGAGCTCCTGTTCCTCTTATAGAATATTAGCGCAAAAGTATTGTGGAGCTCCTGCACCAAAATATAAACAGTACCAACACCCACAATTAGTACCGGAACCTACAGTATTTCAGTCCAAGTCTGTAGCCTAATAAACTGCATTGGTTTCCCAAGTCGTAGTGGGAGGACCACACATCATACCATCACACGAATCTAAGTTTTTACGTCTTCAATATGATGGTTATTATATCAACAGTTGCACATAAAACCGTTTCCACCACCATTTCTCGCATAATTAATTATACGAAATAACAAATTATCTGTAGTAATTTATACAATTGTACCGAAACTACTTATTTCCATCAAAGCTGTTTTTTTTAATACGGTATGACTTTATTCACATAAAACTGTGGATGGAAATGTGGTTAATGGCTGTGAAACAACTTTAGTACATCACCATGGGTGTCACGCCCTGACCATAGATTGCTTTGTATGTTTTGTTTGGTCAGGGTGTGATGTGGGTGGGCATTCTATGTTGTATGTCTAGGTTGTCTATTTCTGTGTTTGGCCTGGTGTGGTTCCCAATCAGAGGCAGCTGTCTATCGTTGTCTCTGATTGGGAGCTATACTTAGGTAGCCTGTTTTCCATTGTGTGTTGTGGATGATTGTTTCTGTTTGGTGTATGTTCACCTGGCAGAACTGTTTCATTTTCGTTTTAACTCGTTGTTTTGTGTAGTGTTCAGTTTTAATTAAATATGACGAACACTTACCACGCTGCATTTTGGTCCTCCTCTCCTTCCACCAACGAGAATCGTTACAATGGGACAGGGCGGCCATAGGATCAAAAGGAAAACTGTGGTGGGTCCCCTCATCATTTTAGACTATAGTGTGTGTGTGTGTGTGTGTGCCTGCGTGCGAGAGAGAGAGATTGTAGACACTGATTTGTATATATACTGAACAAAAATATAAATGCAACATGTAAAGTGTTGGTCCCATGTTTCATGAGCTGAAATAAAAGATCCCAGAAATGTTCCATACACACAAAATGCTTATTTCTCTCAAATTTGATGCACAAATGTGTTTATATCCCTGTTAGTGAGCAATTCTCCAAAGCCAAGATAATCCATCTACCTTACAGGTGTGGCATGTCAAGAAGCTGATTAAACAGCATGATCATTACACATTTGCACCTTGTGCTGGGGACAATCTAAGGCCACTTTTGTCTCACAACACAATGCCAAGGATGTCTCAAGTTTTGAGGGAGAGTGCAATTGGCATGCTGACTGCAGGAATGTACACCAGAGCCGTTGCCAGAAAATTGATTGTTCATTTCTCTACCATTAGAGAATTTAGCAGTACGTCCAACCGGCCTCACAACCGCAGACCACCTGTAACCACCCCAGCACAGATGCTCCACATCATGCTTCTTCACCTGCGGGATCGTCTGAAACCAGCCTCCCGGAGAGCTGATGAAACTGAGGAGTATTCTGTCTGTAAGAAAGCCCTTTTGTGGGGAAAAACACATTCTGATTGGCTGGGCCTGCTCCCAAGGTGCTGGGCCTAGCTTCCAAGTGGATGGGCCTTCCCAGGCCCACTCATGGCTGATTCCCTGCCCAGTCATGCGAAATCCATAGATTAGGGCCTAATGAATTCATTTCAATTGACTGATTTCCATTGTTGTATGTTGTGTTTAGATTCTTCTTTCAAATTCTCTTGAAGCTGTTATTATTTAAGGTGTTATGTCCGTGACATGGTAAAAGTACAATCCAATAATGAGGAGGCAGGAAGGTAAGTTTAGGCTAATGACTCTATGGGGCAGGCAATGAACATGAACGTCTGGTCGGCAGGTGACTGTAAACTTCCACATCTATGGGGCGCGCACCTTATGGAAGTGTCTGTGCACGTTCCATAATGTGCCCACCACCACTATACGCAATACACAACAAAAGGGACACATGCATTAATGATTGATCATAGTGCAGTCCAAAATGGAAAGCACATCCCCCCTCTCCCTTCTCAGCTATCCACCATGAATCCATTCTTTCACCTTTCACAGTTGGTCAGTTATAGGAAATAGCCTTCTTTTTGCAATCAGTCAATCATGACAAACTGTAATTTTTAAAAGGAGGGAGTCTTGGGGAAATGGGGAAGAAAAATGCATACAATTGGCACTTGTCGAGCGGGTATAGTGTATTTCAGACCGTATTTCACTGTATGTTAATATGAGATAATGTGTAGCTTGTGTGGGAGTTGCAGGACTTTAGAGATTGATTAACGTGTCCCTAATGAAGAATAATTCAACATGAATCATGATTCATTGATCTTTAACACAACAAGCACAGTTAGGAGTAAAAAGGCACAGCCCAGGTGTAAGGACCCACTGTACCACACGTTGGTGGGCAGTGTTACTACACTCATTACTGGGCCTGTGGGGCATGATACTGAAGGCACAATCATGGCATAGCCCAAATCACCTACAAATCGCCTTCTGCAGCTTACTGTATCAACCTCAGTAATGAAAAATGATACCGCAGCCAAATAAATGTATATTCTACTGAGGGCACAGTAACAGTCTCACCAGCTCACTGGGCTGTGACAAAACGCTTGGGCTATTTTAGAATATATCTGCGTAAACATTTCTCATCTAATGCAATGTTCAGCCACTTCTATTTAAAGGATAACACTGCCAACCCAAACACGCTAAATTATTCTGTCGAAAAAGGCACGTGAGGCATGACAAATTAATGTGGATTCCAAAGAGCTGCTTAGCAGTAGCAGTATTCAATGGGAATTAACTTGGTTTAACTTCACTAGTGTATGTTTGGAAGGACATTAAATATGGTTGCTTTGCCCTGTGCTCTGTGTCTGTCTGGCTAGAGGAAAGATAAAAATGGGGTTGACATGATTATGCCCTCTGGTTTATTAATATGCATCACTTTTTAATTCCACATAATATATAATGTATTGGAATTGTGACAATATGCACCTTGGCCATTCCCCACGGGCAATCAGATTGATGGCAGGGGCTAGCACCAGGCCTTGGCCCCTGCTGACAACATTAGCCATAAATTAATGTTCAGACACTAACGCAGACAATTTATGATGTGAAAAACACAAGGCTTACTAAGAACACTGCAGCTGCTGCCCCTGACGCCAAAGGCTTAGCACATAATGTCCTTAAGTGGGATACTGTACATTTACTGTATTTGTGCAAATATGCAACAGAAGATTTGCATGTGGGTAGACAGTTTTGTATGATACCAGGGGAGCTGACGGTATTCTCAGAATATGTGTGAGTGTGCATGTGAGAGAGAGAGTGTGTTTTTGAGTAAGTGTATGTTCTGTTTTGTACTAGGGGTACAGTACTAGTGAGAGTCAGATGTGTTTTGTCCTGGGGTACAGTACTAGTGAGGGTCAGATGTGTTTTGTCATGGGGTGTCATGGGGTGAAGTACTAGTGAGTGCGTGTTCTGTTTTGTACTAGGTGTACAGTACTAGTGAGTATGTTCTGTTTTGTACTAGGGGTACAGTACTAGTGAGAGTCAGTTCTGTTCTGCACTAGGGTACAGTACTAGTGAGTGTATGTTCTGTTTTGTACTAGGGGTACAGTACTAGTGAGAGTCAGTTGTGTTTTGTCCTGGGGTACAGTACTAGTGAGAGTCAGTTCTGTTCTGTACTAGGGGTACAGTACTAGTGAGTGTATGTTCGTTTTGTACTAGGGGTACAGTACTATTGAGTATATGTTCTGTACTATGGTACAGTACTTAGTGAGAGTCAGTTCTGTTCTGTACTAGGGGTACAGTACTAGTGAGTGTATGTTCTGTTTTGTACTAGGGGTACAGTACTATTGAGTATATGTTCTGTTCTGTACTAGGTGTACAGTACTAGTGAGTGTATGTTGTGTGTGGTACTACTGTAGGGATAGCTGGTGGAGCTTGGTAAGAGCATCTGTTTCAAGTATAATGCGTGTGCCTCCCTCCTCTCGTACACTCTCATCATTAACAGCGTTTAATTAAAGCTGCAGCCCACTCCTGTGATGGTGAGGGTGCTGTAAGGAAAGTGAGGGGTTAGATGACATACACAGGGATATCAAACTCTATCAGTTCTGGGGATGAGCAGCCTTAAAGCTGGAATCTGTTTGGGAAATTACAACAAAGACATTACTTCAAACAACGAACACTGTATTTTCTCTCTGACATCATTGCACGTTGGATAGAACAGCAGAGTATGCGCTACAATTTACTTTTTTACCACAATGCTGGATGCTCATTTCCTCAAAACAAAAACAATAACAAAAGGCACCTGGGGCGGTCAGTGACGCTGTCAAAAATCGAATCAAATCAAATGTTAGTAGTCACATTCCACGCCATACAACACTTTGGGGCGGCAGGTAGCCTAGTGGTTAGAGCGTTGGACTAGTAACCGAAAGGTTGCAAGATTGAATCCCCGAGCCGACAAGGTAAAAATCTGTCGTTCTGCCCCTGAACGCGGCAGTTAACCCACTGTTCCTAGGCCATCATTGAAAATAAGAATTTGTTCTTAACTGACTTGCCTAGTTAAATAAAGAAAAAAGAAAAAACTCCTTCCGTGGCCTCCAAATGTTCTTAAATGCAAGTAAAACTAAATACATGCTCTTCAACCATTCGCTGCCTGCACCCGCCTGTCTAGCATCACTACTCTGGATGGTTCTGACTTAGAATATGTGGATAACTACAAATATCTAGGTGTCTGGTTAGACTGTAAAATCTCCTTCTAGACTCACATTAAGCATCTCCAATCCAAAATGAAATCTAGAATCGGCTTCCTGTTTCGCAACAAAGCATCCTTCACTCATGCCGCCAAACATACCCTCGTTAAACTGACTATCCTACAGATCCTCGACTTCAGAGCTGTCATTTACAAAATAGCCTCCAACACTCTACTCAGCAAATTGGATGCAGTCTATCACAGTGCCATCTGTTTTGTCACCAAAGCCCCATATACTACACACCACTGCGACCTGTATGCTCTCGTTGGCTGGCCCTCGCTTCATATTTGTTGCTTAACCCACTGGCTCCAGGTCATCTATAAGTCTTTGCTAAGTAAAGCACCGCCTTATCTCAGCTCACTGGTCACCATAGCAGCCCCCACCCGTAGCACGCGCTCCAGCAGGTATATTTCACTGGTCATCCCCAAAGCCAACTCCTCCTTTGGCCACCCTTCCTTCCAGTTCTCTCCTGCCAATGACTGGAACGAATTGCAAAAATCACTGAAGCTGGAGTCTTATATCTCCCTCACTAACTTTAAGCATCAGCTGACAGAGCAACTTGCACCTGTACACAGCCCATCTGTAAATAGCCCACCCAACTACCTCATCCACATATTATAATTTTTTCTCTCATTTGCACCCCAGTACCTCTACTTGCACATTCATCTTCTGCACATCTATCACTCCAGTGTTAATGCTAAATTGTAATTATTTTGCCACTATGGCCTATTTATTGCCTTACCTCCCTAATCTTACTACATTTGCACACACTGCATATAGATTTTTCTATTGTGTTATTGACTGTACGTTTGTTATCCCATGTGTAACTCTGTGTTGTTGGTGTCGCACTGCTTTGCTTCATCTTGGCCAGGTCGCAGTTGTAACCTGTTCTCAACTGGCCTACCTGGTTAAATAAAGGTGAAATAAAAATATTAACTTGCGCCAAATACAACAGGTGTAGACCTAAGAGTGAAATGCTTACTTACAAGCCACTAACTAACAAAGCAGTTTAAAAATATGAATAAGAAGAAGAAATAAAAGGAACAAGTAATTAAAAAGCAGCAGTAAAATAACAATAGCGAGACTACAGTTGAAGTCGGAGATTTACATACACTTAGACTGGAGTCATTAAAACTCCTTTTCAACTACTCCACAAATTTCTTCTAAACAAATTATAGTTTTGGAAAGTCGGTTAGGACATCTACTTTGTGCATGACACAAGTCATCTTTCCAACAATTGTTTACAGACAGATTATTTCACTGTATCACAATTCCAGTGGGTCAGAAGTTTACATACACTAAATTGACTGTGCCTTTAAACTGCTTGGAATATTCCCAAAAATTATGTCATGGCTTTAGAAGCAACTGATTGGCTAATTGACATAATTTGAGTCAATTGGAGGTGTATCTGTGGATTATTTCAAGGCCTACCTTCAAACTCAGTGCATCTTTGCTTGACATCATGGGAAAATCAAAAGAAATCAGCCAAGACCTCAGAAAATAAGTATAGACCTCCACAAGTCTGGTTCATCACTGGAAGCAATTTCCAAACGCCTGAAGGTACACGTTCACCACAACAAACAATAGTACGCAAGTATAAACACCATGGGACCACGCAGCTGTCACACCGCTCAAGAAGGAGACGCATTCTGTCTCCTACAGAAGTTTACATCCGCCTTAGCCAAATACATTTAAACTTTTTCACAATTCCTGTCATTTAATCCTAGTAAAGATTCCCTGTCTTAGGTCAGTTAGGATCACCACTTTATTTTAAGAATGTGAAATGTCCGAATAATAGTAGAGAGAATGATTTATTTCAGCTTTTATTTCTTTCATCACATTCCCACTGGGTCAGAAGTTTACATACACTCAAATAGTATTTGGTAGCATTGCCTTTAAATTGTTTAACTTGGGTCAAATGTTTCTGGTAGCCTTCCACAAGCTTCCCACAATAAGTTGGGTGAATTTTGGCCCAAATCTTTTGATTTTCCCGTGATGTCAAGAATAGAGGAACTTAGTTTGAAGGTAGGCCTTGAAATACATCCACAGATACACACCCAGTTGACTCAAATCATGTCAATTAGCCTATCAGAAGCTTCTAAAGCCATGACATAATTTCAGTCAACTTCGTGTATGTAAACTTCTGACCCACTGGAATTGTGATACAGTGAATTATAAGTGAAATAATCTGTCTGTAAACAATTGTTTGAAAAATTACTTGTGTCATGCACAAAGTAGATGTCCTAACCGACTTGCCAAAACTATAGTTTGTTAACAAGAAATTTGTGGAGTGGTTGAAAAAGAGTTTTAATGACTCCAACCTAAGTGTATGTCAACTTCCGACTTCATTTGTACAGGGGGTGCAGGTACAGTCAATGTGGGGGGCACCGGTTAGGCGATGTAATTGAGGTAATATGTACGTGTACTGTAGGTAAATTTATTAAAGTGACTATGCATAGACAATAACAGGGGTTAGCAGAGGCATAAAATAGAGGGGGGTGGGCAATCCAAATAGTCTGGTTAGCCATTTGATTAGATGTTCAGGAGTCTCATGGCTTGGGGGTAGAAGCTCTTGGATCTAGACTTGGCGCTCCGGTAACGCTTGCCGTGCAGTAGCACAGAGAACAGTCTATGGCAAGGGTGGCTGGAGTCTTTGACAATTTTTTGGGCCTTCCTCTGACACTGCCTGGTATAGAGGTCCTGTATGGCAGGAAGCTTGGCCCCAGTGATGTACTGCGCCATACGCATTACACTCTATAGTGCCTTGCGGTCGGAGACCGAGCAGTTGCCATACCAGGCAGTGATGCAACCCGTCAGGATGCTCTCGATGGTGCAGCTGTAGAACCTTTTGAGAATCTGAGGACTCATGCTAAATCTTTTCAGTCTCCTGAATGGGAATAGGTTTTGTTGTGCCCTTTTCACGACTATCTTGGTGTGCTTGGAATATGTTAGTTTGTTGGTGATGTGAACACCAAGGAACTTGAAGCTCTCAAACTGCTCCACTACAGCCCCATCGATGAGAATGGGGACATGCTCGGTCCTCCTTTTCCTGTAGTCCACAATCATCTCCTTTGTCTTCATCACGTTGAGGGAGAGGTTGTCGTCCTGGCACCACATGGCCAGGTCTCTGACCTCCTCCCTATAGGCTGTCTTGTCATTGTTGGTGATCAGGCCTAGTACTGTTGTGTCATCGGCAAACTTAATGATGGTATTGGAGTCGTGCCTGGCCGTGCAGTCATGAGTGAACAGGGAGTACAGGAAGGGACCGAGCATGCACCCCTAAGGGGCCCGTGTGTTAAGGATCAGCATGGCGGATGTGTTGTTACCTACCCTTACCACCTGGGGGCAGCCCGTGAGGCAGTGCAGGATCCAGTTGCAGAGGGAGGTGTTCAGTCCCAGGGTCCTTAGCTCATTGATGAGCTTTGTAGGCACTATGGGGTTGAACGCTGAGCTGTAGTCAATGAATAGGATTCTCATATAGGTGTTCCTTTTGTCCAGTTGGGAAAGGGCAGTGTGGAGTGCAATAGAGATTGCATCATCTGTGGATCTGTTAGGGCGTATGCAACTTGGAGTGGGTCTAGGGTTTCTGGGATGATGGTGTTGATGTGAGCCATGACCAGCCTTTCAAAGCACTTCACGGCTACAGACGTGAGTGCTACGGGTCGGTAGTCATTTAGGCAGGTTACCTTAGAGTTCTTGGGCACAGGGACTACGGTGGTCTGCTTAAAACATGCTGGTATTAGTCTCACATAGAGAGAGGTTGAAAATGTCAGTGAAGACACTTGCCAATTGGTCAACTCATGCTCGCAGTACATGACCTGGTAATCTGGCCCTGGGGCCTTGTGAATGTTGACCTGTTTAAATCTCTTACTCACATCGGCTGCATAGAGCGTGATCACACAGTCGTCCGGAACAGCGTCTGGTGCTCTCATGCATGTTTCAGTCTTATTTCCCTTGAAGCGACCATAGAAGGGGTTTAGCTAGTCTGGTAGGCTCGTGTCACGGGGCAGCTCTCGGCTGTGCTTCCCTTTGTAGTCTGTAATGGTTTGAAAGCCCTGCCACATCTGACGAGCGTTGGAGCTGGTGTAGTACAATTCGATCTTAGTCCTGAATTGACCCTTGATGGTTTGTCAGAGAGCATAGCGGGATTTCTTATAAGCTTCCGGGTTAGAGTCCCGCTCCTTGAAAGTGGCAGCTCTACCCTTTAGCTTAGTGCGGATGTTTCCTGTAATCCATGGCTTCTGATTGGGGTATGTACGTACAGTCACTGCTGGGGTGACGTCATCGATGCACTTATTGATGAAGCCAATGACTGATGTGGTGTATTCCTCAATGCCATAGGAAGAATCCCGGAACATATTTCAGTCTGTGCTAGTAAAACTGTCCTGTAGCTTAGCATCTGCTTCATCTGACCACTTTTTTATTGACAGAGTGACTCTTGCTTCCTGCTTTAGTTTTTGCTTGTAAGCAGGAATCAGGAGGATAGAATTATGGTGAGATTTGCCAAATGGAGGGCGAGGGAAAGCTTTGTACTTGTCTCTTTGTGTGGAGTAAAGGTGGTCTAGAGTTTTTCCCCCTCTGGTTGCACAATTAACATGCTGATAGACATTTAGTAAAACTGATTTAAGTTTCCCTGCATTATAATCCCCAGCCACTAGGAACTCCGCCTCTGGATGAGCGTTTTCCTGTTTGCTTATGGTGGAATACATTTCATTGAGTGCGGTCTTTGTGCCAGCATCAGTCTTTGTGATATGTAGACAGCTACGAAAAATACTGATGAAAACTCTCTAGGTAGATAGTGTGGTCTACAGCTTATCATTAGATTCTCTACCTCAGGCAAGCAAAACCTTGAGGCTTGATTAGATATCGTGCACCAGCTATTCTTTACAAATATACATAGTCCGCCCCCCCTTGTCTTACCAGACGCCGCTGTTTTATCCTGCCGATACAGTTGTATGTTGATAATGTTGTCGTTCATCCACGATTCCATGAAGCACAAGATATTACAGTTTTTAATGTCCATTTGGTAGTTTAATCTTCCTCGTAGGTCACCGATTTTATTTTCCAATGATTGCATGTTAGCTCGTAGAACGGAAGGCATTGAGGGTTTATTCGATCGCCTACGAATTCTCAGAAGGCAGCCTGACCTCTGTCCTCTTTTTCTCCGTCTTCTCTTCACGCAAATTACGAAGATTTGGGCCTGTTCCCGGGAAAGCAGTATGTCCTTCACGTCGGCCTCGTCGTCAAGAAGAAAAAAAAGCTTCTGCCAGTTCATGTAGGGTTCACTGTTCTGAAGTCCAGATGTTATTTTCTGTCAAAAGAGATAAGTTAAAAAAATAAGTTACAAACGCAAAAAAAAATACAGTTGGTTAGGAGCACGTAAAACGTCAGCCATCTTCTCCAGCGCCATGATAAAGTGTTGTGCCAATCACGAATCTCAGCTTAAAAATTGGTGATCGCTTCAACAGTACCAATCAAAAGTTTAGATACACCTAATCTTTAAGGCTTTTTCTTTAGTAGTACTATTTTCTACATTGTAGAATAATAGTGAGGACCTCAAAACTGTGAAATAACACATATGGAATCATGTTGTAACCTAAAAAGTGTTAAACAAATCAAAATATATTTAATATTTCCGATTATTCAAAGTAGCCACCCTTTGCCTTGATGACAGCTTTGCACACTCTTGGTATTCTCTCAACCAGCTTCACCTGGAATGCTTTTCCAACAGTCTTGAAGGAGTTCCCACATATGCTGGGTCTTTCTTGGCTGCTTTTCCTTCACACTGCGGTCCAACTCATCCCAAACCATCTCAATAGAGTTGAGGTCGGGTGATTGTGAAGGCCAGGTCATCTGATGCAGCACTACATCACTCTCCTTCTTGGTCAAATAGCCCTTACACAGCCTGAAGGTGTGGGTCGTTGTCCTGTTGAAAAACAAATGATAGTGGGACAAAGCGCAAACCAGATTGGATGGAGTATCGCTGCAGAATGTTGTTGTAGCCATGCTGGTTAAGTGTGCCTTGATTTCTGAATAAATCACAGACAGTGTGACCAGCAAAGCACCCCCACATCATCACACCTCCTCCTCCATGCTTCACGGTGGAAACCACACATGCGGAGATTATCCGTTCACCTTCTCTGCGTCTCACAAAGACACGGTGGTTGGAACCAAAAATCTAAAATGTGTACTCATCAGACCAAAGGAGATACGCAGTCTCCTCTGAACAGTTCATTTTGAGATGTGTCTGTTACTTGAACTCTGTGAAACATTTATTTGTGCTGCAATCTGATGTGCAGTTAACTGTAATGAACTTATCCTGTGCAGCAGATGAAACTCTGGATTCTTTATTTTCTGTGGTTGTCCTCATGAGAGTGTCACGCCCTGATCTGTTTCACCTGTTCCTGTGATTGTCTCCAACCCCTTCAGGTGTCGCTTATTTTCCCAGTGTATTCATCCCAGTGTTTCCTGTCTCTCTGTGCCAGTTCGTCTTGTATGTTAGTCAAGTCAACCAGCATGTTTTTCCACGTACTCCTTTTGCAATTCTCTTTTTAATTGTCCTCCCAGTGTTGACCCCTGCCTGACTCTGGACTTCTTTCCCGCCTGCCTGATCATCCTGCCTGCCCTTCGGTACCTTTTGGACTCTGAACTGGTTTTGACCCTTTTGCCTGTCCACGACCATTCTCTTGCCTTCCCCTATTGGATTAATACATCTTGTAAGACTCCAACCATCTCCTTCCTGTGTCTGCACCTGGGTCTCGCCTTGTGTCATGATAGACAGTTTCATCATAGTGCTTTCTGCATTGACTGACCTTCATGTCTTAAAGTAATGATGGACTGTCGTTTCTCTTTGCTTATTTGAACTGTTCTTGCCATAATATGGACTTGGTCTTTTAACAAATAGGGCTATCATCTGTATACCACCCGTACCTTGTCACAACACAACTGATTGGCTCAAACGTATTAAGAAGGAGAGAAATTCCACAAATTACCGTTTAACAAAGCACACCTGTTAACTGAAATGCATTCCAGGTGACTACCTCATGAAGATGGTTGCGAGAATACCAAGAGTGTTTAAAGCTCTCATCAAGGCAAATGGTGTCTACTTTGAAGAATCTCAAATATAAATATATATTTTGATTTGTTTAACATTTTTTGGTTACTCCTGTACATGATTCCATATGTGTTATTTCATAGTTTTGAAAAACCCTGGAATGATTACGTGAGTCAATTCATGTTAGAATCACCTTTGGCAATGGTTACAGCTGTGAGTCTTTCTGGGTCTCGAAGATCTTTGCACACCTGGATTGTACACTTTGTAATTAAAAATATATATATATTCTTCAAGCTCTGTCAAGTTGGGTGTTGATCATTGCTAGAGTGCCATTTCCAAGTCTTGCCATAGATTTTTAAGCCGCTTTAAGTCAAAACTGTTACTAGGCCACTCAGGAACATTTAATGTTGTCTTGGTAAGCAACCCCAGGGCATACTTGGCCTTGTGTTTTAAGTTATGGTCCTGCTGAAAGGTAAATTTGTCTCCCAGTGTTTGCTGGAAGCAGACTTAAATAGGTTTTCCTCTAGGACTTTGCCTGTTCTTAGCTCTATTCCATTTATTTTTATTAAATACAACTCCCTAGTCCTTGGCGATGACAAGCATACCCAAACAACTCAATGATGTGTTCTGTTGGATTTGCCCCAAACATAAAGCTGTGTATTCATGACAAAGAGAATTTCTTTGCCACTTTTTTTGCAGTTTTACGTTAGTGCCATATTGCAAACAGGATGCATGTTTTGGGATATTTTTATTCTGTACAGGCTTCGTTCTTATTATGTGACTTGTTAAGCAACTTTTCACTTCTGAACTTATTTAGGCTTGCCATAACTAAGTGGTTGAGTACTTATTGACTCACTTATTGACATTCCAAAAAAAATTGAATTCCACTTTGACATTATGGGGTATTGTGTGTAGGCCAGTGACACAACATCTAAATGTAATACATTTTAAATTCAGGCTATAACACAATAAAATGTGGAAAAAGTCAAGGGTGTGAATACTTTCAGAAGGCGCTGTATTGCTTTCTTTCTCCCTCTTCTAGAATTCTCTTAATGAATTATGGAGCTCCCTTCTTTCTCCCCAGAGACTACTGACTGCCACATCAACATACTGCTATAATTAATTGGAGTCTCATTTACATTTAGATCTGATGTGTATGAGCATGTAAACCACTAACAAGGACAAATGTCATATTTCCATTTTAACACATACCTAAAAATACCCCAAACCTTTTAACAAGATGCTGTGATCAGAGATGGTGAATTTCTAAGTGTGAGAAAAAAGTGATAAGATAATGGATGATGTATAATAGTGGTTCCCAACCTTTTTCGGTTACTGTATCACCAAGTACATTTTGCTCTGCCCAGACTTCCCCTGAAGTACCCCCTCATGTGCATTTTACCAGTAAGCCTATGGTGTCTTGAGTCTTCTCAAGTACCCCCTGTGGATAGGCCAAGTACCCCCAGTCCTAGTACCTCTGGTTGGGAAACACTGAGCTAAAGGACAGGTCCTCTTTGAGATTCAGAGGGCAAACCTTGCCTGTCTTTCTCTGCTCATATCAAGCTGCTGATTAAAACCTCTCCTCTCCCAGTGGTGACAGAACCTCAGGATGGGCTGTCTGAATGCCCTGGAACTGGAAACCTGCAAGGTGTGACACTGATTTACTGCATGCATGGTGTTCTACCTACAGTACACAACATACACTACACTGCTATCACTTACATGTGTTTACCCTAAAGATTCAAGGTTTGGGTTTCTATGGATTTTAGTCTCCCACATCCCAGGTTAGTCTCTCGCTAGTCCCTGGTGTTTAAATCAACTGACAGGTTCAGCATTAACCCAGATTGTGAACATAAAGGGCACAGAATCCTACATTATCTCCCTCCCACAGAGCGGGGACATGGCACATTAATCACAGGCAAAGCTACCCACAGCACATGCACGTACGCACCCCCCTCAATTCACTGGTCAATTCACTCCACGTAACAATAGGAGTACACAGCGCCACAAGGGTCAAAGATGATGCTCTTTAATTACAAGAATGGATGAAAGGTTTTCTTCCTCCCTTTTCTCCTCAATGAAATGCAATCACACCATAATCAGCCATTCTGAGGTCAGAATTTACAGTATAGAATAAAACTGCTGCTAACAAATGCCCTTAGGATTATTTCATTCTAATGCAACGTGGCTCTTTGTAATATGAAAATGAAAAATAATGTTTAAAATGTCAGTGCCTGATTCAGTCGAACACTGCCTTCTTAGGCCTTTATACCTATCTACTGTAAATGTGTATCAAATGTTGATTTTCAATTACTTATGGTATTGACCTTATGTCTGAGAATTGTAACTGAGAATTAGCTAATGACTACTTGTTAAAAATTCCAAAAGTTTCATGGTGGGATAATTAATGATGTGCAGAATTATCTGAAAATTCATGGGAGTATATTTCATACATTACCTCTGTCTCCAACAATATCTGATTATTGTAACATTCTTAAAATTGTTGGAAATTAATGTGCAGGCTCTTTATGTACCTCTTTTCAAGCAACCATCTGGAACATCCACACATTAATCAATCACAGACCGGTATTGTGGAGAGATTGGCTACAGATGGTTGTTAGAGCCGACCTTCAGTTCATTCAGATCCATCATTTTACCATCTTTATACAAATCAGGCACAGACCAAACTCTCATTTTAGAATACTTCTGATTGTATAGGCAGTCAAGTCGGCAGATAGTACAATTACATTTAAACATGTTTCATAAAGGATGTCCATTCCAAAACCCACCTGCACCAGGGTGTATACATTCTTAAACTAAAAAACAAGGGGACTAGACCCTCCCTTATCAAGGGCAAAATTTGGTAAATATTTGAAGATTATTATTCAAGAAATTGAATGGAAAAAGGTGTGGACATCTTTTTTTAAGTGCAGAGAATCTAAAACACAAATGGTTCAGTACATTATAATAAATATAACTTACTGGACTCAAAAATGACAACTGACAGCAAATGTAATGTAAATCAGATGATGCTGGGCTTGTACATATATTGGTCAAGTTGGAAGCATGCTGGCATTTCTTTCTCCTTGACAGCAGTTTTATTGTGACTGCAAATGTATCATGATTACCTAATGTATCATGATTACCAAATGTATCATGATTACCAAATGTATCATGATTACCAAATGTATCATGATTACCAAATGTATCATGATTATATCAATTACGTATTTCATTATTTGTTGTTTTTTACATTTTGTTGCAGCCCTCCCATATATGCCAACATTCTTGTTTTGACTTTTTATTAGGATGGAATTGTGATATCTAAGGGAAGAAATATATAGATACTGTATGTGTGATGTGTTTGACATGTTGTATGTGTTGTAAATAAATCATTGTTAGTAAAACAAATAAAATATATCACCTGTGTCTTTCTCTGTCTGTGTATTTTCTTTGGCTTTTTAAACATTTTACACTACCATAACAACATACTTGAATTAATATAATATGAATGATATTGCAAGGAAGCATGTTAATTATGGTCATTAATGAAAATGCTGGGCGAGAATTTTGTTTGTGTATACCTGTTAATACCTCATCATTGCTACTGTCACACCTACAGCTTTAAGCCGTTTTACATAATGTCAGATTGACAAAAGCCTTATATAAGGGACAACCTGGCACATGGATGAGCTCATCTTTATTGGAATGGCCCTCTGTGTATATGTTTTTGGCATAGCGTCTTGCAAAAAGTGGTACAGTTAGTCTGGTAACAGAACAACAATGGAATGAGAATATCATGTTACATTCAACATTTAAATTACATTGTTTTGAATTACATTATTACTAAGATGATGTACGCAGTTGGCATAATCCATGATCTTTGTACATAATGAACTGTGTTTAATGTGTTATGCGGTTATATTTTCTCCGTTTTTCTTTTCTTTTTGTTTTATGTGTCAAACTCTAACACCTGGTAATGAAGTACACTCACACTGCATTTTAAGTCACTTTTTAACAGTGCATAAACATTGCTGTTGCAGTCACAATAGAGGCATGGAATACCGTAGATAAAACATTTCCCAGCCCACATTCTCTAAAGCACAGTGTAATCATACAGGTACACTGCTGACTTTACGTAAAGTGATGAGGAATGATCTTCTGATGAAGACCTTGCCTGGGGCGTCTCTGTGGATTTATGTCTTGCTCTATGGGGGAGGGAAGGGGGGAGCAGGCGGGAGCAAAGGGGAGAAAGGACAAACGCACTTTATTTTAATAAGGTGTTGTCACAGCAGATAGCCAGGTCCTATATCAGCTATGCAGTGGCTTTGGGAGCTCTGCCAGCCAGGCTGAATACAGCTCTGTTTCACTGGAGCTCTTGTGTGGGTGTCATGGACCCCAAATAAAAGTCTCCCACCTGCACCAACTGTTTAATCTGTAGCATGTCGTTTGGCACTGCAATTCGTTAGGGTGGCAGGTAGCCTAGCGATTAGAGTGTTGGGCCAGTAACTGAAAGGTTGCTGGCTTCTAATACCCACGCCAACAAAGTGAAAAACTCTCACTTGCTCCAGGGGTGCCATACTACTATGGCTGACCCTGTAAAACAACACATTTCACTGCACCTACCTGATGTATGTGACAATAAAACATCTTATTTTTTCGTAAATATGAATCCAGCTCTGTATAGCTCACTCCCCAACCCTGTAGAGTACTAATAAAATCTAAATCTAAAACTCAATCCCTCCTTCTATACACTGCTTGCTGGTGCTCCCTGGTGAACTGAGTGTATAAATCAGCTCTATAGGAACCAGGGAACTAAGAGATTGGTCCTGGCCACTACATGGCCTGTTTGGTTATTCTGAATGACCAGGATGAGGAGGAATGCATCTCTTGCCACTGCATCTAATAGTCACTGAGAGAAATAATGCATAGGAAAGATAGAATACACAATTAGCTTATTTCCATATAATAGCACAAGATACTGGGACACTGAACCATGTACAGGACAGTGTGTTCCTATAAACAATAAACATACTACCACCACTAATCCATCCACCTCTCGATTAGTACTAGAATTAGTCAGTTCTCAGAAGTCATTATGGTCTAATCACTCAGTAAACACCAAGTCAGCCATTTCTCTGAGAGTGAATCGCTCTCTGCTATGTCAATATCACAATCATTATTTATCCCCTATGTATCCAACACACAATAGATTGCTTAACTGCAGCTAGAAGCTGCTTGATAAATATTTATTGACATGATCACACGGCCTATTTGCTGGCATAGCAATATTTCCATGACATTGGATTCGGTTTATTTTAATGCATATTTCAAACTCATTGTCCATTCATGCATATGATGCGCTAACTGTGCATTATGACCACATAACACGCATTTTACCTCACTTTAGGTAAAGGGTTACAGGCTCATCTTTCATTGCGTATGTGTTAATGGCTATTTTTTGAGAAATGTATAGTCAAACGGTGGTGTGAGGCTGTGTTATAATTTCAGATAAAATATATTCTCTGCCTGTGCAAACGTGGGACAAAAGGTTACAACAGAAAATAAGTAGGTCACACAGGGGAAAAGGGACTTTCTTTTCACTTAAAATATCCAGGGTATGGTTGAAATCTAAATAAAAAAAATATAAAAAATATACTAGTATGTAAATTAGATATTTCTGTATTTCATTTTCAATACATTTGCTAACATTTAAAAAAATGATCACTTTGTCATTATGGGGTATTGTGTGTAAACTGTGTCATGTATAAACTGCTAATATAATCAAAATCACTTATCCTTGGTTAGACACTCTCCTGAGGCACAAAAAGGTGCTATCTAGAACTTAAAAGGGTTATTCGGCTGTCCTCGTAGGAGAACCCATTGACAAACCCTTTTTGGTTCCAGGTAGAAACCTTTTGAGTTCCATGTAGAACTATTTCCACAGAAGGCTCTACATGGAACCCCAAAAAGTTCTACCTGGAACCAAAAAGGGTTCTAGAACTAGACATGTTTAATTCTATTGTAGAGATAGCGTTTACTGACAATTACACGTTGGGAGCACGTGGCCAAAGTGCTCTATTTTCATGTCATCTGACCATAGCACCGGCTCCAATCCAAGTGCCAATGCCGTTTCTCAAACTCCAGGCGGTGCTATGGTCATATGACATGTAAATAGAGCACTTTGGCTACGTGCTCCCAACGTGTAATTTTCAGTAAACGAGAGGGGAGTCCATGAAAGCAGATTGAGGATATCAAGGATCTGGAAAGATTATATATGGAGGTATGATCTGAGATCCTTCCCAATGTGTTCTCCAATCTCATGAAACCTTTTAGAAAAAGTCTCAGTTTCATTATCCTAGCAAGAGCAGGGTACTAGGGTATAGAAAACAGGGGTGCCAATAACTTTGATCCCTATCTTTTTTAGATTTGTTTGTATTACTAATTATATTTCTCTGAGCAATTGTATTTGTATAACATATAATTTTCCGCCAAACATTTGCATACACTATAGCTGAGTATTTGTATTATTTATTTAATACAGTCTTTTTTGCTCATCTTTGTCACGCCCTGACCATAGAGATCCTTTTTCTGTCTCTATTTTGGTTGGTCAGGGTGTGAGTTGGGGTGGGCATTCTATGTTGTCTAGTTCTATGTGTTTGGCCGGGTGTGGTTCTCAATCAGAGGCAGCTGTCTATCGTTGTCTCTGATTGAGAACCATACTTAGGTAGCCTTTTTGTGTTTGTGGGTAGTTGTTTTCTGTTTTGTGTGTATACCTGACAGAACTGTTGAGTTTTGTTCCACTTTTGTTTTTGGCGTAGTGTTCTGAGTATATTAACACGTACCACGCTGCACCTTGGTCCATTCCTTCCAACAATCGTTACAATCTTTATCAAGGGTACCAATAATTATGTACCTGACTGTATATAGGCCTACATAATTCAGTTTATTGCTAATGTTTTTCTACTTTTCCATCGACAGTCAGCCAATAATTTATGTATAAGTGAACTCACCTATCCATCCATCCAGTCAAAATCTGACTTTTAAGTTTTCAGGAAATGTGACAGGAGTGTCACATTTCCCTGCTCAAATCATCAAAGGCCTCCTCCTTGCCAAGCTCTGAACCTACCTATGAGCATAAACATAACTCAGAAGAGAAGAATCAAAGACTGCTGTGTCAGCGAATGGTGTTCTGTAGTTCATTTTCTTGTATGATTGTCTTTGTAAACAGCTGCTCCTCACACTTTAAAAGGCTGGCAGGAGTAGGTAAAGCATGTTTCAGTGGGGTGGTGCTAGGCCCCGGTGTTTTATCCTAAACTCACCCTGCATTGGGAGGAGAAAGGATGCCAAGTCATAGGAGATTTATGAGTCTGCGTCCTGTGCCCTTTTACATGATAAGTATGAGAATGCACTTATTGATTTATCCCTTGCTGCCACAGTGGAAATCAAAATGGATTTCTGAATCGGCTCGACTCTTAAATCCCGACCTGAAGAATTGTGATTTATGGGCCTGGCGTCAGGGGCGGGGCGCTCTACAGACCAACTTATTCAATCAAACCTGTTGAGCCTTTTGAATACCGTAAAACTTAAAAAGCCAAGTCTCAATAATAGCCGGGCAACGGCACAAATTTCAGCAAATAAACGCAAGGTCTAAATTAATTATTTACGAGGTTACCATGAATTAACATGAAATATACATTTAAAATTTTTGTTACTTTTTGGGGGCCTTATTGTTATTAGCCCATACAAACACACTGAATAACAGATTCACTACATGGAACAACAGGAAGTCCCCCCAAAACATGTAAAGGAAGTTGGTTCTGAAGTGTCTGTCCTATACCTGAGAGATATAACAAAGATCAGGAAACATTTATTTTATTTTGTACATGTATTTAACCCCTTATTTCTGGCACTAAACAGTCTCCATAACCAAACGCATATGGACACCTGCTCGTCGAACATCTCATTCCAATATCATGACCTTTAATATGGAGTTGGTCTCCCCTTTACTGCTATAACAGCCTCCACTCTTTTGGAAAGGCTTCCACTAGATGATGGAACATTGCTACAGGGACTTGCTTCCATTCAGCCACAAGAGCATTAGTGGGGTTGGGCACTGATGTTGGGTGATTTGGCCTGGCTCGCAGTCGGCATTCCAATTCATCCCAAAGGTGTTCGATGGGGTTGAGGTAAGGGCTCTGTGCAGGCCAGTCAAGTTCTTCCACACCAATCTTGACAACCTGTTTCTGAATAGACCTGCCATTGATCACAGGGGCATTGTCATGCTGAAACAGGAAAGGGCCTTCGTCTAGAATGTCATTGTATGCTGTAGCGTTAAGATTTTTCTTAACTGGAACTAACGGGTCTTGCCCGAACCATGAAAAACAGCCCCAGACCATTATTCCTCCTCCACCAAATTTTACAGTTAGCACTATGCATTTGGGCAGGTAGTATTCTCCTGGAATCTGCCAAAACCAGATTCGTCCATCAGATTGCCAGATGGCGAGCTTTACACCACTCCAGCCGATGCTTGCCATTGCACATGGGGATTTTAGGCTTGCGTGCGGCTGCTCGGCCATGGAAACACATTTCATGAAGCGCCAGACAAACAGTTATTGTGCTGATGTTGCTTCCAGAGTCAGTTTGGAACTCGGTAGTGAGTGTTGCAAGCGAGGACAGACGATTTTTACATGCTGCGCGCTTCAGCACTCAGCAGTCCCGTTCTGTGAGCTTGTGTGGCTTAGCTGTTGTTGCTCCTAGGCATTTCCACTTCACAAAAACAACACTTACAGTTGACCAGGGCAGCTCTAACAGGGCAGAAATGTGATAAACTGACTTGTTGGAAAGGTGGCATCCTATGATGGTGCCAAGTTGAACGTCACTGAGCTCTTCAGTAAGCCAATTCTACTGCCAGTATTTGTCTATGGAGATTGCATAATTTTATGGGGTGTCCACATACGTTTGTATATATAGTGTACTTCCATTCATTTTTTCAACTGGTATAGGGAGATCTTCAGACGAGTCTTGTGAGGCCTGTGGGCAGATCAGCTGTACCGACTACATCAATACTGAGAACATCATTGTGTTCGTGAGAGTCTTGTGGTAAACCGTGGGGTGTTGGGATGAGCGTGCAGAGATTGACACAGAGACAGGTAGGCTTTAGTCCGCAAAAATAACTTTACTAAGATAGAAAATAAATATATCAAAGAAATAACTTAGGTTTTGCTCGGTCTTCCTTCTCTCTCCTAATAACCTCTACTTCATCACCATCCCTGATCCGGGAGCATCCTCATCAGTAAAAAAGCTGACTAGCATAGCCTAGCATAGCGCCACAAGTAAATACTAGCATATAAATATCATGAAATCACAAGTCCAATACAGCAAATGAAAGATACACATCTTGTGAATCCAGCCATCATTTCCGATTTTTAAAATGTTTTACAGCGAAAACACAATATGTATTTCTATTAGCTAACCACAATAGCAAAAGACTCAACCGCATATTTTCACAATTGTTTTACCGCATAGGTAGCTATCACAAAACCGACCAAATAGAGACATAATTAGTCACTAACCAAGAAACAACTTCATCAGATGACAGTCTTATAACATGTTATACAATAAATCTATGTTTTGTTCGAAAATGTGCATATTTGAGGTATAAATCATAGTTTTAGATTGCACCTACAATCACAAATAGCACCGAAGCAGCAAGAATAATTACAGAGAGCAACGTGAAATACCTAAATACTCATCATAAAACATTTATGAAAAATACATGGTGTACAGCAAATGAAAGATAAACATCTTGTGAATCCAGCCAATATTTCAGATTTTTTTAAGTGTTTTACAGCGAAAACAAAATATAGCATTATATTAGCTTACCACAATAGCTAAACACACAACCGCATTCATTCACCGCAAAGGTAGCAATCGCAAAAAAACAGCAAAAGATATAAAATTAATCACTAACCTTGACCAACTTCATCAGATGACAGACCTATAACATCAGGTTATACAATACACGTATGTTTTGTTCGAAAATGTTCATATTTTGAGCTGCAAACCGTGGTTATACATTGTGAATATGTAGCATCGATTCACCAGAATCTCCGGAGAAATTTTGGACAGTCACCTAATCTAATCAAAGAACTCATCATAAACTTTACTAAAAAATACATGTTGGACAGCAAATGAAAGATACACTAGTTCTTAATGCAATTGCCGTGTTAGATTTTTTAAAATAACTTTACCATAACAAACAGCTTACGTTATAGCGAGACAGCGGCCGCAAAAAGGAAGGAAAATACGACTAAACATTTTCCACAGAAATACGAAATAACATCATAAATGGTTCTTACTTTTGCTGAGCTTCCATCATAATCTTGTACAAGGAGTCCTTTTTTCCAGATTAAATCGTTGTTTGGTTTTTGAATGTCCTCTTCTCCTGTCGAATTAGCAACCTTAGCTAGCCAAGTGGCGCGAAGATGTCCATCTTCACCTAACGCAGAGAACGGAAAACTCCAAAACTCCCGATAAACGTTGAATAATCTGATAAAACTATATTGAAAAAACATACTTTACGATGATATTATCACATGTATCAAATAAAATCAAAGCCAGAGATATTAGCCGTCTATACCGAACGCTTTTCAGAAGCCAATGCTGATGTCCTTCCCGCGCCTTGGTAGACAAAGGAAATAGTGGTCACGTCATTCCAAGAACTCTTGTTCGACCTCAGATCAAGCTAGACACCCCATTCCACCTTCCACTGCCTGTTGACATCTAGTGGAAGGCGTATGAAGTGCATGTATATCGATAGATTTCAAGCAAATGAATAGGAAGGCCCTGGAACAGAGCCTCGATTTCAGATTTTTCACTTCCTGTCAGGAAGTTTGCTGCCAAATGAGTTCTGTTTTACTCACAGATATAATTCAAACAGTTTTAGAAACTTGAGAGTGTTTTCTATCCAATAGCAATAATAATATGCATATTGTACAATCTAGAATAGAGTACGAGGCAGTTTAATTTGGGCACGATTTTTTACAAAGTGAAAACAGCGCCCCCATATTGACAAGAACACGGCTGCTACGTTACCGGGATCATTTTCCTAAACAACCACTGAATTGCAGAGCGCCAAATTCAAAAATAATCCTAAAAATATTTATAATCATGGAATCACAAGTGAAATATACCAAAACACAGTTTAGGTTGTTGTTAATCCACCTATCGTGTCAGATTTTGAAAATATGCTTTACAGCGAAAGCAATCCAAGCGTTTGTGAGTGTATCAGTCAATGCTCAAACAGTTAGCCTTATATTAGCTTGGTCACGAAAGTCAGAAAAGCAATAAAATTAATCGCTTACCTTTGATAATCTTCGGATGTTTGCACTCACGAGACTCCCAGTTACACAATAAATGTTATTTTTGTTCGATAAATATTAGTTTTATAACAAAAAACGCCATTTGGGTTGCGCGTTGTGTTCAGAAAACCACAGCCTCGCTCCGTTCCTGAAAGGCAGACAAATTCCAAAAAGTATCCGTAATGTTCGTAGAAACATGTCAAACGTTTTTTATAATCAATCGTCAGGTTGTTTTTAACATACATAATCGATAATATTGCAACCGGACGGTAAGCTATTCAATAAAAGAGAGAAAGAAAATGTCGAGCTACCCCTCTCGCGCGCAGGAACTAATCAAAGGACACCTGACTCGTTTTGAAAAATCTTGCTCATTTTTCAAAATAAAAGCCTGAAACTATGTCTAAAGCCTGGTCACAGCTTGAGGAAGCCATTGGAAAAGGAATCTGGTTGATACGCCTTTAAATGGAGGAGGGGCAGGCAACAGAACAGGGATAAAAAAAAGCACTTCCAGGTTGGATTTCCTCAGGTTTTCGCCTGCAGAATCAGCTTTGTTATACTCACAGACAATATTTTGACAGTTTTGGAAACTTCGGAGTGTTTTCTATCCCATGCCTCAGGACTACCTGGCATGATGACTCCTTGTTGTCCCCAGTCCACCTGGCCGTGCTGCTGCTCCAGTTTCAACTGTTCTGCCTGCGGCTATGGAACCCTGACCTGTTTACCGGACGTGCTACCTGTCCCAGCAGGAGCTGTAGAGATACTCTCAGTGATCGGCTATGAAAAGCCAACTGACATTTACTCCTGAGGTGCTGACTTGTTGCACCCTCGACAACTACTGTGATTATTATTATTTGACCATGCTGGTCATTTATGAACATTTAAACATCTGGGCCATGTTCTGTTTTAATCTACACCCGGCACAGCCAGAAGAGGACTGGCCACCCCTCATAGCCTGGTTCCTCTCTAGGTTTCTGTTAGTGGAATTAAATAATTCCTCTAATGTACTCATTAATTAAATTCAATCTGTCTATTTATAAGAATTTGTAAGATACTTATTAACATAAAATAGACAGGATACAGTCTTATTAAAATTAGATAATAGTGTTTATTCTCGGAGCACGCTCCCATTTGATCATAAACACAGGTTTATATACAAGATATGACATCATGGGTTACAGAATAAGTCTCATTGTCCTGACAAATAGAAAACAGGTTCAAAAGTTCATTCCAACTTCACAGCGCACACACATGACACACAATATAATCAATTATCCTGAAGGCTCACTATAATTTATTACCACTTTAGCAGACAACTCAAGATAATGGAAGACCTAAAAAGTTACCCACAGCCTTATCTAAACATCTCAGGGCTAAGTTGGGTCAGTTCAACCATAGTTTAATGACCCTTTCTGCTTACTTTATAACCCACAACACAAATCTCTTTTCACCAGGGGTGCAATTAGTTATAGTTTTATCTAAAGCTAGAATTTGTTTTAACTATTTATTAACAAAATTCCTAACAGTTTCTTCCTAGGTTTTGGCCTTTTTAGGGAGTTTTTCCGAGCCACCGTGCTTCTACACCTGCATTGCTTGCTGTTTGGGGTTTTAGGCTGGGTTTCTGTACAGCACTTTGAGATATCAGCTGATGTAAGAAGGGCTATATAAATACATTTGATTTGATTTAGGTGACCGTGATGGTTTGAGGGCCAGATTGGGAATTTAGGCAGGACACCGGGGTTAACATCCCTACTCTTACGATAAGTTCCATGGGATCTTTAATGACCTCAGAGAGTCAGGACACCCATTTAACGTCCCTTCCGAAAGACAGCACCCTACACAGGGCAGTGTCCACTGGGGCATTAAGATATTTTTTTTTAGACCAGAGGAAAGAGTGCCTCCTACTGACCCTCCAACACCACTTCCAGCAGCATCTGGTCTCCCATCCAGGGACGTCTCTCCCACGGTGTGCCATCGTGCTCCTTTTATTTAGCCTCCACGGCTGGTTGGCACTTTCCTCTAATTACCTCCACTTAGCTGTCCGTGTCGGGGTGCCCAGCTCCCGTATTCCCAGCAGAGCGAGCCAACGTTGCCTCACGTACCTCCCCTCTATTACCATCCCCCGGGGTCGACCTCCTGGGATACCACAGTCTCTTCTTTCCATAGAAGGGTCATAATATTTTGTAGGCCAAACCCATTCAGACTCTACAGACAATTTTGTGAAAATACACATTTTCTGGATGTCTCATGGTCTAACAAACATCGCTCTACCTCTGTCACCTTCACCAGAGATGCGTTAGTGTGATATCAGCGGATGCGGTGGATTGAGAAGCATCAAAGCAAAACAACGGATCTCTATATGAAACTGACAGATTTTTCTGGGTATTTTTATATTATATTATTTAGATTTCCGTGGGAGAGCGGACATCAACTCTAGCAAATAAACACCTAGGTTAGTAATTGAAGTTTTACGGTAAGTCAAAAACATGTGTTCCTGCTTTGCAAGAATATGTTAAGAATCACATACTCGACTCTAAATTACTAGCTTACTCCAGTGTCAAATATGAACATGATCAACTGTTCATTCATTCACATGCTTTCCCCTCTCAAGAGGAATGTTAAGTTTCGGTTGAATAGGGTCCTTAAAATGAAAGTGAACATTCTGGATTCTCCCAAGGTCCCATAGGAAACACCTTCCGCTCTCTGCACAGGATTAATAAACAGATTTGATACAGCACACCTGTCAACTCACATGATTAATGGACTTACAATCATTCATAAATTAAACCGTTCTTGAAACTAGATATGAAAATATCCTGGCATGAAAATATTAACATCAAGTTACAGAGCACTTCGGGGATATTTGGCCCTTCTGTCTCAAATGTTCACTGACCCACAAACAACTTCTTCTGGTTATAGAATATGACATTTCTCAAGAGAGTGAGAAGTGATTTCAACTGCTGATACTCATGTTCATTGACATTTGAACTCAAAGTTTAGATTTATAGTAGTTTCTTTGCTACCGTTATTTGAACTGTGCATAGAAACGTTTCTAGTAAAAATGTTTAGCTTTGGTATCAATGGAAATGCAAAGACAACTGTCACACTGTCTGACTTTTTCACACCTGAAGAATGGAGACAGACAGCATAGCTGCGCAGTCTCCTGGGAAAATTAGTAATTATTCATCACTTGTCACCAAAACAGGAGAGCGAAGTAGCTCTTCTGAACATGAAAGCTTCTAAGACCAAGGACTTTGATTTGAAACGTGTTCCTGTCTTGCCAACTTCCTTTTCTGACAAGACAGAACTACATCCTTTCATCCAAATGTGTGTGAAGTACGACGTAACAAGTGTTTGATCAAGTTGTAGGGCCACTGCTTCTAAAAGCTGAATTAGCTCCATGTATCCATATGTCAACACAATGTCATGTGTTCCCACGGGGGACCAGTACGAAAACATTCTGAAAATGCATGCATACAGTAGATACAGTAAGAGCGTCTGCTAAATGACTAAAATGTAAACATGTAAATATGTAATGTGACATGTAGTTAATACTAAAGATTCATGTCATCCACATCGAGGGCCAGATGAAGAAATCATAGGCCCAGTGCTTTGTTTTATGCGATTCTTTGTCATTTACATGACAGAAGACATTAGCTGAATCTTTTTTAATACCACACAAATGCCCGAAATGAGTGGCTACTCCGACACTGACAAACTGTGATCAATCTGGTCTTTAATTCAAACGAACAATAACCTAGGCCAATGAAGAAACACAAATTGTACAATATTAGAAGGTAATACAGTTGAAGTCAGAAGTTTACATACACCTTAGCCAAATACATTTCAACTTTTCAGTTTTTCACAATTCTTGACATTTAGTCCTAGTAAAAAGTCCCTGTATTAGGTCAGTTAGGATGACCACTTTATTTTAATGTGAAATGTCAGGATAATAGTAGAGAATTATTTATTTCAGCTTTTATTTATTTAATATTCCCAGTGGTCAGAAGTTTACATACACTCAATTAGTATTGGGTATCATTGCCTTTAAATTGTTAAACTTGGGTCAAATGTTTTGGGTAGCCTTCCACAAGCTTCCCACAATAAGTTGGGGGAATTTTGGCCCATTCCTCCTGACAGAGCTGGTGTAACTGAGTCAGGTTTGAAGGCCTCCTTGCTCAAACATGCTTTTTCAGTTCTGCCCACAAATTTTCTATGGGATTGAGGTCAGGGATTTGAGATGGCCAATCCAATACCTTGACTATGTTGTCCTTAAGCCATTTTGCCACAACTTTGGAAGTATGCTTGTGGTCATTGTCCATTTGGAAGACCCATTTGCGAACAAGCTTTAACTTCCTGACTGATGTCTTGAGATGTTGCTTCAATATATCCACATAATTTCCCCTCCTCATGATGCCATCTATTTTGTGAAGTGCACCAGTCCCTGTTGCAGTAAAGCACCCCCACAACATGTTGCTGCCACCCCCGTGCTTCATGGTTGGGATGGTGCTCTTTGGCTTGCAAGCCTCCTCCTTTTTCCTCCAAACATAACGATGGTCATTATGGCCAAACAGCTCTATTTTTGTTTCATCAGACCGGAGGACATTTCTCCAAAAAGTAGGATATTTTTCCCCATGTGCAGTTGCAAACCGTAGTCTTGCTTGTTTTTTTTATGGCAGTTTGGAGCAATGGCTTCTTCCTTGCTGAGTGGCCTTTCAGGTTATGTTGATATAGGACTCATTTTACTGTGGTGTCACGAACCGGCTCGAAGCCCGTAACAAAAAGGGAGACAACGTGGAGATAAGGAATAACAAAATATATTTATTAACTAAGGTAACCTATATACAAATAAACAACAGCGTGTCTGCATGGAGAGAATCTCCCAATAAATGTGGAAGAGGTCTATTTATCCGGGGACACACCCGGGCCCAGGTGTTTCCCGGGTCGCTGACGACCCTCCCGGTTCCGCCCACCGGCATCCTAATAAGGAAACAAGAGCAAAGAGAGAGAATACAGCAGACAGAGTGGCAGGGTCATCACAGTGGATATAGATACTTTTGTACCCGTTTCCTCCAGCATCTTCACAACGTCCTTTGCTGTTGCTCTAGGATTGATTTGCACTTTTCGCACTGAAGTACGTTCATCTCTAGGAGACAGAACACGTCTCCTTCCTGAGCGGTATGACGGCTGTGTGGTTCCATGGTGTTTATACTTGCGTAGTATTGTTTGTACAGATGAACCTGTTACCTTCAGACGTTTGGAAATTGCTCCCAAGGATGAACCAGACTTGTGGAGGTCTAGCATTTTTTCCTGAGGTCTTGGCTGATTTCTTTTGATTTTTCCATGATTTCAAGCAAAGAGGAATTGAGTTTGAAGGTAGGCCTTGAAATACAACCACAGGTACACCTCCAATTGACTCAAATCATGTCAATTAGCCTATCAGAAGCTTCTAAAGCCATGACATAATTTTCTGGAATTTTCCAAGCTGTTTAAAGGCACAGTCAACTTAGTGTATGTAAACTTCTGACCCACTGGAATTGTGATACAGTGAATGAAAAGTGAAATAATCTGTCTGTGAACAATTGTTGGAAAAATTACTTGTTTCATACACAAAGTAGATGTTCTAACCGACTTGCCAAAACTATAGTTTGTTCACCTCTCTAGGGTATGTGGGACGGTAGCATCTCACTTCGTCAACAGCCAGTGAAACTGCAGGGCGCCAAATTCAAAACAACATAAATCCCATAATTAAAATTCCTCAAACATACAAGTATTTTACACCATTTTAAAGATACACTTGTTGTACATCCAGCCACAGTGTCCGATTTCAAAAAGGCTTTACAACGAAAGCACACCAAACGATTATATTAGGTCAGGGCCAAGTCACAGAAAAACACAGCCATTTTTCCAGCCAAAGAGAGGAGTCACAAAAAGCAGAAAGAGATAAAATTAATCACTAACCTTTGATGATCTTCATCAGATGACACTCATAGGACTTCATGTTACACAATACATGTATGTTTTGTTCGGTAAAGTTCCTATTTATATCCAAAAATCTGAGTTTACATTGACGCGTTATGTTCAGTAGTTCCAAAACATCCAGTGATTTTCCAGAGAGCCACATCAATTTACAGAAATACTCATAATAAACATTGCTAAAAGATACAACTGTTGTGCATGGAATTTTAGATCCACTTCTCTTTAATGCAACCGCTGTGTCAGATTTTTTTTAAACTTTACGGAAAAAGCACACCATGCAATAATCTGAGTACAGCGCTCAGAGACCAACACAACCCAAACAGATATCCGCCATGTTGTGTAGTCTACAGAAGTCAGAAATAGCATTATAAATATTCACTTACCTTTGATCTTCATCAGAATGCACTCCCAGGAATCCCAGTTCCACAATAAATGTTTGTTTTGTTCGATGAAGTCCATCATGTATGTCCAAATACCTCCTTTTTGTTAGCGAGTTTAGCCCAGTAATCAAAATTCATGACGCGCGATCACTAGGTGCAGACGAAAAGTCAAAAAGTTCTGTTACAGTCCGTAGAAACATGTCAAACGATGTATAGAATCAATCTTTAGGATGTTTTTAACATAAATCTTCAATAATGTTTCAACCGGAGAATTCCTTTGTCTTGTTTTTGCCTGCCATATGAGTTATGTTATACTCACAGACATCATTCAAACAGTTTTAGAAACTTCAGAGTGTTTTCTATCAAAATCTACTAACAATATGCATATCCTAGCATCTGGGCCTGAGTAGCAGGCAGTTTACTCTGGGCACGCTTTTCATCCGGACGTGAAAATACTGCCCCCTACCCAAGAGAGGTTAACAAGAAATTTGTGGAGTGATTGAAAAACTAGTTTTAATGACTCCAACCTAGTGTATGTAAATTTACGACTTCAACTATATATATAAACTCAGAAAAAAAAGAAACGTCCTCTCACTGTCAACTGCGTTTATTTTCAGCAAACTTAACATGTGTTTATATTTGTATGAACATAACAAGATTCAACAAAAGACATAAACTGAACAAGTTCCACAGACATGTGACAAACAGAAATGGAATAATGTGTCCCTGAACAAAGGGGGGTTCAAAATCTAAAGTAACAGTCAGTATCTGGTGTGGCCAGCAGCTGCATTATGTACTTCAGAGCATCTCCTCCTCATGGACTGCACCAGATTTGCCAGTGCTTGTTGTGAGATGTTACCCCACTCCTCCACCAAGGCACCGGCAAGTTCCCTGACATTTCTGGGGGGGAATGGCCCTAGCCCTCACCCTCCGATCCAACAGGTCACAGACGTGCTCAATGGGATTGAGATCCGGGCCCTTCACTGGCCATCGCAGAACACTGACATTCCTGTCTTGTAGGCAATCACGCACAGAACGAGCAGTATGGCTGGTGGCATTGTCATGCTGGCCGGTCATGTCAGGATGAGCCTGCAAGAAGGTTAACACATGCATTTTCACTTTTGGATGAATAGCGTGCCCAGAGTGAACTGCCTCCTACTCAGTCCCAGATGCTAATATATGCATATTATTATTAGTATTGAATAGAAAACACTCTGAAGTTTCTAAAACTATTTGAATGATGTCTATGAGTATAACAGAACTCATATGGCAGGCAAAAACCTGAGACAAAATCCTAACAGGAAGTGGGAAATCTGAGGTTTGTAGTTTTTGAACTCAGCCCTTATCGAATTCACATTGGGATATGGGTTATGTTGCACTTCCTAAGGCTTCCACCTGATGTCACCCATCTTTAGAACATTGTTTCAGGCTTCTCATGTGAAGGGGGGCCGGTTGGGAGCTGTTTGACTAAGGGGTCTGCCAGCAGCCTCGTTCTCAGTCATGCGCATTTCACATGAGAGGTAGCTCTCGTTCCATTGCTTTTCTACAGACAATGGAATTCTCCGGTTGGAACAGTATTGAACGTTAACTTCTCTAGGATAGGTGGGACGCCAAAAGCCAGTAAAAATGCAGAGCGCCAAATTCAGATATAAAAATCTAACTTTCATGAAATCACACATGAAAGACACCAAATTAAAAATACACTTGTTGTGAATCCAGCCAACATGTCTGATTTCAAAAAGGATTTACGGCGAAAGCACACCAAATGATTATGTTAGGTCAGTACATAGCCACAGAAAAACACAGCCATTTTTCCAGCCAAAGAGAGGAGTTACAAAAAGCAGAAATAGAGATATAATGAATCACTAACCTTTGATGGTCTTCATCAGATGACACTCATAGGACTTCATGTTACACAATACATGTATGTTTTGTTCGGTAAAGTTCATATTTATATCCAAAAATTGGAGTTTAGGCGGGACGCTACTGTCTCACTTGGCAAAAAGCCAGAGAAAATGCAGAGCGCCAAATTCAATTTAATTACTATAAATATTACTATAAAAATCTAACTTTCATTAAATCACACATGAAAGATCCCAAATTAAAGCTACACTGGTTGTGAATCCAGCCAACGTGTCAGAATTCAAATAGGCTTTTCGGCAAAAGAAAACGATGCTATTATCTGAGTTAGCACCATTGTAAACAAAGAGAGATAAGCATATTTCAACCGTGCAGGCGCGACACAAAACGCAGAAATAAAAATATAATTCATGCCTTACCTTTGACGAGCTTCTGTTGTTGGCACTCCAATATGTCCCATAAACATCACAAATGGTCCTTTTGTTCGATTAATTCCGTCGATATATATCCAGAATGTCCATTTATTTGGCGCGTTTGATCCAGAAAAACACTGGTTCCAACTCGGGAAATATGACTACAAAATATCTAAAAAATTACCTGTAAACTTTGCCAAAACATTTCAAACTACTTTTGTAATACAACTTTAGGTATTTTTTTTACGTAAATAATCGATACAATTGAAGACGGGATGATCTGTGTTCAATACAGGATTAAAACAATCTGTAGCATGCTTTCTGGTCATGCGCCTCTATCTAACAGGACACTTCAAGTGACTCTGATTCAATATGGCCGTACTTCTTCATTACACAAAGGAAAAACCCTCAACTAATTTCTGAAGAATGTTGACATCCAGTGGAAGCGGTAGGAACTGCAAGAAGGTCAATTAGAAATCTTTATTCCCAATGAAAATCCATTGAAAAGAGAGTGACCTCAAAAAAATATATATCTTTATGGTTTGTCCTCGGGGTTTTGCCTGCGAAATAAGTTATGTTATACTCACAGACATGATTCAAACAGTTTTAGAAACTTCAGAGTGTTTTCTATCCAAATCTACTGACAATATGCATATCTTATCTTCTGGGGATGAGTAGCTGGCAGTTGAATTTGGGTATGCTTTTCATCCAAACGTGAAAATGCTGCCCCCTATCCTAGAGAAGTTAATGATAAAAACATCCTAAAGATTGATTCTATACTTAGTTTGACAAGTTTCTTCGACCTGTAATATAACTTTTTGAACTTTTCGTCCGACTGGACCTGAACGCGCTTTTGGATTTGTTTACCAAACACCCTAACAAAAGAAGCTATTTTGACATAAATGGACATAAATGATGGACATTATCGAACAAAACAAACATTTATTGTGGAACTGCGATTCCTGGGAGTGCATTCTGATGAAGATCATCAAAGGTAAGTGAATATTTATAATGCTATTATGACTAATATGACTGCGGATATTTATTTTGGCTGGTTTGGGCTCTGAGCGCCGTTCTCAGATTATGCTTTTTCCGTAAAGTTTTTTTGAAATCTGACACAACGGTTGCATTAAGGAGAAGTGTATCTAAAGTTCCATGCATAACACTTGAATTTATCAACATTTATAATGAGTATTTTTGTGAATTCATGTGGCTCTCTGCAAAATCATAGCATGTTTTTGAACTACTGAACATAACACACCAATGTAAAATTAGATTTTTGGATATAAATATGCACTTTATCGAACAAAACATACATGTATTGTGTAACATGAAGTCCTATGAGTGTCATCTGATGAAGATCATCAAAGGTTAGTGATTCATTTTATCTCTATTTCTGCTTTTTTGACTCCTCTCTTTGGCGGGAAAAATGGCTGGGTTTTTCTGTGACTTGGTGGTGACCTAACATAATCGTTTGTGGAGCTTTCGCTGTAAAGCATTTTTGAAATCAGACACTGTGGCTGGATTAACGAGAATTGTATCTTTAAAATGGTGCCTAATACTTGCATGTTTGAGAAATTTGATTTATGAGATTTCTGTTCATTTGTATTTGGCGCCCTGCAATTTCATTGGCTGTTGGCGAGGGGTTCCGCTAGCAGAAAGGGTTGCCGCTAGCGGAACCCCAGTCCTAGACAGGTTAACTTAACTACATTCCTAAAGAAAATAATGCACTTTTTACTCCAAACATTTTCCTTGACATCCAAAAGTACTCATTACATTTTGAATGCTTAGCAGGACAGGATAACGGTCAATTCACACACTTATTCACACACTGTCAGACTCACTAAACACACATGCTTAGTTTGTAAATGATGTCTGAATTTTGGAGTGTGCCCGTGGCTAACCATAAATAATAATACACATTTTTAAATGGTGCTGTCTGGTTTGCTTAACATAAGGAATTTTAAATACGTTTGATACTTATATTTTAGCAATTACATTTACCTTTGATACTTAAGTATATTAAAAACATAATACTTTTACTAAAGTAGTACTTTACTGTGTGACTGTAACGAACGTCGTCGGGAGAAGGAGAAGAGGACCAAGGTGCAGCATGGTAAGTATTCATAATACATTATTTTAATAAATATGAAAACCCTAACAAAACAACAACACGACAAACGAATAGTTCTGTAAGGTGACGAAAAACACTAAACAGAAAATAAATCACCCACAACTCAAAGTGGGTAAACAGGCTACCTAAATATGGTTCTTAATCAGAGACAACAATAGACAGCTGCCTCTGATTGAGAACCACACACGGCCAAACACAATGAAATAGACAACATAGAACACCAGACATAGAATACCCACTCAAACTTGTGACAGTGACTCACTTTTAATTGAGTCAATTTCTAAAAAGTGTCTTTACTTTTACTCAAGTATGACAACTGGGTACCTTTTCCACCACTGGATGATGCCCAAATTGCGGCCTACCTAACTGTAGCCAATTAGTAATCAAAATAAAGAAACCACTTGAGTAAATAAGGGATACAAAGTTTATGTTATAGTGTACAAGGTGCATTTTCCTGGTATGGTTTAGGTCCACTTGTAGAATTTATGCCAAGGCACATTGAAGCTGTTCTGGGAGCGCATGGTGTCCCGACAGCCTTTTAAGACACTTTATGTTGGTGTTTCCTATATTTTGGCAGTTACCTGTGTGCGCTTGTGATTTTTATTTATTTTTTATTTATTTATCAGTCACCCAATCAAGGCAGGGCCCCCTCAGTTACCCACGTTGTCCCCCTAGCTCCTCTCCTGCCGCGTCTGACGATTATCAAAGCAGCAGCAGACAGCAGCAGGCTGTCTACACTCATTGAGAGTTGTCTCCTGAATCCTCTTGTGGTTGGCGGTTGCAGTAAACAAATAAAAAAGATATACTACATAGCTAATATGCATTTTTTTATTATTATAATTTTTTCTGCCTTTTGGGCACCCCATGGGCCTAGGCCTAGGGGCTTCAGCCTGTCCACACCACCCAAATAATGGGGAAGCCTACATTTATTAAAATCAACATGTCTGATAAAGGATTATTTGTTAAAATAGATATGACATGACTGAGTGAGAGGTCATCGGTTGGGAAATGACTGACATGATTGAAGTGGGACAGATGTGAATTTATCTTTTACTATTGATGGTTGCCCTCATTGCAAAATAACAATGTCATGTTTCCTAACCTTCATTGTCCATCATCCTGTATGCCATTCGTCCCATTTAGCTCTTTGTTAGTCACCTTGCAAATACAATTCCACTCTGTTTGGAAATATGCCAAAACACACAACCATCTGAAGCTATAACCTGACAGCAAACTGGATGAGTTTGGATGTTCACAAGCTGTTCAATGACATGTTACATTTTAGCCCCACCCCCTCACTGTATAGCCGGGACTGTTCCTATGAGCAAGAATAAAATGTCGCCTTTTTTCTATTCCATCAGTAGCCCCACTCATTCTAAAATGTATCGAATATCTAACAGATATGAACACCAGGCATGGTGTTAAAGTATCCATGGTCGTTCTTAGCATTACTTTTAGTAGATAACTGCTGCTAAACCTATTTATGGGAGAAATTCTCCCTCAATGACTGTAACCCCCCCCAAGAAAAAGATAGTTCACCTAACCATAATCAAGAACACACTAAATGTACTGTTCCATAAAATAACTCACCATAAAAAGCACAAACCAAATGTATATTAAAAACACAAGAAACAAGAACAACGTGTCTATATTAACAAGAATCAAAAGTACTGTATGACACAGAAACCCATGTCCTGGACGTGTGGATCCCTGGCCTTCTCCCAGGGAAGCCAGGAGAACATGTAGTATGGGATAGTAGATTTCAGGCCCTGTCTGTCAGGGTGGTCTCACCTCCAGGGGCCTCATTAGTGGCTTGGACACTCTACTTTCCACTCCCCAAATATCTGACTCCACTGGCCATGGTGTAACTTGCATTGATTAATTAAGCATTAGCACAGGCCTTATCTAGCGACCAAGAAACCAGCACACCACATGAAGAGAGGGGGTAGAAAGAGAGAGAGACCACCATAAACGTCCCACAATGTTGCAGTAGCATCATATCCAATACTCCTCAGTCCCCTTGTCTTGTTCCTACTGTAACTGTGGACGTCTCAGCTCTACTGAGGTAATTAATGAGGACCCAGCTGGCTGATGCCAGAACATCACAGTTCTCAACAAGAACAAATGACCTCACCAGAGTGCTGCTGGCCCCTCACACATCCTCTCCTCAGAAACAGGACACATGCAGAGGAGAGTTGATTTCACGCTAACATCAGTCAATCCACTGGTACTGGAACTCCAGGCAACATCCCTCTGTGGATGCTCAGTCCTATAGTAAAATGAATGTAAATTAGACCTTTTGAGTTCATACCAAATTAGCATCATAAATCATTGTAATTCTCTTCATGGCAAATCTCTAAAATATATCAGCATACAATAATGAAAACCAGTCATTTTTTGTTTAAATTTAATACCCTGTCAGACTATATTGTATGACATACTGTATTATATAACAACACTAGTATATCTTACAATATATACTTTATTTTCTCTGAGGACTGTACTATGGTGAAGGTGGGAAAGGCAATAGAATAGAATGACTGGAAAATGGGGTTTGTAATGATGCATTTTATTCCCAGAAGAGTCTTCATAACTGCTAGAGAAATGGAATGGTTATTGTGCTGAGTTGGCAAATGTGTGTGTGCACTGAATGCATGTTCAGAAGCAGTATATTCCCAGCAATTATATGACTTCAGAGTGCAGTTCCGCCAGATAGGTGTGTGAGGGAGAGAGAGCATGACTGGATTGAATTAGGGGCTCTGAAACATGCTGTGGCAGACAGAAAAAACCCTAGGTGTTTCTCAATATGCATACTACTGTGCTCCACTCTCGCATTCTCCGACCACATTCTCTTGAGTACGTTCTTGTGAGAACGAGGGTGTGGAGAATGCATGAAATAATACATTTGAGAATCACTCGCATCCCCCCTACTGTATTACCTCACTCTTCACCTCCCTGTTCACTGAACCTCCTTCCAAGGTATACACAAAGAACATGTTTTACTTCAGAATTATCAGCTAGATATGTGAATCATAATAATCTAGCTAGCCAGCTAGTTAAACAGGCAAAAAGGACATAAACGTAATGTTATGCAAGGCAGATGTACATTTTTTGTGGTTAGCTACCAATTCTTCGTAGCTAGCTAGCCTTATTGACTTACTATGGACTCACCCGCTCACTGAACCGTCTTCCAGCCAGGACAACAATGCCAATCGAGACAAAACAAGATATACACAAAGCAACCGTTTTATTTTCACACTCGATTAGCTAGCTGCATTAGAATCGTAATAATGTAGCTGACCAAATACATTTCATGACCGAAGTATGTGGACACCTGCTTGTCGAACATCTCTTTCCAAAATCATGGAAATTAATATGGAGTTGGTCCCCCCTTAGCTGCTATAACAGCCTCCACTCCTCTAGGAAGGTTTTCAACTAGATGTTGGAACATTGCTGCGGGGACTTCCATTCAGCCACAAGAGCATTAGTGAGGTCGGGCACTGATGTTGGGCTCACAGTCGGCGTTCCAATTCATCAAAGGTGTTCGATGGGGTCGAGCTCAGGGTTCAATGCAGGCCAGTCAAGTTCTTCCACATGGTTCTCGACAAACCATTTCTGTATAGACCTCGCTTTGTGCACGGAGGCATTGTCATGCTGAAACAGGAAAGGGCCTTCCCCAAACTGTTGCCACAACGTTGGAAGCACAAAATCGTCTAGAATGTCATTGTTTGCTGTAGCGTTAAGATTTACCTTCACTGGAGCTAAGGGGCCTATACCAAACCATGTAAAACAGTCTCAGACCCCTTTTCCTCCTCCACCAAATGTTATATATTTGGCACTATGCATTGGGGCAGGTAGCTTTCTCCTGTCATCAGTTGTGTTGTGACAAGGTAGGGTTGGTATACAGAAGACAGCCCTATTTGGTAAAAGACCAGAACAGCTCAAACAAGCAAAGAGAAATGACAGTCCATCATTACTTTAAGACATGAAGTTCAGTCAATCCGGAACACTTCAAGAACTTCGAAAGTTTCTTCGAGTGCATTTGCAAAAACCATCAAGGGCTATGATGAAACTTGCTCTCATGAGGACTGCTACAGGAAAGGAAGACCCAGAGTTACCTCTGCTGCAGAGGAAAAATTCATTGGAATTAACTGCACCTCAGATTGCATCCCAAATAAATGCTTCAGAGTTCAAGTAACAGACACATCTCAACATCAACTGTTCAGAGTCGACTGCGTGAATCAGGCCTTCATGGTCGAATTGCTGCAAAGAAACCATTACTAAAGGACACCAATAATAATAAGAGACTTGCTTGGTCCAAGAAATACGAGCAATGGACATTAGACCAGTGGAAATCTGTCCTTCGGTTTGATGAGTCCAAATTGGAGAATTTTGGTTCCAACCTCCATGTCTTTGTGAGACGCAGAGTAGGTGAACACATCATCTCTGCATGTGTGGTTCCCATCATGATGCATGGAGGAGGTGTGATGGTGTGGGGGTGCTTTGCTGGTGACACTGTCTGTGATTTATTTACAATTCAAGGCACACTTAACCAGCATGGCTACCACAGCATTCTGTAGCAATACGCCATCCAATCTGATTTGCGCTTAGTGGGACTATCATTTGTTTTCAACATGAAAATGACCCCAAAACACACCTCCAGGCTGTGTAAGGGCTATTTGACCAAGAAGGATGATGGAGTGCTGCATCAGATGACCTGGGCTCCACAATCACCCGACCTCAACCCATTTGAGATGGTTTGGGATGAGTTGGACCGAGGAGTGAAGAAAAGCAGCCAACAAGTGCTCAGCATTTGTGGGAACTCCTTCAAGACTGTTGGAAAAACATTCCTAATGAAGCTGGTTGAGAGAATGCCAAGCTGTCATCAAGGCAAAGGGTGGCTACTATGAAGAATCTCAAAATATTAAATATATTTTGATTTGTTTAACACTTTCTTGGTTACTACATGATTCCATGTGTTATTTAATAGTTTTGATGTCTTCACTATTATTCTACAATGTATAAAATAATACAAATTAAGAAAAACCCTTGAATGAGTAGGTGTCCAAACTTTTGACTGGTAGTGTACTTTCATATATATAGTGTAGTTTAACATGCAGAAATGACCAAAAATGAATATTATGCTAGATAGATGTCAATTCTTTGTTCATAGCTAGCTAATAATTCTTTGTGGCTATCTGGCTAGCTATCTGGCTAGCTAACAGTACTAGTAGCTAGCCAGTTAAGCCAGTTAAGCCTACTGACTTAAAAAATGCCAAAATAAACATGCCAAAATTAACACAGCGTGTATTAATTAACGGATCAAGATAAAATATTGTAGTCAGGCAACATATGAGATGTGAACGGGAAACATTGCATTTGGAAGTAAGAGTGTATTTTCTCTCGCTTCAGCCGCCATAGATTTCAAGACATTTTGGGTCATTTTTTACATGGTTGAGTCATATTTCTTTGCTTACTTTCCATTGAAGCTTGCATTGATGCATGCTTGGGCTCCCGATTGGCGCAGCGGTCTAAGGCCCTGCATCTTAGTGCTAGAGGTGTCACTACAGACATCCTGGTTCAAATCCAGGCTGTATCACAACTGGCTGTGATTGGGATTCCCATAGGGTGGCACACAATTGGCCCAGCGTCATCCGGGTTTGGCCGGTGTAGGCCGTCATTGTAAATAAGAATTTGTTCTTAACTTACTTTCCTAGTTAAATAAAGGTACAACTAAATTCAAAATATGTTCAAACAGAGTATGCATTTGAGAAATGGTACTCCAGAACCCTGGGCTGCCTATGGCAGTGGCACAGACAAATAATTAAATAAACATTCACAGATGGTAAAGGCCATCAGTTTCTGTGGAAAGGTAGACAAATTATTTACCACACTAAAATAGAGCAAAGAGAAATAGATACAACTGCTAAAACATTTGGTATGTATTTAAAGAACAGGGCTCCGGGCAGCCGAGCGGAAATGGAGGAAAACTCGACTCCCTGCGGACCTGGCATCCTTTCACTCCCTCCTCTCTACATTCTCCTCTTCTGTCTCTGCTGCTAAAGCCACTTTCTACCACTCTAAATTCCAAGCATCTGCCTCTAACCCTAGGAAGCTCTTTGCCACCTTCTCCTCCCTCCTGAATCCCCCCCCCCTCCTCCCTCTCTGCGGATGACTTCGTCAACCATTTTGAAAAGAAGGTCGACGACATCCGATCCTCGTTTGCTAAGTCAAACGACACCGCTGGTTCTGCTCACACGCCCTACCCTGTGCTTTGACCTCTTTCTCCCCTCTCTCTCCAGATGAAATCTCGCGTCTTGTGACGGCCGGTCGCCCAACAACCTGCCCGCTTGACCCTATCCCCTCCTCTCTTCTCCAGACCATTTCCGGAGAACCTTCTCCCCTACCTCACCTCGCTCATCAACTCAACTTGACCGCTGGCTACGTCCCTTCCGCCTTCAAGAGAGCGAGAGTTGCACCCCTTCTGAAAAAACCTACACTCGATCCCTCTGATGTCAACAACTACAGACCAGTATCCCTTCTTTCTTTCTCTCCAAAACTCTTGAACGTGCCGTCCTTGGCCAGCTCTTCTCTGCTATCTCTCTCAGAATGACCTTCTTGATCCAAATCAGTCAGTTTCAAGACTAGTCATTCAACTGAGACTGCTCTTCTCTGTGTCACGGAGGCGCTCCGCACTGCTAAAGCTAACTCTCTCTCCTCTGCTCTCATCCTCTAGACCTATCGGCTGCCTTTGATACTGTGAAACATCAGATCCTCCTCTCCCACCCTCTCCGAGTTGGCATCTCCGCGCGGCCCACGCTTGGATTGCGTGTCCTACCTGACAGGTCGCTCCTACCAGGTGGCGTGGCGAGAATCTGTCTCCGCACCACGTGCTCTCACCACTGGTGTCCCCAGGGCTCTGTTCTAGGCCCTCTCCTATTCTCGCTATACACCAAGTCACTTGGCTCTGTCATATCCTCACATGGTCTCTCCTATCATTGCTATGCAGACACACACAATTAATCTTCTCCTTCCCCCTTCTGATAACCAGGTGGCGAATCGCATCTCTGCATGTCTGGCAGACATATCAGTGTGGATGACGGATCACCACCTCAAGCTGAACCTCGCAAGACGGAGCTGCTCTTCCTCCCGGGGAAGGACTGCCCGTTCCATGATCTTGCCATCACGGTTGACAACTCCATTGTGTCCTCCTCCCAGAGCGCTAAGAACCTTGGCGTGATCCTGGACAACACCCTGTCGTTCTCAACCAACATCAAGGCGGTGACCCTTCCTGTAGGTTCATGCTCTACAACATTCGCAGATACGACCCTGCCTCACACAGAAGCGGCGCAGGTCCTAATCCAGGCACTTGTCATCTCCCGTCTGGATTACTGCAACTCGCTGTTGGCTGGGCTCCCTTGCCTGTGCGATTAAACCCCTACAACTCATCCAGAACGCCGCAGCCCGTCTGGTGTTCAACCTTCCCAAGTTCTCTCACGTCACCCCGCTCCTCCGCTCTCTCCACTGGCTTCCAGTTGAAGCTCGCATCCGCTACAAGACCATGGTGCTTGCCTACGGAGCTGTGAGGGAACGGCACCTCCGTACCTTCAGGCTCTTATCAGGCCCTACACCCAAACAAGGGCACTGCGTTCATCCACCTCTGGCCTGCTCCCTCCTACCTCTGAGGAAGTACAGTTCCGCTCAGCCCAGTCAAAACTGTTCGCTGCTTTGGCACCCCAATGGTGGAACACACGTCCCCACGACGCCAGGTCAGCGGAATCAATCACCACCTTCCGGAGACACTTGAAACCCACCTCTTTAAGGATACCTAGGATAGGATAATTTTTTTTTTTTTTTTTTTTAAATCTTTATTTTAACAGGGAAAACAGACTGAGACCTGGATCTCTTTTACGGCTGTGCCCTGTGTAAACATGTTGACATGTACAGTTTTAGACATACAGACAAGAACATTTCAAAACATACACAATTCAACAGAAACAATCACAGACAACATCATATTGATCCTCCATAAGCATTTTAAAATGGGCAAGGGACACCAGAGTGTCTAACTTAAGTTGGATCTGCAGTTGTTTTCCATGAATAAGGCAAAGGAACTGAAGGCAGTCCTACCCAACTCTGTGGAGACCGCAGGAGTCTCTAATGTAATCCACATCTGTGATCTGGTTTAAAATTAGTACATCTTGTGGAAATTAATGATGATATATATGGAGGTAGTTTTAAAAGAAATGCTTTATAAATAAACAAGAGAGCATGTTGCTCTCGCCTCACAGATAGAGACCCAACCCACATGTTGATATAGGATACAGTGATGAGTTCTGTAACTATCACCCGTGATAAACCTGAGTGCACAATGGTAAATACATCCAGTGGTTTTAATGTGTTTGCCGATGCATGCATATAGATAATATCACCATAATCTAAAACGGACATAAAAGTAGCCTGCACAATTTTTTTCCTATTTACAGAGGACAGACAAGCCCTGTTTCTGTAAAGGAATCCTATCTTGAATTTGAGCTTTTTTCCCAATTCAGTACATGTTTTTAAAAGAAAGCCTATCATCTAACCATACCCCTAAGTATTTATATGCAGAGACCTTATTGATTTGAGTACCATCCAAGCTATGTATTACAAACGTGTTTCTAACTGAGAGTTTAGACCTAGAAAAAAACATGACATTTGTTTTCTTAGCGTTTAAAACAAGTTTAAGCTGTAAAAGAGACCCCTGTAGTATCCTAAAATCAGACTCAACTGCATTAAAGCTTGGTCCGCTGTTGGAGCAATAGAGTACATCACTGTGTCATCTGCATATAAATGGAATTTACAATATCTGACATCATCACCAATGTTGTTATATAAAGTGAGAACAATATGGGCCAATATTGAACCCTGAGGACCCCTTTAAGTAACTGTAAGGGGTCAGACTTGACCCCATCGACCATGACGGCTTGAGTTCTATCTTTAAGATAGTCATAAAACCATCGGCAGGCATCAGTGCCCAGTCCTATAGATGAAAGCTTACTCAAAAGGATAGCATGGTCTACAGTGTCAAAAGCTTTTGACAAATCTACAAACAACGCAGCACAGTGCTTTCTATCGTCTAAGGCATTTGCGATATCATTTACAACAAGCATAGTGGCCGATGTGGTACTGTGTTTAGATCTAAAACCAGATTGATTGGTACTAAGAATACTGTTAGCAGAAAGAAAAGATTGTAACTGTTTGTTGACTATAGATTCTAGAATCTTTACCAGACAAGGGAGCCTAGAGATGGGTCGATAGTTATCCAAATCACTACCGTCACCTCCCTTATGTAATGGCAGAACAAAAGCTGCTTTCCACACCTTAGGGATATTTCCTGTGCTTAATGTTAGATTAAAAATGTGTGTTACTGAACCAGCAAAAATAGGTGCAGCACACTTAAGTAAGTACGGGTCTAAATTGTCAGCGCCTAAGGATTTCTTAGTATCAATGGCACACAGGGCAATTAGAACCTCTGCTTCAGTTATTTTCTGGAAACTAAAAACAGGGTTACCATTTTTCAGAGTAACGGTTGAAAAGCAAGACGAAAAATCAACTGACTGGCCAGTACCACAAAGTCCACTTTTCCTTTCAAATAAAAAACCAGCAGAGATGAAATGCTTATTAAAAGCATCACAAATATCATTTTTTTCAGTTAGAATACAGAAGTCTGAGGTAATTCCCCCGTTTCAGTGAATTAACGGTTTTCCAGAATTTTGCAGGATCTCCTGCAGAATCTGTCATAGCATTAAGGAAGTAATTTGATTTTGCCTTTTTGACAGCTGCAGTACATTTATTTCTCAATTGCCTAAAAAACAGCCAATCAGCTGGAGTACCTGTTTTCCTCGCCAAGGCCCAGGCCCGATTCTTTTGCAGGAAAAGACCTGACAATTCAGGAGAGAACCAAGAACTGGTTYGGTTTCTTACTCTGTGATTCTTAAGCGGGGCATGTTTATCAGACATAGAGGTAACAWTAGAAGAGAAAAAAGCAAGGGCTAAAACCGGGTCCAGAAAGCAGCAAGTGGATAAAAGCTCAGAGTGATATAAGTCAAGGATAAAAGCTTGCTGAGAGAAATGTTTATAATTTCTCTTAGAGATTATACAGGGATCAGAGTGTTTCAGCCTGGTATCTCTAATACAAGCAATAGGGCAGTGGTCACTGATATCATTTGCAAAAACCCCACTGGCTGTGTATTTATGGGGGGTATTTGTTAGAATAATGTCTAGTAGAGTGGATTTTACTGGGTTCTTAAAGTTGGGACGGGTTGGTTTAGTTATCAGCTGAGTTAGATTTAGCTCAGTACAAATGCCTTTTAATTTATCGGATACTGGTGAGAGCCAATCCAGGKTAAAATCTCCCAAAATCAGTAATTCAGAGTTTGCATAATTAGACAGTATATCAGATAATTTGCATAGAGTACAAGGAGGAGCTGAGGGGGGGCGATATACCCCTGCTAGAGTTAAATGAGCATTATTACCAAGTACCACGTTTAAAACTAGACATTCATATTGCTTTGAGACAGAGGTTGATATGGACACAGAAACATTTAAGCAGCATTTAACATAAATCACAATACCACCACCTCTACCAACTCKATCAGTTCTATAAATATTGTATCCAATCAACTGAACATCTGAATCTGGCACAGAATCACACAGCCACGATTCAGATACAATCAGAACGTCAACATTTGATTGTGAGACCAAAATTTCAATAAAGTCCAACTTTTGGATCAGGCTTCTAGCATTCAAATGAATTATTCCAATACCATTGCTACGGGAATTCATATCAGATGGAGTATCCAAGGTAGCACCTGAAGCTGCACTGGATGAGCAATAAACCATTTTCGAGCTATTGACAGAGCTCAATTTTATGGGGACAAGATTACTACTAACAATACCTCTCTGCATGTGAGTAGTATTCGCAATACGGTGATTGGACAATAATCTAGGAATTGCAGAAAGGTTGTTAACTGTAGTTTGTTCCATATTTGCAATTGAGGAACTAATTAATGAAACTGGGAGAGGAGCATTGAACATAGTCTGATAGGGGAGCGTACAATCCCAAAAGTCAACCCCCGAGAATACACAAAGTAATCCTTCTAACCCCCCCCCCCCTTAGAGTTAGATGCACTATTGTAAAGTGGTTGTTCCACTGGACATCATAAGGTGAATGCACCAACTTGTAAGTCGCTCTGGATAAGAGCGTCTGCTAAATGACTTAAATGTAAATGTAAATGTAAAGGCACAATAAGATTTGTGAATGAAAACAAGTTATAGTGTACATGCATGTACACTGAGTGTACAAAACATTAGGAACATCTTTGCCCTCAGAACAGCCTCAATTCATTGGGGCATGGACTCTACAAGGTGTCCAAAGCGATGCTGGTCCATGTTGACTCCAATGCTTCCCACAGTTGTGTCAAGTTGGCTGGATGGGTGGTGGACCACTCTTGATACACACGGTAAACTGTTGATACCCCGTTCAAAGGCACTTAAATCTTTTGTCTTGCCCATTCACCCTCTGAATGCCGCATATACACAATCCATGTCTCAATTGTCTCAAGGCTTAAAAATCCTTCCTTAATAAATCCTCTTAATGATCTCTACAGATCGGTGTCCCACCCGTGGGATGGTTGAGCTAATGTACGCGAATGTGATTAGCATGAGCTTGTAAGTACTAAGAACATTTCCCAGGACATAGACATATCTGATATTGGCAGAAAGCTTCAATTCTTGTTCATCTAACTGCGCTGTCCAATTTACAGTAGCTATTACAGTGAACGAATACCATGCACAGTTTTGAACATGAAAAGTTATTAATGATCAAATTAGGCACATTTGGGCAGTCTTGATACAACATTTTGAACAGAAATGCAATGGTTGATTGGATCAGTCTAAAACGTTGCACATACACTGCTGCCATGTAATGGCCAAAATCTAAATTGTGCCTCGGCTGAAATAATACATTATGGCTTTTCTCTTGCATTTCAAAGATGATGGTACAAAAAATACAAAAAACATATTTTTTCTCTGTATTATCTTTTACTAGATCTAATGTGTTATTCTCCTACATTAATTTCGCATTTCCACAAACTTCAAAGTTTTCTTTCAAATGGTATCAATAATATGCATATCCTTGCTTCAGGTCCTGAGCTACAGGCAGTTAGATTTGGGTATGTCATGTTAGGCGAATATTTTTTTTTTAAAGGGGCGGATCCTTAAGAGTTTTTAAACCTGTCACCCCCCCTTTAACAGGTCACATCAATAAGCGATCATTGTCAGTGTATGTCATGGAAATAATTTGCTGAACTAAACCCTGTACTCCTCGCTTACGTTCTCTCGCACTCATTTTTAATGACCACAAAGAGGGTGAATCCCAACTGAACATTAGTTCCGGCAAACAAATCACTGGCAAATATAACCCAAATACAATCGTAGCTGTGGGAAATTTAGCTGGGAATGTATTTAATGACTGGGTCGGCTGTGTTGGCTTGAATGTATCTACCCCTCACTTTCCTTGTCTGCTGGATCTGTGTGACGGCGTTGGGCCGGTAATTAACGGTCCGTGGTGTACCTGTACCTGTTTTTCTCATTATATTTTTAATTTCTAAATTACTGTCCCATCAACCAGTTAGGCTCCTGGCACCTGTAAAATTATAAATGGGGTGCAAGGCAGACTGCACTTGCACAGATGATGTGTTGGAGCAGTAAGACGTAGCTGTATGTAAATTAGCAATTTATCACATCTGTATGGAACATAATGAAACGGGAGTCTCTTACCCATGGCAATAGCAGAAAGGGTAATAAACATCCATATGTCTGTCTCCCAGGACAGATGGGGTAAACAGGAATGCATTTTGCAGATGGAATCTGTCTGTCTCCTAGCCAATGCACCTGAGGGGTTTGAAGGTGATGAACAGAGCCGTGCCCCTGCTGGGCTTCACCTGCTGAGCAGCTATTACGGAAACACAGCTTCCTTTGGGGGGTGGGGTCTTATTCATTAGATCCCCTGTATGGAGCTTCACTGGCAGGCCTGAGATGAGAAAGTTCAGAGGCGTCAGAGATTGAACAGGCTGCATGAAATGGAGGCTTCAGGAGTAAATCTCCCCAGAATACTCAACGTCTCTGATCTCAGCAGGTGAGGCCTTCTGAACATGTGTCTCACTGCAGGGGTCTGATGCCCCCAAACCATCATCATGCTCTGAGGGGAGAGGTTTTGCAAAGAGACAAGACAGCCAATAAAAAATTAAAAATACCATTTGAAGATAAAGGCCCGCCCCCTCATCACTCCTCCTCATCCTGTCGCCCTTGTCGTGTCTCTGGACTATGATTAAATGATATGACATGCTATTTTATCAAATCGATTACCTAACGTTTAATTGATTATGTGATTGAATTAAACTATGCAACAATTAAACTATTAATTACCTGGGGCACCATGGAAGCATTCATTTATATAGAGCGGATATCTCCCGACTCTACTCTCTTAAAGATCTTTTATATCAATAGCAGTCAATTATTTATCGTCACCTCGATCAGTCTTATTATGATTGTCGTAAGTACTTGGTTATCTGCACAAACCCTAGCTAACAAGTTGAATCAGCAATACATAAATTGGCTTAATTATTTATTTAGTAAATACCTATATGATCACACAGAATTACATACACAATAAAGGGAACACTAAAGGGAACACTAAAATAACACATCCTAGATCTGAATGAATGAAATGAATGAAATATTCTTATTAAATACTTTTTTCTTTACATAGTTGAATGTGCTGACAACAAAATCACACAAAAATTATCAATGGAAATCAAATTTATCAACCCATGGAGGTCTGGATTTGGAGTCACACTCAAAATTAAAGTGGAAAACCACACTACAGGCTGATCCAACKTTGATGTAATGTCCTTAAAACAAGTCAAAATGAGGCTCAGTAGTGTGTGTGGCCTCCACGTGCCTGTATGACCTCCCTACAACGCCTGGTCATGCTCCTGATGAGGTGGCGGATGGTCTCCTGAGGGATCTCCTCCCAGACCTGGACTAAAGCATCCGCCAACTCCTGGACAGTCTGTGGTGCAACGTGGCGTTGGTGGATGGAGCGAGACATGATGTCCCAGATGTGCTCAGTTGGATTCAGGTCTGGGGAACGGGCGGGCCAGTCCATAGCATCAATGCCTTCCTCTTGCAGGAACTGCTGACACACTCTAGCCACATGAGGTCTAGCATTGTCTTGCATTAGGAGGAACCCAGGGCCAACCGCACCAGCATATGGTCTCACAAGGGGTCTGAGGATCTCATCTCGGTACCTAATGGCAGTCAGGCTACCTCTGGTCGAGCACATGGAGGGCTGTGTGGCCCCCCAAAGAAATGCCACCCCACACCATGACTGACCCACCGCCAAACCGGTCATGCTGGAGGATGTTGCAGGCAGCAGAACGTTCTCCACGGCATCTCCAGACTCTGTCACGTCTGTCACATGTGCTCAGTGTGAACCTGCTTTCATCTGTGAAGAGCACAGGGCTCCAGTGGCGAATTTGCCAATCTTGGTGTTCTCTGGCAAATGCCAAACGTCCTGCACGGTGTTGGGCTGTAAGCACAACCCCCACCTGTGGACGTTGGGCCCTCATACCACCCTCATGGAGTCTGTTTCTGACCGTTTGAGCAGACACATGCACATTTGTGGCCTGCTGGAGGTCATTTTGCAGGGCTCTGGCAGTGCTCCTCCTGCTCCTCCTTGCACAAAGGCGGAGGTAGCGGTCCTGCTGCTGGGTTGTTGCCCTCCTACGGCCTCCTCCACGTCTCCTGATGTACTGGCCTGTCTCCTGGTAGCGCCTCCATGCTCTGGACACTACGCTGACAGACACAGCAAACCTTCTTGCCGCAGCTCGCATTGATGTGCCATCCTGGATGAGCTGCACTACCTGAGCCACTTGTGTGGGTTGTAGACTCCGTCTCATGCTACCACTAGAGTGAAAGCACTGCCAGCATTCAAAAGTGACCAAAACATCAGCCAGGAAGCATAGGAACTGAGAAGTGGCCTGTGGTCACCACCTGCAGAACCACTCCTTTATTGGGGGTGTCTTGCTAATTGCCTATAATTTCCACCTGTTGTCTATTCCATTTGCACAACAGCATGTGAAATGTATTGTCAATCAGTGTTGCTTCCTAAGTAGACAGTTTGATTTCACAGAAGTGTGATTGACTTGGAGTTACATTGTGTTGTTTAAGTGTTCCCTTTATTTTTTTGAGCAGTGTATATATACACAGGATAGATCATACATCGATTACAAATCATGTCATGAAAATCCCCTAGTGGGCTAACCCGATATGACGACTGGTTACACAAAGGAAGGGGGTTGTGTTTGAATGAAAGTGTGGGCCGACTGAGGGACAAAGGGATTGGGTCTCTATCGGACCTTGAAAAGCTATGCTACCGTAAATACAGAATCTTATGCATTTTAATAACCGCCCATTCGGAAAAGGAAAATGCAAGATATATATTTACTCTGAGCTGTGCTCCGATAGATGGAAGACTGGTTTGCCCAGCAGAGATCGCCACTGTTCTTCGAAGAATCTTTCTGATCGTAGTGTTGTAGAACGGATACGTTGAAATACTCTGTCATTCTTAGGAGATTGTCTGTCCTTTCCTAGGATGTATCACTTCTTTAGTGAATAACAGTTCAAAGTTCATACCAAGTTGCCATAATCAACTCATGCCGTATTCTGGCTGGTCTAGTCGAAATTCACCATTCCAGCGTGGTGATCATCACCTCCACGTGATCTGGTCTCATGTAAATTTTGTTAGATAGATTAGTCGTTAAACCATTCGCAACTACAGCTCACACCGGGGTTTGCTTAGTCTAACGTGAATTGGGTCACGGGGGCTTTTGTACGGGGGATGAGAAGGGTGTCCCTCATCCCTCTCCAACCAATGTCTGTTCACTTGGGCGTGGCCACTGGGTGAGCATAAGTTTACTTATGAAAACAATTCCCTCATTTAGAAGCTAAAATCAAATTTCGTCTTCTCACAAATAGTTTCATATTTAAACATATTAATTGCACAACAATTCCATGTGAATCTGATAACTAGAATGTGAAGACTTTCCAAGATCCAATTTATGCCGTCCTATCATCAGATATAATGTCCCAGACAACAACTGATCTGACATCATATTCTTTAAGTACCAATGGACACTTTCAACTGATTGAGAAAGGAGAATTATTGTTACATTAAACCACCCTTTTGATGTTACCATACTTTCTCTATGTTAACAAAGGGCTTTCCAAGAGTCCATTCTGTAGATTGGAGAGAAAAGGGGGAAAAGGTATTTATGGGGGTGTCATAAACCTCACCCAACAGGGCAATGTCATGACACCCTCCGCTGGGTGGAGATGGAGTTCAGGGAGGGACAACTTAAAGGTGACTAATCTAATCATCCTGACACTTAACATAGGCGTGCATGTGTTTAAAAGAAAGTTCACACACACAGCAGTTGGCTGAATTTACACAGGCAGGTAGTTCAGTGGTTCAACAGTGTTGGGTCAGTAACCAAAAGGTCACTGGTTCAAATCCCTGAGCCGACAAGGTGGAAAACTCTGCTGTTCTGCCCCTTGAGCAAGGGCAGTTAACCCCCAATAACAACTGCTCCTGGGGTGATGATGTTGTTTAAGGAAGCCTCCCACACCTCTGATTCAGAAGGGTTGGGTTAAATTGGGAAGACACTTTCAGTTTAATGCATTCAGTTGTGCAACTGATTAGGTAACCCTTTTCATTTCCCAATTATTGGTAAAAGCGCTGATCTTATTGGACAAAAGACCAGTAAGTGAAAAAAGATCAGAATTGGGATGCCTGTCTAAACTTAGCCATGGTGAACAAGCTGAAACCAATGAACTGAAGAAGTTGAAACTTCTCATCCGGCCCCTGATGTGGACCGATGCACCCAACACACACATTCCTTGTTCACTTAGGGGCCATCTTATTGTCTCAAGCAAAGGGCTTTTCCCATGGGCACAGCCTACGTGGAAGGCTAGGGTGTCCTGCCTTGCAGTGCACCTGAGTTCACTGCCAATGAAGAGCTGAAAATCATTGGAGCTAAAGAGATGATGCACAGCATACAAACATCTGCTCAGTATTTTGTTGTGTTACAGCCTGAATTCAAAATGGATTAAGAAAAACATATTCTCACCCATCTACACACAATACCCCACAATGACAAAGTGAAAACATGTTGTCATGACTGTCCTGTGAGGATCCAAATAGGTCAGATCAGCTTTGCATTAAATAACTGGTGGGGGTTAACACCTCACACCCTGTTGTAAATCAAGGACAGAACATTCAGCATCTCCCTCTCCAATGTTCACCAAAGGAATGTGCCTTTGTTTTAAGAAGACTTTTCCCGACTAAACTCGAAAACATTCTAAAGCAAATACTAGAACAATATTTATAATATAGAACATGGGGAAGGGTCCGAGGTGATCAAAAGACCGCTAATGTCGTTTTGGTTGTTATTTTGTGATGTCATTAAAAATGTTATAAAGGAAATACAGTAATAGGACATTAAAAACTAATATCTTATATTTCACAGAGTCGTGTCTGAACAATGACATGAATAACATATAGCTGGTGGGTTTTACACTTTTCGGCAGAATAGAACAGCAGCCTCTGCTCAGACAAGTGGTGGCGGTCTATGTATATTTGTAAACAACAGCTGGTGCATGAAATCTAAGGAAGTCTCAAGGTTTTGCTCGCCTGAGGTAGAGTATCTTATGATAAGCTGTAGACCACACTTTTTACCAAGAGAGTTTTCATCTATATTCTTCGTAGCTGTCTATTTACCATCACAAACCAAAGCTGGCACTAAGAGCGCACTCTATGAGCTGTATACAGCTGTAAGCAAACAGGAAAGCGTTCATCCAGAGGCGAAGCTCCTAGTGGCCGGAGACTTTAATGCAGGGAAACTTAAATCGATTGTACCTCATTTATACCAGCATGTTAAATGTGCAACCAGAGGGATAACAACTCTAGACTAACTTTACTCCACAAACAGAGACGCGCACAAAGCTCTCCCTCGCCCTCCATTTGGCAAATCTGAACAGAATTCTATCCTCCTGATTCCTGCTTACAAGCAAAAACTAAAGCAGGTACCACCAGTGACTCTGTTAATAAAAAAGTGGTCAGAGGAAGCAGATGCTAAGCTACAGAACTGTTTTGCTAGCACAGACTGAAATTTGTTCCGGGATTCTTCCGATGGCATTGAAGAGTACACCACATCAGTCACTGGCTTCATCAATAAGTGCATTGATGACTTCGTCCCACAGTGACTGTACGTACATGCCCCAACCAGAAGCCATGGATTACAGGCAACATCTGCACTGAGCTAAAGGATAGTGCTGCCGCTTTCAAGGAGCGGAACTCTAACCCGGAAGTATATGAGAAATCCTGCTATGCCCTCCGACAAACCGTCAATACAGGACTAAGATTGAATCTTACTACACTGGCTCCGACGCTCGTCAGATGTGGCTTGCAAACTATTACAGACTACAAAGGGAAGCACAGCCGAGAGCTGCACAGTGACACGAGCCTACCAGACTAGCTAAATTACTTCTATGCTCGCTTCGAGGCAAGTAACACTGAAACATGCATGAGAGCATCAGCTGTTCCGGACGACTGTGTGATCACGCTCTACATATCCGGTGTGAGTAAGACCTTAAAACTTCTCACGAGTCAGCAACCCTGATCCGGTAGCACCCCCCAACTCACCCCACTGATTAGCACAGATAGCATAGCGTCACAAGCAACTTGTAGCATCTAAATATCATTAAATCACAAGTCCAAGACACCAGATGAAAGATACAGGTCTTGTGAATAAAGCCACCATTTCAGATTTTTAAAATGTTTTACAGGGAAGACAGAATATGTAAATCTATTAGCTAACCACGTTAGCGGAGGACACGATATTTTTACCAGGCAGATTCGGCTAGGCGCCCACGTCCAGTTCACATGCACAACAGATATGATATAAAATCGTAAATTGGGTCTTACTATGGCTGATCTTTCATCAGAATGTTGATCAAAGTGTCCTTGTCAAGATGAGTCGTTGGTTCCGTTCAGAAATGTTCTTTCCCACTGCATTTAGCACAGGTCCCGGCCGAGTGGCAGAATTTCTCAAACGTAAATACAATCCGACAACGGTACACCGAAAAACTCCCGGAAAAATTCAAATAATCTGATTAAACTATATTGAAAAAACATACATTACGATGATATGGTCACATGTATCAAACAAAATTCGACACGGAGATAGTTTGCATACATAACGCCAGCAAAACAGTACACCAAGCAGCTCAAATTCGAGCGATTCAGTAAACCGGAAGTTGTCGGTCACGCCAAAGAATTGGGTCCTATTTCACGTCAGTCCAGATAAACAAAGAATTTCTCCTCTGACGTCATCTTGACAACCAGAGGAAGGAGAACGAGGTGTGTTTCTGGTCATAGGGGGCACGACCATATATAGGCAGAGCTTTGAAGCCAGCATAACACATCTTGATTTATGTTTGTTCATGAAGTGCTGTTGAATGACTTCTGTATCACTCAGAGACAAAATTGAAACGGATTTAGAAACTAGAGATTGTCTTCTTTCCAATGGTATGATTCATATGCATATAGTAAGAGCAATGATTGAATAAGAGGCAGTTTAATCTGTAGAGCAAATAATGCTAAAGCGAAAATATTACCTCCTGTATTCTCAAGAGGTTTTAAAACAGGTCAACATTCACAAGGCCGCAGGGCCAGACGGATTACCAGAAACGTGTAATCTGCGCATGCGCTGACCAACTGACAAGTGTCTTCACTGACATTTTCAACGTGTCCCTGAGTCTGTAATACCAACACGTTTCAAGCAGATCACCATAGTCCCTGTGCCCAAGAACACTAAATGACTACCGACCCAAAGCACTCACGTATGTAGCCATGAAGAGCTCACATCAACACCATCATCCCAGAAACCCTAGACCAACTCCAATTTGCATACTGCCCCAACAGATCCAGAGATGATGCAATCTCTATTGCTCTCCAGACTGCCCTTTCCCACCTGCGCAAAATGAATTTTCTATGTGAAAATGCTATTCATTGACTACACCTCAACGTTCAACACCATAGTGCCCTCAAAGCTCATCATTAAGTTAAGGACCCTGGGAATCTGCAACTGCATCCGGGTTTGTCCACCCCTAGGTGGTACGGGTAGGTAACTGCACATCCGCCACTCTGATCCTAAATCCCTAAACGTTTCCTTCTTCTCTGGCAACGGAATTAGGAAGCTTGTCTGTATCTTTGTAGTGACTGGGTGTATTGATACACCATCGAAAGTGTAATGAATAACTTCACCATAGTCAAATGGATATTCATTGTCTATTTTTTGTGGTTGTTTCTTTTATCTACCAATACTGTAGGTCTCTTTCGTTGCGAGGCATTGGAAAACCTTCCTGGTCTTTGTGGTTGAATTTGTGTTTGAAGTTCCCTGCTCAAATAAGGGATCTTACATATAATTGTATGTGTGGGGTACAGCGATGAGGTAGTTATTATAAAAGCATATTATTTAAACACTATTATTGCACACAGAGTCCATGCAACTTATTATGTGACTTGTTAAGCACATTTTTACCCTAAACTTATTTAGGCTTGCCATAATAAAGTTACTTATTCAATCAAGACATTTCAACTTTTCATTTTTTATTAATTTGTAAGATAATATATTTTTTTAAACATAATACCACTTTTACATTATGGGGTATTGTGTGTAGGCCAATGACCCCAACATCTAAATGTAATCAATTTTAAATTCAGGCTATGACAACAAAATTAGGAAAAAGTGAAGGGCTGTGAATACTTTCTGAAGACACTGTTTATGATCCACAATAGATGTCTTGTCGGATGGGTTAAGAGTGCAGGACATGGTATGGTTTATATTGTTTTAAATGTGTAGAGCAGCTGTCTATTGAACTATGCTACCCTTTGATATTTGCACTATATTACCAGAGTGATCATCATGTAATCAAAAACATTGTTCTTTCTCTACACTCAAAGCAAAACACCACACTTCATCAGAAATTATACACATCATTACGTTTAATCTGAAAGTATTCTTTGACTTCATAAAACCGCATTTAGACTGAGTACAATATTTTACCCTGTGGATATTACTATTATATTACTATATTACTATCACGTTGTATAATGATAAGAGACAGGCGCAGGAATTTGTTTATTTCTCTACCAAAAATAGCGTAAGTCATGAACATGACGGGGACGAAGCCCAAAACAAACACATATATATATATAACACAGGGCTGTAACCCAAACAAAGAGTGGGGTGTAAACCTCTAATAAACACACGGGACAAGACCTGTAATATTAAGTGCCCGGTAACACGCAAGCCGATACAACATAGCACAGGTACTCACAAGACCAACGGACATGGAACAGAGGGCACATATACAGTTGAAGTCGGAAGTTTACATACACTTAGGTTGGAGTCATTAAAAATAGTTTTTCAACCACTCCACAAATTTCTTGTTAACAAACTATAGTTTTGGCAAGTTGGTTAGGACATATACTTTGTGCATGACACAATAATTTTTTCCAACAATTGTTTGCAGACAGATTATTTCAATTATAATTCACTGTATCACAATTCCAGTGGGTCAGAAGTTAACATACACTAAGTTGGCTGTGCCTTTAAACAGCTTGGAAAATTCCAGAAAATAATGTCATGGCTTTAGAAGCTCCCATTGGTTCATCAATGGGAGCAATTTCCAAACGCCTGAAGGTACCAAGTTCATCTGTACAAACAATAGTACGCAAGTATAAACACCATGGGACCATGCAGCCGGCATACCGCTCAGGAAGGAGGATTCTGTCTCCTAGAGATGAACGTACTTTGGTGTGAAAAGTGTAGATCAATCCCAGAACAACAGCAAAGGACCCTGTGAAGATTATGGAGGAAATAGGTACAAAAGTGACTATATCCACAGTAAAACAAGTCCTATATTGTCATAACCTGAAAGGCTGCTCACCAAGGAAGAAGCCACTGCTCCAAAACCGCCGTAAAAAACGCCAGACTACGGTTTGCAACTGCACATGGGACAAAGATCGTACTTTTTGGAGAAAAGTCCTCTGGTCTGATGAAACAAAAATAGAACTGTTTGGCCATAATGACCATCTTTATGTTTGGAGGGAAAAGGGGGAGGCTTGCAAGCCGAAGAACACCATCCCAACCGTGAAGAACAGGGGAGGCAGCATCATGTTGTGGGGGTGCTTTGCTGGAGGAGGGACTGGTGCACTTCACAAAATAGATGGCATCATGAGGAGGGGAAATTATGTGGATATATTGAAGCAACATCTCAAGACATCAGTCAGGAAGTTAAAGCTTGGTTGAAAATCGGTCTTCCAAATGGACAATGACCCCAAGCATACTTCCAAAGTTGTGGCAAAATGGCTTAAGGACAACATAGGAGTGGCAATCACAAAGCCCTGACCTCAATCCAATAGAAATCTGAAAAAGCGTGTGCGAGCAAGGAGGCCTTACAAACCTGACTCGGTTACACCAGCTCTGTCAGGAGGAATGGGCCAAAATTCACTCAACCTATTGTGGGAAGCTTGTGGAAGGCTACCCGAAATGTTTGACCCAAGTTAAACAATTAAAGGCAATGCTACCAAATCCGAATTGAGTGTATGTAAACTTCTGACCCACTGGGAATGTGATGAAAGAAATAAAAGCTGAAATAAATCATTCTCTACTATTATTCTGACATTTCACATTCTTAAAATAAAGTGGTGATCCTAACTTACCCAAGACAGGGAATTTTTTACAAGGATTAAATGTCAGGTATTGTGAAAACTGAGTTTAAATGTATTTGCCTAAGGTGTAGGTAAACTTCCGACTTCAACTGTATACACATACTAATCAGGGGGAATGGGAAGCAGGTGTGCGTAATGAGAGAAGACATTCCTGGGTTGGTGATAATGATCCAGTTCAGTGACGCCTAGATGGCCGGTGACGTAGACCCCTGGAGCTGGTGAACGGAATGAGCAGCAGTACCGGGGGAATCCAAGACAGTTAGCAGGGAATATAAAAAACAATATCTATCTTTTATTAGCTCTATCGGTGAAACAGCAAAGGACTAAAATATGAAGCGAGAGAGAGGTTAGTTTCTTGTATTCTGAGCAAATCCAATAAGTTAATGTGCATGCTCAGAATAAAATGACAGGATGGTGGGTTGTTCTGGTTGTGTGAGCACAAGAGTGAATTTACAGACCTCCTTGTTCCTCATTTCCTCTTTACCAGTTCCTAAATTACCCACTCATAGCAGCTTGTCCTGACAGAAGGGTATCATCATCTGTATCGGTGTGTGTTTATTGGTCTAAAGTAGAGAGGGACTCACACCGAATACAAATGACACTGTCATATGGGTGGCAGCTACATTTAAATCATCCTTTCCTCTAGCTTTGAGGCTACGTACACAGCCATAGAGAGCTACAAATCAATGTTTTTAAAAACAGTGTAAAGCTAAATGTATTGTAAATGACTGAATGAATCAAGAAAGTGAACATACTGTTAAGCAGCATGCTTAAACACACCTCAGCAGTGTTTTAGTGGGGAGAGTAATGAATGATGAGCCATTATCATGAGAGGGAATCAGGGAGGAGGAGGATGCGACCCTCTGTCGTGGTGAAGCATGCAGCAATAATGAAGGTTTTGGATGATTCGTCCCTCCACCAATGCATCCTGCAGGCATGGGATACAGTAATAGCTATCATGTAGATGTTCAGCACTGAGAAATCAGTTTATCATAACATATTACAGCAACATACACTAATGTGCCCCCATACTCTTCCCCCATACTCCTCAGACCTACTGCAATACATGCAAAGGGGAGCTCTGAAGAATCAAATAGACACATACAATTATGTACGGAACGATTTAACCACCTTAAGGTTTCACTACTTTCCTTATCCATTGTTGACTAATCACAACATGCAAATAGGGAAATAAGGCATTAACATAAGGATGATGTGGTGATAGTCTGGTCCTTGTCCCTGTGTGTAAACCCAAATCAAATCAAATTTTATTAGTCACATACACATGGTTAGCAGATGTTAATGCGAGTGTAGCGAAATGCTTGTGCTTCTAGTTCCGACAATGCAGTAATAACCAACAGTAATCTAACCTAACAATTCCACAACTACTACCTTACACACACACACAAGTGTAAAGGGATAAAGAATATGTACATAAAGATATATGAATGAGTGGTGGTACAGAACGGCATGGCAGATGCAGTAGATGGTATAGAGTACGGTATATACATATGAGATGAGTACTCTAGGGTATGTAAACATAAAGTGGCATAGTTTAAAGTGGCTAGTGGTACATGTATTACATAAAGATGGCAAGATGCAGTAGATGATATAGAGTACAGTATATACATATGAGATGGGTAATGTAGGGTATGTAAACATTGTATTAAGTGGCATTGTTTAAAGTGGCTAGTGGTACATTTTTACATAATTTCCATCAATTCCCATTTTTAAAGTGGCTGGAGTTGAGTCAGTATGTTGGCAGCGGCCGCTAAATGTTAGTGGTGGCTGTTTAACAGTCTGATGGCCTTGAGATAGAAGCTGTTTTTCAGTCTCTCGGTCCCTGCTTTGATGCACCTGTACTGACCTCGCCTTCTGGATGATAGCGGGGTGAACAGGCAGTGGCTTGGGTGGTTGTTGTCTTGATGATCTTTATGGCCTTCCTGTGACATCGGGTGGTGTAGGTGTCCTGGAGGGCAGGTAGTTTGCCCCTGGTGATGCGTTCTGCAGACCTCACTACCCTCTGGAGAGCCTTACGGTTGTGGGCGAGCAGTTGCCGTACCAGGCGGTGATACAGCCCGACAGGATGCTCTCGATTGTGCATCTGTAGAAGTTTGTGAGTGCTTTTGGTGACAAGCCGAATTTCTTCAGCCTCCTGAGGTTGAAGAGGCGCTGCTGCGCCTTCTTCACAACGCTGTCTGTGTGGGTGGACCAATTCAGTTTGTCCGTGATGTGTACACCGAGGAACTTAAAACTTTCCACCTTCTCCACTACTGACCCGTCGATGTGGATAGGGGGTGCTCCCTCTGCTGTTTCCTGAAGTCCACAATCATCTCCTTTGTTTTGTTGACGTTGAGTGTGAGGTTATTTTCCTGACACCACACTCCGAGGGCCCTCACCTCCTCCCTGTAGGCCGTCTCGTCGTTGTTGGTAATCAAGCCTACCACTGTAGTGTCATCCGCAAACTTGATGATTGAGTTGGAGGCGTGCATGGCCACGCAGTCGTGGGTGAACAGGGAGTACAGGAGAGGGCTCAGAACGCACCCTTGTGGGGCCCCAGTGTTGAGGATCAGCGGGGTGGAGATGTTGTTACCTACCCTCACCACCTGGGGGCGGCCGTCAGGAAGTCCAGGACCCAGTTGCACAGGGCGGGGTCAGACCCAGGGTCTCGAGCTTGATGACGAGTTTGGAGGGTACTATGGTGTTAAATGCTGAGCTGTAATCGATGAACAGCATTCTCACATAGGTATTCCTCTTGTCCAGATGGGTTAGGGCAGTGTGCAGTGTGGTTGCGATTGCGTCGTCTGTGGACCTATTGGGTCGGTAAGCAAAATTGGAGTGGGTCTAGGGTGTCCGGTAGGGTGGAGGTGATATGGTCCTTGACTAGTCTCTCAAAGCACTTCATGATGACGGAAGTGAGTGCTACGGGGCGGTAGTCGTTTAGCTCAGTTACCTTAGCTTTCTTGGGAACAGGACAATGGTGGCCCTCTTGAAGCATGTGGGAACAGCAGACTGGGATAAGGATTGATTGAATATGTCCGTAACACACACAGCCAGCTGGTCTGCGCATGCTCTGAGGACGCGGCTGGGAATGCCGTCTGGGCCTGCAGCCTTGCGAGGGTTAACACGTTTAAATGTTTTACTCACCTCGGCTGCAGTGAAGGAGAGCCCGCAGGTTTTGGTAGGGGGCCGTGTCAGTGGCACTGTATTGTCCTCAAAGCGGGCAAAAAAGTTGTTTAGCCTGTCTGGGAGCAAGACATCCTGGTCCGCGACGGGGCTGGTTTTCTTTTTGTAGTCGTGATTGACTGTAGACCCTGCAACATACCTCTTGTGTTGAGCTGTTGAATTGCGACTCGATTTTGTCTCTGTACTGAGACTTAGCCTGTTTGATTGCCTTGCGGAGAGAATAGCTACACTGTTTGTATTCGGTCATGCTTCCGGTCACCTTGCCTGGTTAAAAGCAGTGGTTTGCGCTTTCAGTTTCACGCGAATGCTGCCGTCAATCCACGGTTTCTGGTTTTGGAATGTTTTTATCGTTGCTGTGGGTACGACATCGTCAATGCACTTCCTAATGAACTCGCTCACCGAATCAGCATATTCGTCAATATTGTTGTGGGACGCGATGCGGAACATATTCCAATCCGCGTGATCGAAGCAGTCTTGAAGCGTGGATTCAGATTGGTCGGACCAGCGTTGAACGACCTGAGCGCGGAGCTTGTTGTTTGAGTTTCTGTTTGTAGGCTGGAATCAACAAAATGGAGTCGTGGTCAGCTTTTCCGAAAGGGGGGCGGGGGAGGGCCTTATAAGCGTCGCGGAAATTAGTATAACAATGGTATAGGGTTTTTCCAGCCCTGGTAGCACAATCGATATGCTGATAGAATTTAGGGAGTTTTGTTTTTAGATTAGCCTTGTTAAAATCCCCAGCTACGATGAATGCAGCCTCAGGGTGTGTGGTTTCCAGTTTACAAAGAGTCAGATAAAGTTCGTTCAGGGCATCGATGTGTCTGCTTGGGGGGGAATATATACGGCTGTGATTATGATTGAAGAGAATTCCCTTGGTAGATAATGCGGTCGACATTTGATTGTGAGGAGTTCTAGATCAGGTGAACAGAATGACTTGAGTTCCTGTGTGTTGTTATGATGATCACACCACTTCTCGTTAATCATAAGGCATACCCCCCGCCCCTCTTCTTACCGGAAAGATGTTTGTTTCTGTCGGCGCGATGCATGAAGAAACCAGCTGGCTGCACCGACTCCGTTAGCGTCCCTTGAGTTAGCCATGTTTCCGTGAAGCAGAGCACGTTGCAATCCCTGATGTCTCTCTGGAATGCTACCCGTGCTCGGATTTCATCAACCTTATTGTCAAGAGACTGGACATTGGCGAGTAGTATGCTAGGGAGTGGAGCGCGATGTGCCCGTCTCCGAAGCCTGACCACGAGACCGCCTCGTTTGCCCCTTTTTCGGCGTCGCACAGGGTCGCCGGCTGGGATCAGATTCCCATTTGTATTGGGTGGAAGGCAAAACACTGGATCCGTTTCGGGAAAGTCATATTCCTGGTAGGAACGATGATGAGTTGACGTTAATCGTATATTCAGTAGTTCCTCCCGACTGTATGTAATGAAACCTAAGATTACCTGGGGTACCGATGTAAGAAATAACACGTAAAAAAACAAAATACTGCATATTTTCCAAGGAACGCGAAGCGAGGCGGCCATCTCTTTTCGGCGCCGGAAGTTGTTATCCAGGGCTTCCCCTGCTCCATGCCCCTGCTCTCTCCTGCTCTCTGTGTTCCTGACAGCTGTTGTAGCCAGCAGGTCCCTAAGCAGCACACAGGCACCATCTGATGTCATTTTGTCTGGTGTTCAGCAGGGCAAGAGGCTTTGTTTCCCCATCAACACTTTCACCCCAGGGCCAAGCAACGTCTGGATGTGAGAGGATCCTAACAAACACTAATAATGAGACATGCACGATTCTCAAATCTCACAAATTTCACTTAATCCATATACAGTCAAGATGGCCAGACATTTTCCTCATTACCAAATAACAACAAATACATTATAAACGTATTATAATGAAATCAGCTGAAGCCATGTGGTGTAAAGTAACTGTATAAACTCAAAGGGATGATAAACCTTATTAATACCTGCTCTGCTGGAGAGAGAGAGGTTTGAAATAGCTATTTGCCTTTAATGATGAATAGGTGCAATAAACCACAATGAGCGTCATGACAGAGGTTACACATTATCTAGATCTACATGTAACTTATAGCCCATGTAGCTCAATTGTGCCATTCCCCAGCTCTATCACAATGAATGAGCTGTGTTGATGTTGCCACCTTTCCTACAGGTGCCTTTTCACTGACATTCAAAGGTTACTACCTTAAGTAGTTGTTTAGAGAGAGCATTGGGAGGTATGATTCCTTCATATTGAGTCCAAGGTATTATCTCACAACTCACAATTATAGTTCATGGAGTATATTTGCGCCCTTACAAAAAAAAGCATAACAAAATCACGTGACAAAACACGTGTGAACAAATCATGTGAAAATTTACCCGTGCGTCAATCTAAGTAACATAATTTAAAAAATCCCTTCAAAATCTGTCACTTTAAGCTATCCATCAGTTTACGCATGGGCTGCATTTCAATCCACCTCAACCATCTATGTCGGCCTTCCGCATTTGCGATGGAAGGTGGCCGAGCTACAGTGGTGTTTGTCATACAATGAGAAATCCCGAAAACCGGTCTTCTGGTGAAAACGTCTGTAGTGTCAGTTTGAGCTACAAACTCATATGACTCCACTATTGAAAGGGGAGACTCTCACGAACACAATATAGTTCTCCGTTTTTCTCTATGACCCCCATAAGTGTCAAGGGACTCATCTGACGATAACCCATACAAACAAATGGAAGTATGAGGTAGTTTTGTGCCCCCAAAAAGTAAGGGGTAAATGTGTGTAAAAAAAAAAAGGTCTTTCTTATATCTCCTTGATATATTGTACTGTAGGACAGACACTTCAAAACCTTATTCCTTATGATTTATTTTTACTGTCTTTTTTGCCATTTAAGAATGTGTTATTCAATGCATTTTTAACATTGCATTGTTGTTTTTACATGTATACAGTAGATTATATTTTGGATGATTACAGTGAATGTTTTACGCTTTCAGTGCGATCAAAAAAGTCCACTAAAATTACAAAAAGTTAACTTGAGTTAACTGATTGACTCTGATGGCTATAATTTTTACATGTTAAAGAGGATAAATAAGGAGACACGTAGCTTCTCTGTTCTTTTCAATGGGCTTCTGTTTATTTAATACATGTGAAAATATGGTTTCATATGTGAAGTTCATTTCTTTAGAGTCTAAGACAATGGGGGTGGGGGGGTGGGGGGTGCTAAGCTGACATATGGAAATGTTTTAAGATGGTCATACTAACTATTTGATTTTACATTTTAGAATCCCTGTAGGTATCAAAAAAATATATACAAACATTATTTTATAAAATATTGATTTTGGCCTTTACTACTAAAGCCCATAGAAATGCATTGATTACACATTCATAAATGGCAAATCATAAGAAACAAGGTTTTGAAGTGTTTGTCCTAAATCTAGGAGATATAAATAAAACTCAGGTAATGTGTATATATATTTATATAATTAAAACATTATTCACGTATTTAACACCTTTTTTTGGGTAGGCACAAAACTACCTTCATACTTCCATTCGTTTAAAAAAAAAACGGTACTGGTTACCTTCAGGCAAGTCATGTTACACTTTTAGGGGTCGAGAGCAAAACTGAGAACATCATCATGTTCGTGAGAATCTCCGCTTTCCACAGTGGGGTTAGTTTGTAGCCCTCCCCATTAGTTTGTAGCCCAAACAGTTTGGAAGCTATTGACATTTTTGTGAGAAGACCGATTTTCGGAATGCCACCTTTCACCGCAGATGCGGAAGTGCAAAACTGGTGAAAATGGTCGATTGAGACGCATCCAATGAAAAAAAACGGATATCTCTAGCTTAAACTTATGGATTTCGATGGGGATTTTTTTGTTATGTAACTTAAATTGATTCACTGGTGCGTCTATTGACAGTAGGGGGTTAAGTGAAACTGCACATTTGAAGTGTTTTTTGTTTTTTTGTAGAAGCAACTCTCATTATTACCACAATGCTGTTTATTTCTCCTTTAGATAAAATATCACCTCCTCTCTTCAAATGTCACAGCACGCTCATATGGGTATTTGATTCCTGAAGCACATAGCCAAGGCATGGGTGGTGGTCATTGCTCATGACATAGACTGATCCATGGTTTAATACGATACGATGGACATGGACGATATAAAAACCTTGTGACATCTCCTTAGGGATGAAGAAGAATGAAAATAATTAGACAACAAGATGGGGGCAACAGCAATGTGGTGACTTACTGATAACCTTGGACTTTGCAGTTATTGTTATAATGACTTCAACAGAGCTAAAAGAGTTTGACATCCACATCCACAACACCGGGACAGTAGGAGAGTCACTATTTCTTATCTTCAAAAGAAAACATTCATGATGTGACAACTTTGACCCAAATGTCCTGTTTTGACACAGAAATGTATATGATGTAGATTAACATGATATTATTTTTATTTGTATTTATTTATTTTAACCTTTATTTAACGAGGAAAGTCAGTTAAGAACAAATTCTTATTTACAATGACGGTGTACCAAAATGTAAAAGGCCTCCTGCGGGGATGGAGGCTGCGATTAAAAAAACAAACAAATAAAATGCATCACGACAAGAGAGACAACACAACACTACATAAAGAGAGACCTAAGACGACAACATAGCATGGTAGCAACAGAGATTGAGATAAAACTGTCCAGTTTGAGTGTTTGTTGCAGCTCGATCCAGTCGCTAGCTGCAGCGAACTGAAAAGACGAGCGACCCAGGGATGTGTGTGCTTTGGGGACCTTTAACAGAATGTGCCTGGCAGAACGGGTATTGTATGTGAAGGATGAGGGCTTCAGTAGATATCTCAGATAGGGGGGAGTTTGGCCTGAGAAGGTTTTATAAATAAGCAACAACCAGTGTGTCTTGCGACTGGTATAGAGAGATTATCAGTTTACAGAAGAGCATAGAGTGCAGTGGTGTGACCTGTAAGGAGCATTGGTGGCAAATCTGATGGCCGAATGGTAAAGAACATCTAGCCACTCGAGAGCACCCTTACCTGCCAATCTATAAATTACATCTCCATAATTTAGCATGGGTAGGATGGTCATCTGAATCAGGGTTAGTTTGGCAGCTGGGGTGAAAGAGGAGTGATTACAATAGAGGAAACCAAGTCTAGATTGAACTTTAGCCTGGAGCATTGATATGTGCTGAGAGAAGGACATTGTACCATCTAGCCATACTCCCAAGTACTTGTATGATGTGACTACCTCAAGCTCTAAACCCTCAGAGGTAGTAATCACACCTGTGGGGAGATGGGCATTCTTCTTACCAAACCACACAACCTTTGTTTTAAAGGTGTTCTGAACAAGGTTAAGGTTAGAGAAAGCTTGTTGGACACTAAGAAAGCTTTGCTGTAGAATGTTTAACACAAAGTCCGGGGAGGGGCCAGTTGAGTATAAGACCGTATCATCTGCATATAAATGGATCAGAGAGCTTCCTACTGCCTGAGCTATGTTGTTGATTGAGAAGAGCGTGGGGCCTAGGATCGAGCCTTGTTGTACATCCTTGGTGACAGGCTGTGGCTGAGACAGCAGATGTTCTGACTTTATACACTGCACTCTTTGAGAGAGGTAGTTAGCAAACCAGGCCAAAGTCCCCTCAGAGACACCAATAGTCCTTAAACGGCCCACATGAATGGAACGGTCTACCGTATCAAAAGCTTTGGCCAAGTCAATAAATATAACAGCAAAACATTGCTTTGAATCAAGGGTAATGGTGTCACCATTGAGGACCTTTAACATTGCCGTGACACATCCATAACCTGAGCGTAAACCAGATTGCATACCAGAAAGAATACATCAAGAAAGCCAGTCAGTAGATTATTGATACGTTTTTCCAACACTTTTGATAAACAGGGCAAAATAAATAGGCCTATAGCAATTAGGATCAGCTTTTTTTACCTTTATTTAACTAGGCAAGTCAGTTATGAACAAATTCTTATTTCCCCTACAGGGGAACAGCAGGTTAATGTCACGTTCCTGACCTTATTTCCTTTGTTTTGTCTTTGTTTAGTTGGTCAGGACGTGAGCTGGGTGGGCATTCTATGTTAGGTGTTTCTATGTTGGGTTCATTTTCAATTAGCCTGATATGGTTCTCAATCAGGGGCAGGTGTTTTACGTTTCCTCTGATTGAGAACCATATTAAGGTAGGCTGTTCTCACTGTTTGTTTGTGGGTGATTGTTCCTGTGTCAGTGTTTGTGCCACACGGGACTGTTTTCATTCGTTTCGTTCATTTCATTCGTGTGTTCCTTCCTGTTCGTGCGTTCATGTTATATGTTCACAAGTTCAGGTCTGTTAACATCGTTTATTGTTTTGTAGTTTATCAAGTGTTTTTTCCGTGTTCGTCTTTCTTTAATAAAACAAGTATGTATTCAAACCACGCTGCGTTTTGGTCCGATCCATGCTCCTCTTCAGACGAGGAGGAGGACGAGCGTTACAGTTAAAGGCAACTGCTTTGTTAACACAACAGTTTTTTACCTTTTCAGCTTAGGGATTTGATCCAGCAACCATTCGGATTACTTGCCCAATGCTCTAACCACTAGGCTACCTGCCACCCCTAGCTAGAGCGCCCTCTTTAAATAAAGGACTAACCATGGCTGCCTTCCAAGCAATAGGATCCTCCCCAGATAGAAGAGACAGGTTAAAAACAGTCAGAAATAGGCTTGGCAATTATAGGGGTAGCAACCTCAAAGAAGATATTATCTTCAGGTGTCACTAACTGCTAAAAATACCTCTAATGGCCTTTAAAACAATTACTTTTTCATATTTCCTGCGGATGCCATGATATTGGGTCATTATTTATGAAGGTTTGGTTTGCTGGATATTGTGTCATAACAATCATGACGTAATGCCTATTTTGACTAAATATCTCATAATTTCCGGAATATATCTGTTCCTATAACCATATCCTCAAAAGAAAATCTACCTTGTAGTGCAGAGCCCGGAGCCTGTCCCCTTGATAAGCAGTTCCACAGATAGTGGCCTGGGGGCTTTGATAATGTCACTACCGATTGGAATCCTTGACATAAATCCCAGGGCCTATTTGAAGTTGTGGGCCCATTCGCTTCACTATTATTTTCTCTGGGTTGCAGGTGTCTGTCAACGATACAGCCTCAAGAACAGAAACACAGATAAAGGGGATTCTCATGAACTATTACCAGCAGTTTGAATGACCTGTCAGATCAGCATCCCTCTTCTCCTGTTTCTGTCAAATCTGACATGTCTGCATTTCCCTCTGACTCCAATTTACATGTGCAGCAAGATAAAGTAGTCCCATCAGATTTTCCTTCCTAATAAGCCGTATAGGTATATGAGGCAAACGTGTCATACATTGAAAAAGCAAGCAATGTCATCTGTTCAACCCAGCTGAATTAAATGCTGTTAGCTATTGAAGACATTATTTTTATTCAATCACTGTTTGACTCATTGTTGAACGTCACTTCTCACTTCAAACTGAAATAAAAATCCGGGCCAGAGAGATCAGAGGTAAATTAACACAGTAATATGGCTGCTATTCTCTTTCATCCACTGGCCATTAGAACATCAAACAGTCAAACCCAGGCTGTTTTCTCCTGAATGTTATTTGATGGCTCCTCTCCCTGTGCATTAGCTTATCAGGCAGTCAAAGGGATCAGGACTTCCCTCTATAGCAAAGCGCTGCAGAGTTACATCTGTCACCTTTTATTGCCCACTGCACGTCTCATATTAACATATTATACAAGACCCACGTGCAGAGAGGGTGCACAAATCAAAAGGTCATGGGCACATCAAATAGCTACCTTCTCATTTTCATACTGCAGCACTTCCAAGCACTTGTAACAAGAGCCCTTGTACTCAACACATATCCATGTAGCTAGCCCAGCACAAGGCTCAGCACCAGATAGTTCCATCAGTCTTCGTTTCCCCTTCAGTTCTGGTGGTCTCTGCCTCATTCCCTCTATCCATAAACATCACAATAAATATGGAACCCATAGGAGGGCCCAGACCGATTGGTTATGATGACCTCTGGCAACAACAAACAGAGTTGTGGTTCCCAGTACTGGGCGTAAAATGGTCTGTCGGCTGGACCATTAGAGACATTTCACAAGGAAAATCAAAAGAATAATGCATGGGGTCTAATGCAATATTTACAGCACATTTTGAGAGGGGGTTAAAGATCCAATAAGATGATATAGCAACTGGTGATGTAAAACAGTAATGTTGTTCGGTTGATACAGTTTTATGGCTATCATTCTCCATATATCATACATCATATAGTGCCAGTTAGTATACAAAACTTTAAACATTAGGAACACCTTCTCTTTCCATAACATAGACTGACCAGCAGAATCCAGGTGAAGCTATAATCCCTTATTGATGCCACTTGTTAAATCCACTTCAATCAGTGTAGATGACAAGGATCGGCCCCTCTTTTTCCATTTTCGCCTAAAATGACATACCCTAATCTAACTGCCTGGAGCAAGGATATGCATATTCTTGGTACCATTTGATAGGAAACACTTTGAAGCTTGTGGAAATGTGAAAGGAATGTAGGAGAATATAACACATTTGATCGGGTAAAAGATAATACAACAAAAAAAAAAACAGTTTTTTTGTAAATCTTTTGTACCATCATCTTTGAAATGCAAAGAAAGGCCATAATGTATTATTCCAGCCCAGGTTCAATTCAGATATTGGCCACTAGATGGCAGCAGTGTATGTGCAAAGCTTTAGACTGATCCAATCAACCATTGCATTCATGTTGAAAATGTTGTATCAAGACTGCCCAAATGTGCCTAATTTGTTTATTAATAACTTTTCATGTTCAAAATTGTGCACTCTCCTCAAACAATAGCATGCCATTCGTTCACTGTAATAGCTACTGTAAATTGGACAGTGCAGTTAGATGAACGAGAATTTAAGCTTTCTGCCAATATCAGATGTCATTGTCCTGGGAAATGTTCTTGTTACTTACAACCTCATGCAAATCACATTACCCCACGTTAGCTCAACCGTCCCGCAAGGGTGGCTTTGAAAGGGGTATGGTAGTACGTGCCAGGCGCACCGCTTTGAGTGTGTCAAGAACTGTAACGCTGCTGGGTTTTTCACGCTCAACAGTTTCCCGTGTGTATCAAGAATGGTTCACCACGGAAAGGACATCCAGCTAACTTGACACAACTGTGGGAAGCATTGGAGTCATCATGGGCCAGCATCCCTGTGGAACGCAGTTCGACACCTTGTAGAATCCATGGCTCGATGAATTGAGGCTGTTCTGAGGGCAAAAGTGGGTGGAACTCAATATTAGGAAAGTTTTGTATAGCCTCCCACAAAGGAAACAAAGTACACTGCAGTGTATGTACAGGCCGGATGAATCTTTTACTGCTCACGGGTGTTCAAAGACCAGAGGAAAGGCCTGGTCATCAACCCTATAGGTTCAAATCCTTTGGGTTGTGAATTTCCTAAGATCTCCTTAGCCATGAATGTCTCACCATTGGATTCTGCTTCTACCCTGGTCCAATTCCAGGCAGATCCCTGATGGCCACAGCAAAGCAAGCACAGTTTTGAGGGTTAATTGTATGTGACACCCATAACACAACACTGCTCAACCGTTATCTGCACTCTGGTAGAGCTGATTGATAAGTCGAACCAGCTGTCTTTCTCTCTAGCCAGCTGTCTGACCTGCAGGAAGGCCGTGATACAACTTATAATTAATAAAAATAGAGGAGAGACAAATGCTAAATTGAACCTTAACACTTCAAAAGCCTGAGGAATTCAGAGTCATTGAAACTTTTTTATAAACACTCCTACATCGGTAAGAACCAGTCAGTGAGACATTTAAGAGATATCAGACAGGAAAAGGCCAAATCCTGATGAGAAAAACATTTGAATGAACTTTTTGATGTAAGGCTCCGTGAGAATAACATGCATGGTTACAGAAATGATTCAATGACTTGGCAAGATACATAACATTTCCTGTACACAAATGTATACATCTTCTACAGGTCGTTACACAACATCAACTTGCCTATACCATAACAAATGTTGAGGATGCCCTGATAGAGATAAAGTAAAAATGTACCATTTATGGGAGTCCTCAGTTGAACTCTCCTAAAATAATGAGAAGTGTGGAAATGAACAGTCCCATGGCTACAGCCCTATATTAAGCTGGGGGAGTTAGACAAATGTGCAGGGGATTGGAAATGCAGGGTAAAGTGTCTTTCTCCCGCTGGAGCTTTATCTGTGTCTCACAGCTAAAGTGTACCATTTTAATTGCCCTCTCAGACACTGCACTTTACATACAATCACACACAGGACACACATTTGCCAACTGCCTCCTTCAGTTAAGGGAAAACATTTTCTGACTATTACTTCTCAGTCTAGTGTGAAAATGATGATAATGCCCTTTTTGTGTAAGATCTGTTTGAAAAAAAATGCTGGAATTTCAAACTGTTCAGGTCGGAGTTTTTGGCCCGCCTCATAACGTCACAAGTTGATCTGATTATAACAGCCGAAGCACTACACAGCTGATTCAAAAAAAATCTAAGCTTGATGAGGAGTTGGTTATTTGAATCAGCTGTGTAGTGCTGGGGGGGGGGGCAGAACCGAGTTTGGGAAACCCTGAGCTAGGCTACCAAAGACCAAAATATTTGTAGAGTTACTTCCTACTTTAAAGCAATGACCAAAAGCAAGATACAGTTGAAGTCAGAAGTTTACATAGACTTAGGTTGGAGTCATTAAAACTTGTTTTTCAACCACTCCACAAATTTCTTGTTAACTTCTTATGGCTGGGGGCAGTATTGAGTAGCTTGGATGAATAAGGTGCCCAGAGTAAACTGCCTGCTACTCAGGCCCAGAAGCTAAGACATGCATAGTATTAGTAGATTTGGATAGAAAACACTGAAGTTTCTAAAACTGTTTGAATGATGTCTGTGCGTATAACAGAACTCTTATGGCAGGCAAAAACCTGAGAAAAAATCCAACCAGGAAATGGGAAATCTGAGGTTTGTAGGTTTGCCTATCCAACATACAGTGTCTATGGGGTCATATTGCACTTCCTAAGGCTTCCACTAGATGTCAACAGTCTTTAAAACCTTGTTTCAGGCTTCTACTATGAAGGAATTCCTTTTCATTTCTAAAGACAAAATAATTGTCTGGTTGAAACATTATTGAAGATTTATGATAAAAACATCCTAAAGATTGATTCTATACATCGTTTGACATGTTTCTACGAACTGTAATATAACTTTTTTGACTTTTCGTCTGAACTAATTGCTCGCGCATTGTGCATTTGGATTACTGGGCTAAACGCGCGAACAAAAGGAGGTATTTGGACATAAATGATGGACTTTATCGAATAAAACAAACATTTATTGTGGAACTGGGATTCCTGGGAGTGCATTCCGATGAAGATCATCAAAGGTAAGTGAATATTTATAATGCTATTTCTGAGTTTTGTGACATGTCTGCTTGGTTGAAAAATGGCTGTATGGTTTTCTGTGGCTAGGCGCTGACCTAACATAATTGCATGGTGTGCTTTTACCGTAAAGTTTTTTGAAATCTGACACAGCGGTTGCATTAAGGAGAAGTTTATTTTAAAATGGTGTATAATTCTTGTATGTTTGAGGAATTTTAATTATGAGATTTCTGTTGTTTTGAATTTGGTGCCCTGCAATTTCACTGGCTGTTGGCAAGGTTTTAAATGTATTTGGCTAAGGTGTATGTAAACTTCCGACTTCAACTGTACCAACAGTAGATATTAACTGGAGTACTGTCTGGTCCAACATCACCAAATGACCCACTACCATTTGCCCATATGATTTATGTGACTCCAAAAAAACATTTCCAGATCAACCTAAACTCAACCCTTGTCTGTATGCTCTGTCTCCAGGGTACTGCTGGCACAGTTATTCATATGATCTGGAAGTGTCCAGAGGTTTTTTCCTTTTGTCAATCTGTGGCTTCATAATTTTTAGGCATTTTGTCTAAACCCATCCCATATCTGCCCAATGTGCCACTGCTTAATGATGACTATTCACTGAACTTATCATACAGGCAGAGAAGGATTTGTCTTGCTGGCCTAACAGCAGCCAAGAGAATGATTGCCTTATGATGGCAAGCCCCACACGCTCTGCCACATCAGAAACGTATGCATTTATTCATGGACATAGCTCAACTCGAACAGTCAATCGCTCGACTACATGGTGCAAAATCTGAAAATATTAGCATACGGACTACAACACTTGGCAGTATGAAATCATTACTTTAAGATATATACTTAAGTTAGCAGGTCCTGTGGGTGGGATGGGGAGGGGGGTTTGGTAGTCTTGTCAAATAAAAAATAATACAAACTATATCACAAGGTTGGAATGAAAACCCACAGGATGGTAACTCTCCAGGAGCAGAGTTGGAGAGCTCTGATCTAAAGAATAAGCTACAGACCAGCCAAAACAAGCTTGTGAGAATTGTACAGAAACTTCCCCTTCATACTCATCTAGAGGTTGAGCATTTTAGCCAGCCTAGCTGCTTATCTGTAGATATGTAATATTAGTTAAACTTGGTCTGGTCCATAGCATTATTACTGACTCAGCCCATAGGTAGCTATCAAATTATTTTACTTACGTATATTAGAGATGTCCACTAATACAACACCAGAGCCAGAGACTCTGATTTTGCCTGTTTTACATTTAAGAGTCTATCTGGTAAGAACTCACCGGCAGTTCTGAGTGGACAAACTACCACAGTAACTCAAAGCCACGCCGAACATTAATAAATCAATCAATCAAATGTATTTATGAAGCCCTTTTTACAACAGCTGCTGTCACAAAGTGCTGTACAGAAACCCAGCCTAAAACCTTAAACAGCAAGCAATGCAGATGTAGAAGCACAGTGGCTAGGAAAACTCCCTAGAAAGGCAGAAACCTAAGAAGAAACGTAGAGAGGAACCAGGTTCTGAGGGGTGACCAGTCCTCTTCTGGCTGTGCCGGGTGGCGATTATAACAGTAAATGGCCAAGATGTTCAAACATTCATAATAATAAACACAGTGGTTGTAGAGGGTGCAGCAGGTCAGCACCTCAGGAGTAAATATCAGTTGGCTTTTCATAGCCGAGCATTCAGAGTTCGAGACAGCAGGTGCGGTAGAAAGAGTAAAAAACATCAGGTCTGGGACAAGGTAGCACATCCGGTGAACAGGTCAGGGTTCCATAGCCGCAGGCAGAACAGATGAAACTGGAGCAGCAGCACGACCAGGTGGACTGGGGACAGCAAGGAGTCAATAGGCCAGGTAGTCCTGAGGCATGGTCCTAAGGCTCAGGTCCTCCGGGAGGGGAGGGAGAGTGAGAGAATTAGAGGGAGCATTCTTAAAATCACACACAGGACACCGGATAAGACAGGAGAATTACACAAGATATAACAGACTGACCGTAGACCCTGACACAAATTCTTGCAGCATAGATACTGGGGACTGGAGGATGAGGCAGAAGGGGTCAGGAGACACTGGCCCCATCCGACGACACCCCTTTGCCAAAGCACAGCACCACACCAGTAGAGGGATATCCGCAAAACACCAACTTACTACCCTGAGACAAGGCTGAGAGTAGCCCACAAAGATCTCCCTCGTGGCACGAACCCAAGTGGGTGCCAACCCTCTTCGTTCAAAAATAATGTCAAAAGCTGGCTGATGACCGAACAATATAAGCTTTTTTTTTATGTCTTTATCTACGTAATGTGTCTGTATATATTTAATGTATCTGTATCTATGTAATATTGTAATGTTTTTGCACCATGGAATTTAGGGACCACGATAGAAATACTGTACCTTTCTGAATTTTTTGTCATATTTGTGTCACGTTTTTAAAATGTATGTACTGTGTGTATGTTTTTTTTTTACTAGCAAATAAATCAATCAATCAACCTTTTGGTTTGAGAGGAATCAGAGTGTAGTAGTGATTTAGTTCTTTAGCTTGTTGGTCATTCAGTCTGCTCTAGGGACCTGGAGCGCTTCTCACATTAGCAGCAGTACTGTTCCCCTGAGCCTTGGGGACAGAGAGAAGGTAATTACAGAACATAATGTTATTAATTACCTCCTGCACTCACACTCCTGTTGGAACTGAACTCTGTTAATAGGTACAGAGAACTGTTACACCTCATGTTGTGACGCAGTCTGAACTAAAAGTTGGGGAAATGTTCACTACATCAATCATAGCTTATTCAAAGTTCCCCAACTCTAGAGCGGGGAAACAATTCTGAGAAACATAACTAACATCAACATAATGTCAAATAACAATTTTAAGACAGTATTCTCTCAAGTCCAGGAATCACAGGAATGAAAAATAATACACACAAACATTGTAATATATTATCAGCAAGTAGTACTATTGAGATTCCTTTTCAAGAGCCCTTTAAAGACAGACTTTTGGCAAGATACGTTCAGAAGGCAGTTCCAAAGTCATGAATAATGTAGCTGTGTCATTCCATGACTTGTGTTAAATTTGTCTGTGTTTTTAATGAGACTCCCCACACTTGTTAGTGTGCACAGTTCAGAGGAGGACGTCGTGTTCCCTTTGTCTTGGTATGAAAGTCTTTCTCTTCCACTGTGTGGACCCAATAGGACAAAGCAGCAGCAACAGCAACAGCAGAAGCAGCCACTATTCTGTAATGCCATCACCTCTTTATTGTGTTCGCCTCCCACTCATGCATAGGATACAGTCTGAATAGAGCCTTCATTCTCTCTCAGAATTTTAAAAATGGCCATTCAAACCTTGAATGACTGGACAATACAAGATCTACTGAGGAAATATTGAGGGTGTTGTGAGGGTAGGTATCTTTTTTTGTTAGTTAGTGAGTTACAATCACCATTGCTATTGCTATTGCTATTGGTAGCTGGCAATACTAAATCATGTTGTTTACCAAACAGCTGATACTGAGCACTTTGTTCCTGCCTCAAAAGCAGAAGGAAAGAACAGTTAAAGCTAACCAATGCAGTGTACACGGGGAGGAGGGAATGAAAGTTGCTATTGTCCCCAAAGGCCTTTTTGGCAGCTATGTTGCATTTAGTTATTTACCTGGCTAGAAATCATTTCCCCTCTGAGCATTTCTCATCTCTGTCCAGGCTTTACAGAGTACCAATAAGATACATCTGTTCTTTTTTTGCAGTGCTGGTGTCTTGAAACGTACTGTATGTCAACTGTGGCCATCCTCTCCATGCATCACACAAGGGTGTAAGCATGCGGAGGATAGCTGGATATGACAGTCCTATTCCTTACTGCTTGATACTCGACTATATCCATAATAATTGGATGCCTGAAACAGAAGAGTAAATCCAATGCAAGATGATGCTATTGATGTTGATTTTATTGAGTGACCATTTTAATGATATAGATAATGATGACGATGGTATCATCATGATGACTGGTATTTTCACTAAAATTATCATAAGTACATTTCAGAATATTATTAGAGGAAACTAGCTGATTAAGGGGAGCAGTTGATGCAGTTAATAGGTACAGTAATGCAGTGGCATGTATTCATGCAATACCAAATATTTGACCAATAACATTTTTTAATTACAAGATGATTTATCTTTCATCATTTTACGTCACTTCACAAGTGGCTGAATCACACTGGAGAAATAATTTGAGCGAGGGGAAACAGAGCCCATCTGTCTCAGTATGTGTAGCCCGTGTACAGTATATGATGCTGTCTGGACCAAAAAAAGTATAACATGTTGCCGCCGTAGCATTTGATTGATTAATGCCAGCAAGGACTTGACCTCCCTTGAGGTCAAGTCCTTGTTTGTAATGACTGCTATGTTGGTAATGGCTGCTCAGTGAAACGACCTGTCCTGATTTGTCATAGACGCTTGCTAAAAAAACTTTAATGAGCAAGCCTTCCTTCATGAACTGGCCTCTGTAAAATGGTATAGAATCAGCTTGATCCCCTCTGTTGAAGACACTTAGACCTTCTATTTTTTTTTATTTTTTTTTATTTCAGTGGTATTGTAAACACGCCCCCATAAAGAAAAGGTTCAGCCCCTGGTTCGACCGTGATCTTGCAGAGTTACTCCACCTCAAGAATTCCATTTGGCGAAAGGCTTGGCACACACTTGTTCGGGTTACTGGCTCTCGTTCAGGCAAATTAGAAATATGTGCACTCAGGCTATCTGGAAGGCCAAGGTTAGTTACTTTAAGGAGCAGTTCTCTCTATGTGGGTCTAACCTCAAGACGTTCTGGAAAACGGTAAAGGACCTGGTAAATAAACCCTCCTCCTCACATCTGCCCATGTCCCTTAATGTTGATGATGTGGTTGTTACTGACAAGAAGCACATGGCTGAGCTCTTTAATCACCACTTCATTAAGTCAGGATTCCTATTTGACTCAGCCATGCCTCCTTGCCTGTCCAACATTTCCTCATCCCCCACCGCTTCTAATGCGACCCCCCCCCCCCCCSCCAMATGCTTCTCCCACTTTTTCCCCTGCCCGCTACAAAGTTTCTCTCTGCAGGCAGTCACTGAGTCTGAGGTGCTAAAGGAGCTCCTGAAACTTGACCCCAAATAACCATCTTGGTCAGATGGTTTAGACCCTTCTTTAAGGTTGCTGCCCCTATCATCGCCACGCCTATTTCCAAACGTTTTAACGTGTCGCTCCTTTCTGGGGAGGTTCCCGTTGCTTGGAAGGCAGCCAAGGTTCATCCTTTATTTAAAGGGGGAGATCAAACTGATCCTAACTGTTATAGGCCTATTTCTATTTTGCCATGTTTATCAAAAGTGTTGGAAAACTTGTCAACAATCAACTAACTGGCTTTCTTGATGTCTACAGTATTCTCTCGGGTATGCAATCTGGTTTCCGCTCAGGTTAAGGATATGTCAATGCAACCTTAAAGCTCCTCAATGATGTCACCATTGCCCTTGATTCTAAGCAATGTGGTGCTGCTATTTTTTTTGGCTTGGCCAAAGCTTTTGATGCGGTAGACCATTCCATTCTTGTGGGCCGGCTAAGGCGTATTGGTGTCTCTGAGGGGTCTTTGGGCTGGTTTGCTAACTACCTCTCTCAAGGGAGTACCCCACCATAGGAGTACCCCAGGGCTCGATCCTAGAACCCACTCTCTTCTTAATTTGGATCAACAGCATAGCTCAGGCAATAGGAAGCTCTCTCATCCATTTATACGCAGATGATACAGTCTTATACTCAGCTGAACCCTCCCCGGATTTTGTGTTAAATGCTCTACAACAAGGTTTTTCTTAGTGTCCAACAAGCTTTCTCTACCCTTAACCTTGTTCTGAACACCTCCAAAACAAAGGTCATGTGGTTTGGTTAGAAGAATGCCCCTCCTCCCACAGGTGTTATTACAACCTCTGAAGGTTTAGAGCTTACAAGTACTTGGGAGTATGGCTAGACGGTGCACTGTCCATCTCTCAGCACATATCAAAGATGAAAGCTAAAGTTAAATCTAGACCTGGTTTCCTCTATCATAATTGCTCCTCTTTCACCCCAGCTGCCAAACTAACCCTGATTCAGATGACCATCCTACCCATGCAAGATTACGGAGACATAATTTATAGATCGGCAAGTAAGGGTGCTCTCGAGCGGCTAGATGTTCTTTACCATTCGGCCATCAGATTTTCCACCAATTCTATCAATGCTCCTTATAGAACACATCACTGCACTCTATACTCTTCTATAAACTGGTCATCTCTGTATACCCATCGCAAGACCCACTGGTTGATGCTTATTTATAAAACCCTCTTAGGCCTCACTCCCCCAAAGGTCCCCAAAGCACACACATCCCTGGGTCGCTCCTCTTTTCAGTTCGCTGCAGCTAGCGAATAGAACGAGCTGCAACAAACACTCAAACTGAACAGTTTTATCTCAATCTCTTCATTCAAAGACTCAATCATGAACACTCTTACTGACAGTTGTGGCTGCTTGTGTGATGTATTGTTGTCTCTACCTTCTTGCCCTTTGTGCAGTTGTCTGTGCCCAATAATGTTTGTACCATGTTTTGTGCTGCTACCATGTTGTTGTTATGATGCGTTGCTACCATGCTATGTTGTTGTCTTAGGTCTGTCTTTATGAGTGTTGTGTTGTCTCTCTTGTTGTGATGTGTCATGTCCTATATTTATATTGTATTTATATTTTATTTTTAATCCCGGGCCCCGTCCCCGCAGGAGGCCTTTTGCCTTTTGGTAGGCCGTCTTTGTAAATAAGATTTTGTTCTTAACTGACTTGCCTAGTTAAATAAAGGTTAAATAAAATAAATTAAAAACAAAACAAATGTAATTATTAGCCAATCAGAGTTGAGCTGAGCTCAACTGTGGGTTGTCCTGGTGTAGAAAAATGCCCTCCAAGAGCTGATTCTAACCATACATGAATATGTTGTTCCACTGGCCTTGCACGCACACACACACACACACACACACACACACACACACACACATCTGGATCTGTGGACGCCTTCCACTAGATGTCAACAGGCAGTAGAATGTTGAATGGGGTGTCTAGCTTGATGTGAGACAGAATGAGAGCTTTTGGAGTGACAGGTCCGCCCTATTGGCAGTATTCAACTGCGCACTAGGGAACCCCACATTGTCTTCTGAAATGCGTTAGGTATACACGACGAAATGCTCCGGCTCTGACTTTATTGGATACATATGAGAAAAACATCATAAAGATGGATTTTCAACCGAGTTTGACCAGTTTATTCAACGTTTATTGTGAATTTTGGAATTTTTCGTTCCATGCGCCAAGAGTTCTTGGACATGTGCGCTCCACATGGCTAGCCAAAGTTGCTAATTCGACAGAAGAAATGGACATTCTAAAACAAAACAACGATTTATTGTGGAACTAGGACTCCTTGCACTACATTCTGATGGAAGATCATCAAAGGTAAGAGAATATTTATGATGTTATTTCGTATTTTTGTGGTATATGTTGGCTCCAACAAGGCGGAGAATTGGTGGGCGCTGTCTCACAATATTGCATGCTGTACTTTGTACTAAAGTTATTTTTTTAAATCTAACACAGCGGTTGCATTAAGAGGGCAGGGGGCAGCATTTTCATTTTCGGGAAAAATAGCTTGCCAAAATTCAACTGCTTGCTACTCATCCCCAGAATATAAGATATGCATATTATTAGTAGATTTTGATAGGAAACACTCTGAAGTTTCTAAAACTGTTTGAATCATGTCTGTGAGAATAACAGAAATTATGTAGCAGGCAAAACCCTGAGGACAAACCATTCAGAATTTGTATTTTTTTGATGTCACTGTCTTTTCAATTAGGTTTTTTAGAGACACCAGATTTCTAATGGACTTGCTTGCAGTTCCTACCGCTTACACTGGATGTCACCAGTCCTTGGAAATCGGTTGAGGTTATTCCTTTGTGTAGTGAAGAAGTAGGGCAATCGTAAATGAGGGTCACATGAAGTAAATATTTTGAGAGAGTCACGTTACAAAAAAAGATGCGTCAGTTTGTTTTCTTTTTGTATTGAACACAGATCATCCCGTCTTCAAATTGATCGATTATTAACGTTTAAAAATACCTAACGTTGTGTTACCAAAGTAGTTTGAAATGTTTTGGTAAAGTTTACATGTAACTTTTGATATATTTTGTATGACTTGGCGAAAGTTGGAAGCTGTGTTTTTCTGGATGAAACGGTCCAAATAAATTGACATTTTGGATATATATCGACGGAATTAATCGAACAAAAGGACCATTTGTGATGTTTATGGGACATATTGGAGTGCCAACAAAAGAATTTTGTCAAAGGTAAGGCATGATTTATATTTTATTTCTGCGTTTTGTGTCGTGCTTGCAGTGATGAAATATGCTTCTCTCTTTGTTTACTTTTGTGCTATCATCAGATAATAGCATCTTATGCTTTCGCCGAAAAGCTTTTTTGAAATCTGACATGTTGGCTGAATTCACAACGAGTGTAGCTTTAATTTGGTATCTTACATGTGTGATGTAATGAAAGATTTTTATATCATGTTATTTGAATATGGCGCGCTGTATTTTCCCTGGCTATTGGACGTTTGCATCTCCAGCATGACCGGTTTTGGCGGTGGGCGTCATTGTGTGGGGTGGCATTTCTTTGTGGGGCCGCACAGCCCTCCATGTGCTCGCCAGAGGTAGCCTGACTGCCATTAGGTACCGAGATGAGATCCTCAGTGCCCTTGTGAGACCATATGCTGACACATGCACATTTGTGGCCTGCTGGAGGTCATTTTGCAGGGCTCTGGCAGTGCTCCTCCTGCTCAAAGGTGGAGGTAGCGGTCCTGCTGCTGGGTTGTTGCCCTCCTACGGCCTCCTCCACGTCTCCTGATGTACTGGCCTGTCTCCTGGTAGCGCCTCCATGCTCTGGACACTACGCTGAAGGACACAGCAAACCTTTCTTGCCACAGCTCGCATTGATGTGCCATCCTGGATGAGCTGCACTACCTGAGCCACTTGTGTGGGTTGTAGACTCCGTCTCATGCTACCACTAGAGTGAGAGCACCGCCGCATTCAAAAGTGACCAAAACATCAGCCAGGAAGCATAGGAACTGAGAAGTGGTCTGTGGTCACCACCTGCAGAATCACTCCTTTATTGGGGGTGTCTTGTTAATTGCCTATAATTTCCACCTTTTGTCTATTCCATTTGCACAACAGCATGTGAAATTTATTGTCAATCAGTGTTGCTTCCTAAGTGGACAGTTTGATTTCACAGAAGTGTGATTGACTTGGGTTACATTGTGTTGTTTAAGTGTTCCCTTTAATTTTTTTTGAGCAGTGTATATATTGTGTTTTCGCTGTAAAACACTTAAAAAATCAGAAATATTGGCTGGATTCACAAGATGTTTATCTTTTATTTGCTGTACAACATGTATTTTTCATAAATGTTTTATGATGAGTATTTATGTATTTCACGTTGCTCTCTGTAATTATTCTGGCTATTTTGGTGCTATTTGTGACGGTGGCTGCAATGTAAAACTACGATTTATACCTATAAATATGCACATTTGTGTCACGGTTTTCTAAAGTAGAACCCAGAAGCAGACCAGGACAAGGAGAGTAGGACGAAGGTGAGTATTTATTTACAAGTTTAAATGTAGAGGTAGAAAGATCCAGGTGGCGGAGCGAGCAGCGGAGGTGAGTTGATGGGAGTGAATAGGCAGATCCAAGGGAGTAACAGAAGCCACCGACGACCAGGCAGGGATGGGGTGAGTGTTCCGGGTGAATGACTGTAGACAGAACAAACGGATGTAAGTTCAAGGCAAGCAAGACGTACAAAACAACAAAACGAACTCTATCAAACTGGAGGCTGATACGCTGGCACAACATACTGTTCATGGCTAACGATCCGGCAGGGAATGGATGTCAGGTCAGAGCTTATGAAGTGGAGGGGTGATGATCAGGACCAGGTGTGCAGATAGCTGATGGGATACAGGTGCGGGTAATCAGAGATCTCCCAACTAGCTACGTCGCCCGGCAACCAGACAGGGTACGTTCCAGGACACCGGAAAAACACTCCAGGACAGAACACAGGCAAAAACAGACTCAGGAAGCGGGATTCGTGACAATTTGTGAACAAAACATAAATGTATTGTATAACATGATGTTATAAGACTGTCATCTGATGAAGTTGTTCAAAGGTTAGTGATTAATTTGATCTCTATTTGTGGGTTTTGTGAAAGCTACCTTTCCGGTGGAAACATGGCGTTGTGTGTTTGGCTATTGTGGTGAGCTAACAAATTTATATTGTAATGTAAAACATTAAAAAAATCGGAAATGATGGCTGGATTCACAAGATGTTTATCTTTCATTTGCTGTATTGGACTTGTGATTTCATGATATTTATATGCTATTATTTACTTGTGGTGTTATGCTAGGCTATGCTAGTCAGCTTTTTTGATGAGGAGGATCCCGGATCCGGGAGGGTGATTAAGTAGAAGTTAAAGCACCTTTGGCAGCGTTTACAGCCTTGGGTATGGCGCTACAAGCTTGGCACACCTGTATTTTGGGGAGTCTCTCCCATTCTTCTCTGCAGATCCTCTCAAGCTCTGTCAGGTTGGATGGGGAGTGTCGCTGCACAGCTACTTTCAGGTCTCTCCAGAGATGTTGGAATGGGTTCAAGTATGGGCTCTGGCTGGGCCACTCAAGGACATTTAGAGGCTTGTCCCAAAGCCACTTCTGCATTGTCCTGTTGGAAGGTGAACCGTTGCCCCAGTCTGAGGTCCGGAGCACTCTGGAGCATGTTTTCATCAAGGATTAATCTGTACTTTGCTCGTTTCATCTTTCCCTCGATCCTGACTAGTCTTTCAATTCCTGCCACTGAAAAACATCCCCACAACATGATGCTGCCACCACCACCATGCTTCACCGTATGGATGGTGCCAGGTTTCCTCCAGACGTGACACTTGGCATTTAGGCCAAAGAGTTCAATCTTCGTTTCATCAGACCAGAGAATCTTGTTTCTCATGGTCTGAGAGTCCTTCAGCTGCCTTGTGGCAAACTCCAAATGGACTGTCATGCCTTTTACTGAGGAGTGGCTTCCATCTTGCCACTCTACCATAAAGGCCTGATTGGTGGAGCGCTGCAGAGCGGGCTGTCCTTCTGGAAGGTTCTCCCATCTCCACAGAGGAACTCTGGAGCTCTGTCAGAGTGACCGTCATGTTCTTGGTCACCTCCCTGATCAAGGCCCTTCTCCCCCGATTGCTCAGTTTGGACAGGCGGCCAGCTCTAGGAAGAGTCTTGGTGGTTTCAAACTTCTTCCATTTAAGAATGATGGAGGCCACTGTGTTCTTGGGGACCTTCAATGCTGCAGATATTTTTTAGTACCCTTCCCCAGATCTGTGCCTCGAAATAATCCTGTCTTTGCGCTCTACTCACAATTCCTTCAACCTCATGGCTTGATTTTTGCACTGTGACAAGTGACAAGCACTGTCAACTCTGGGAGCCTGTACAGACAGGTGTGTGCCTTTCAAAATCATGTCCAATCCATTGAATTTACCACAGGTGGACTCCAATCAAGTTGTAGAAACATCTTAAGGATGATCAATGGAAACAGGATGCACCTGAGCTAAATGTTGAGTCTCATAGCAAATGGTCTGAATACTTATGTAAATACGTTTATTTTTTTTTATTTTTTTTTACATATATGCAAAAATGTCTAAAAACCTGTTTTCACATTGTCATTATGGGGTATTGTGTGTAGATTGATATGCTTTCAAAAAAATCTATTTTAGGATAAGGCTAAAACATAACAAAATGTGGAAAGAGTCAAGGGGTCTGAATACTTTCAAATGCACTGTAAATAGCCTTGTTGTTTTGATGATGTTTAACGTTTTCAAGTTGAAATGGTGCTTGAATAGTGGAGGCAGTGTTGAAAACGTAACTTCCTTGAACATGCTGTAGGTGATATATAACTGTTTGTTACTGTACATGCAATATTTGCTTTGTGGACTTCACCGGACAGATGTTGCTCTCCAGTTTTGTGATGAAACAAACGTTTGTGTAGTTGAATTTATTCCGCCACTGTGTGACTGTTGTCTTTTTGTTGTCACAGCCTTATTGTATATCACAGTGGCGAATGAACTAACGGGTTATAGAGCAAACAACGCAATTTTCAAAACATAGGTTGTAATATAGATTTTTTACTGGCTTGGCTTCCTCAGTCATTTTACCCACGTACCGCTACTGCAGTAGAGTTGCCAGCATGATGAAATGTAACACCGTACATCTGCAGAACATAATGTGTTATTTTATATTGTCTACTGGATCTTTGTTGTTGCAAAAAAATTGTCAGATGTTGCTACACCTCATGACAGATTCCTCTACCTCATCTTCCTCTGATGGCAACACATTTCCCACCTGTGTTTTCTTAGAGTTCACGCCCAAGGTGCTATTCTCTTACTGTGACTGAGACTAGCAACAAAGCAAAGTTAAACACTGTGTTTACTTTCAGTTCCTTGCACTACAGGCAAATTACACATTTTAATATCAGGTACATTTTTCATATTTTGGTAATATTATTAGGATCCCCATTAGCTGTTGCAAAAGCAGAAGCTACTCTTCCTGGTGTCCACACAAAACATGAAACATAATACAGAATGACATAATACAGAACATCAATAGACAAGGACAGAACTACATACATTTATTTAAAGGCACACGTAGACTACATATCAATACATACAAACAAACTATCTAGGTCAAATAGATGAGAGGCGTTGTGCCGTGAGGTGTTGCTTTGTCTGTTTTTTTAAAACAGGTTTTCTGTTTATTTGAGCAATATGAGATGGAAGGAAGTTCCTTGCAATAAGGGCTCTATATAATACTGTATGATTTCTCTAATTTGTTCTGGATTTGGGGACTGTGAAAAGACCCCTGGTGGCATAAGTGTGTGTGTCAGAGCTCTGTGTAAATTGACTATGCAAACAACTTGGGATTTTCAACACACTGTTTCTTATAAAAAGAAGTGATGCAGTCAGTCTCTCCTCAACTCTTAGCCAAGAGAGACTGGCATGCATAGTATTTATATCAGCCCTCTGATTACAATGAAGAGCAAAACGTGGCACTCTGTTCTGTGCCAGCTGCAGCTTAACTAGGTCTTTCCTTGAAGCACTGGACCACACAACTGGACAATAATCAAGAGTTTTGATCCCTCCAGGCCTGAGGACAAAGACTTTCCTCTAGGCTCAGATTAAAGATATGACAGATAGGAGTGGCTATAGAGTCAGCTACCATCCTCAGTAGCTTTCCATCTAAGTTGTCAATGCCAGGAGGTTTGTCATTATTGATCGATAACAATTTTTCCACCTCTCCCACACTAACTTTACAAAATTCAAACTTGCAAAGCTTTTCTTTCATTATTTTATTTTTTTATGCATGAATACAATTGCTCACTGTTCGTTCTTGGCATTTCCTGCCTAAGTTTGCGCACTTTACCAATGAAATAATCATTAAAATAATTGCCAACATCAAATGGTTTTGTGATGAATAAGCCATCTGATTCGATGAAAGATGCAGTTGAATTTGTCTTTCTGACCATAATTTAATTTAAAGTACTGCAATGTTTTTTCCCATCAATCTTTATATCATTGATCTTGGCTTCATAATACAGTTTCTTCATTTTTAGTTGAGTTTTGTCACATCATTTCTCAGTTTGCATTAAGTAAACCAGTCAGATGTGCAGCCAGACTTATTAGCCACTCCTTTTGCCCCATCTCTTTCAAACATAGAGTTTTTCAATTCCTCATTAATCCATGGAGCCTTAACAGTTCTAACAGTCAGTTACTTAACAGGTGCATGTTTATCAATAATTGGAAGATGCAATTTCATAAATTCATCAAGTGCAGTGTCTGGATGCTCCTAATTAATCACATCAGACCAACAACTATTTTTAACATCATCCACATACGAGTCACAGCAAAATCTAATGTATGATCTCTTATACACTATTTTAGGCCCAGCTGTTGGAACTTTGGCTTTCGTGGGTATAGCCACTATATTGGGATCACTGCATCCAATGAGAACAGATACAGCTTTGGAACAAAGTTCTACAGTATTAGTAAAAATGTGATCGATACATGTGGATGATCTTGTTCCTGTAGTGTTTGTAGACACCCTGGTTGTTTCATTAATAACATGAACCAGATTACAGGCTCTGGTTACAGTACGAAGCTTCCTCTTGAGCGGACAGCTTGATGAAATCCAGTCAATATTCAGGTCCCCAAGAAAGTAGACCTCTCTGTTTACATCACATACACTATCAAGCATTTCACACATCGTATTTAGATACTGACTGTTAGCACTTGGTGGCCGATAGCAACACACCAAAAGAAAAGGCTTTAGATGTGCCAAGTGAACCTGCAACCACAACACTTCAATAACACTTGACATAAGATCTTCTCTAAGCATGACAGGGACATGGCTCTGAATATATACAGCAACATCTCCCCTATATGCATTTCTCTTCTATAGATGTTATATCCTTGTATTGCTACTGCTGTGTCATCAAATTAATTATCTAAGTGAGTCACAGAAATGGCTAATATATGAATGTTATCTGATGTTAGCAAGTTATTGATTTCATTAACCTTATTTCTAAGGCAACATATATTAATATGGGCTATTTACAGCCCTTTCCTGGGTAGCTTATCAGAGATAGACATAATACTGAAAAGAGCAAACAAAGCAAGAGACAACAATATACATTCAGCAGTCCATTAATCAATTTGTGTGCATGTGTGTGTGCTGTGGGGTTGAAGCTACGGACCCATAGGCTTGTCTCTCTCATCCCTTCCAGGCTTCTGGGAGGAAGGGTGGACAATGAGCCTGTCATAGCGGATGTAAGCAATGCCCCCACTCGCACTGGCATCTTTCATGGCTGGGATCAGTTCTTTGACAGCTTCAGGATAGTCCTCGTTGAGGAATATATACGTTCTTGCCAAGTTCTTGAACTTTCCAGAACAGCTACCTTGTCCTTGTCCTTGAACCTCAGGAACTTGACCACTATCGGCCTGGGCCTATCACCTGGGCCGATGGTGGGGTTTCCAGTCCTGTAGGCACGCTCCACCTCAATCTTCATGTGGTCTGTCTCAGAGATCATTTCCCTCACTTTGTCCTCAGACTCCGTCCAGGTCTCATGTGGAGATTCATTAGTTCCATCCACCATGTTGTTCTGGCTTGATTGTCCCTCGAGATTTATCTGTCATTGTTATCATGGATTCACACACAGAACTGATGTCCTCTCACAATGACTTAAAGATTGTTGTCATCTTGTTGCTCTCCTGTTTCAACTCATCAAGCTGACCCTGGGAGAACTGCAAAACTGTTCTTCAGGTCCTGTACCTCTCTGGGCAGGTCATCTGTTATGTTATTAGTAGAATCCACAAGTATTTGGACAAAACAATTGAAGCTATTTTCTTGTTGTTATAACAACTGATTGTGGGTCTCTTTTTGTTCGTTTAAAAGATCCTTCACATGTGATAGAGAGACACTACCGTCCTCAATGGTACAGTGCCTTGCAAAAGTATTCATCCCCCTTGGCGTTTTTCCTATTTTGTTGCATTACAACATGTCATTTAAATTGATTTTATGTAATGGACATACACAAAATAGTCCAAACTGGTGAAGTGAAATCAAAAAAATAACTTGTTTAAAAAATATATATATCAATTTGAAACGGAAAGGTGGTGCGTGCATATGTATTCACCCCCTTTGCTATTAAGCCCTAAATGTGATATGTTGCAACCAATTACCTTCAGAAGTCCCAAAATTTGTTAAATAAAGTCCACCTGTGTACAATCTAAGTGTCAAATGATCTGTCACATGATCTCAGGATATATACACCTGTTCTGAAAGGCCCCAGAGTCTGCAACACCACTAAACAAGGGGCACCACCAAGCAAGCGGCACCATAAAGACCAAGGAGCTCTCCAAACAGGTCAGGGACAAAGTGGTGGAGAAGTAAAGATCATGGATGGGTTATAAAAAATATCTGAAACGTTGAACATCCCACAGAGCACCATTAAATCCATTATTAAAAAATGGAAAGAATATGGCACCACAACAAACCTGCCAAGAGAGGGCCACCCACCAAAACCCACGGACCAGGCAATGAGGGCATTAATCAGAGAGGCAACAAAGAGACCAAAGATAATCCTGAAGGAGGTGCAAAGCTCCACAGCGGAGATTGGAGTATCTGTCCATAGTACCACTTTAAGCCGTACACTCCACAGATCTGGGCTTTACGGAAGAGTGGCCAGAAAAAATCCATTGCTTTTGGTGTTCGCCAAAAAACATGTGGGAGACTCCCCAAACAAATGGAAGAAGGTAATCTGGTCAGATGAGGGTAAAATTTAGCTTTTTGGCCATCAAGGAAAATGTCTGGTGCAAAACCAACACCTCCCTTCACCCAGAGAACACCATCCCATTTTTCATCTACAGGGACTTTGAAACTTGTCAGAATTGAAGGAATGATGGATGGCACTAAATTCTTGAGGGAAACCTGTTTCAGTCTTCCAGAGATTTGAGACTGGGACGGAGGTTCACCTTCCAGCAGGACAATGACCCTAATCATACTGCTAAAGCAACACTCGAATGGTTTAAGGGGAAACCTTTACATGTCTTGGAATGGCCAAGTCAAAGCTCAGACCTCATTCCAATTGAGAATCTGTGGTATGACTTAAAGATTGGTCTACACCAGCGGAACCCAACCAACTTGAAGGAGCTGGAGCAGTTTTGCCTTGATTGGGCAAAAATCCCAGTGGCTAGATGTGCCAAGCTTGTAGAGACATACCCCAAGAGACTTGCAGCTGTAATTACTGCAAAAGGTGGATCTACAAAGTATTGACTTTTGGGGGGTGAATAGTTATGCACGCTCAAGTTTTCAATTTTTTTGTCTTAATTCTTGTTTGTTTGACAATAAAAAATATTTTGCATCTTCAAAGTGGTAGGCATGTTGTGTAAATCGAATGATAGAAACCCCCCCAAAAATCCATCTAAAATCTAGGTTGTAAGGCAACAAAATAAGAACAATGCCAAGGGGGGGAATACTTTCGCAAGCCACTGTAGGTTCCAGACAGGGAAGGTCACAGGGAAGATTGAAAACAACAAACAGCACAGCCACAAACCCGTGACAATCTGTGGTCCCAGCCCCAATGGCTAGCTGCGTTGCGGGCTGCATTCAAGAAAACACCACTAGCTTGATATGCGTTGCCAAATAGCTCCTCAGACCCGTCCTTGGTCAGCAGGATCGCTGGAAAGAGACAAGCAGTCCCAGCAACTGATGCCAACTCCTAGCCACCAATAACTTTCCAATACACTTTCAAACAACAAACTTTTCAAAAAAACTAAACCAAGCTCTTACTTGTTACGTGTTCAACAGGAAGTGATGTGGACATGGCTGAACAGGAAGCTCATTGGACATGACTTACAGGAAGCTCAGTGTACGTGGCAGAAGGATCTAGGCTAATATAACTGAGCTATACTATCATGGTCCACATTGCAGTCAGGGAATTAGTTCAACCATTCAACATTTTATGGACAACACCACTTGGAGAGAAGAGAAGGCTAAAATTCAAAGGTCATTCTATACCTGAGCTCTACACCTCATTCACTAGCAGCTTTAACCTCCAATTCAATGGCAAAGCTGAGAGATTTGAGCCAATTAAGGGGTTGTTTATTTCCCTCCTCCATCTAATAAACGTCACTTAATCTTTTTAATGACTTGGAAACAGAGTGTGATTAATATTCCGCCCCTCAGGGTGACCAAACGTGAAGCAGAGCCACCACTTCCACCCTGGCGGTTCCTCATGTGACATGGCTGCCCTATCCCCACTATTATTGGAGGTTAGGATAATTGAAATAATAATCGAGAGCTTCTCCACCTTCTTTATAACATATCCAGAGCAACGAAGTCACTGCTATTATGAAAACCAACCACGGCTAGAAAAAACCTCTGGTAGCCTACTTACTTTCATGTAATTACAACAACGGGCCTTTTTAATGTAAACTGTTTTCCTGGAATACCCATGCTTCATTTCTATTCATATACTACTTATATGCATATTCTAGCTTTTAGGACTGAGTAGCAGGCATTTACTCTGGGCACCTTTTTATCCAAGCTACTCAATACTGCCCCCCTGTCCCAAAGAAGTTAACAGAAAAATGACGTTATGCAGTTTCTTGCAATAGCCTTCTGTGATTTTAAGTAATATCTCTCAAAACTGCGATTTCTAAAAGATGTGTCCAGAGATTTGGTGAACTCAGATTGATCTAATATCCTAAATGAATCAGGAATGAGCTCCACCATAAGGACCCTATATTCATGTCCATATTACATGTAGTGCAACAAGACCACTCATGGTCTGTAAAGTTATCTACTTTTGATAGATTTAAACAAACAATATGTGACTCATTTCAGGAAACTAGGCATATGTTGAGCATCACTGCTTCACAGGAGAGGCATTTGTACGTAAACTTTAAATTTTTGGGGCAGAAATGCCTTCTGGAACATGTGAACTTTCATTTGCCTTAATAACAAACTGCCAAAGTCTGTGTTTCCTTTCTACTACCAATATACATTTGATAATTATATAGACCTGATCATCTGTTGAAGAAATTGATCAACACTTTGGCGAGCTTGCCAGGAGCGGGTGACCTCTTCGCTGGAGTGACCATTGACCCACGTGCAAGCACTACAAAATTATAAGGTAAGCAGATGCCTGTTATATCTAATGTCTGTAATTTGCTGTAGCACGTTGTGGTTAATGACTCATTCTGGCAAATAAGTGGCACCTCGCTGTTAAATTTAAACGAACATACATTTCTGTGTAATGATGAAATAATTGAAAGTGTGAACCTATTGTTGTGCAATTCATGGGAGGAAGCACAGACCACCTAGGTGGAAATAGGTTATGAATTCCTGTGTTAAATGTTTATGATTATGAGAGTTGGTGATAGGACTTAGGGCACAAATTCCAAGTATAAACACCAATTGTTGAGATTATTGTGATGAGACTTGGTGAAAGGATTTAGGCCACAAATTCCAAGTAGAAACGCTTGTGATAGAGTTAAGGGTTTGAATATTTTTCAGATAAGGTATTCTGTAATTGTTCTATGTATCATGTTTTCTGTGTGGTATGACTGGATGGTGGGACACACGATAGGTGGATTAACAGCAAGCTAAGCTGTGTTTTGTTATATTTCACTTGTGATTGCATGATTATAAATATTTTTAGTAATATTTTTGCATTTGGCGCCCTGCAATTCTAGCGGTTGTTTAGGAAAATGATACCGTAAAAGGGATCCGTAGCGCAGAGAAGTTAAATCAGGAGTTAGTTATAAGCAATATAATGCCTGTGTATTTGTTTAGTGGACATTCGGATCAGATGCTGGAAGAGTTGCCTGTGGGGGTATAAACCTTAATGCATACACCCTTGCTGTATTAGGAAATAGACCTACCCATGTGTTAAAAAATAAATAATTTACTTATCACCTTGCTTTAAATAAACTTTTGCGAGTTAAAGGATAGACTATACACATATAGGGTTATTTTGCATTCATTTATATGTATTCACATTACAAGTAGACCCATTACAAGTAATTATTATTTTTTTATTTTTTAGATATGGCAGACGGGAGCTCAGAGTTGTTTGAGGGGCCGGTCGCAATGAAACCCGCCACCCCTCTACAGTTTTTAATTGGGAAATACCCCAATATGGAAAAAGACTTAATCCACCTATCGTGTCAGATTTTGAAAATATGCTTACAGCGAAAGCAATCCAAGCTTTTGTGAGTGTATCAATCGATGCTAGAACAGCTAGCCCCAAATTAGCATGGTCACGAAAGTCGGAAAAGCAATACAATTAATCGCTTACCTTTGAAAATCTTCGGATGTTTGCACTCACAAGACTCCCAGTTACACAATAAATGTTATTTTTGTTTATATTAAATGAAAAAAAATGGCCAAAAAAATGCCATTTGGGTTGCGCGTTATGTTCAGAAAACCACAGCCTCGTTCCGTTCGACGAAAATTCCAAAAAGTATCCGTAATGGTCGTAGAAACATGTCAAATGTTTTTTACAATCAATCGTCAGGTTGTTTTTAACAAACATAAYCGATAATATTTCAACCGGACCGTAACCTATTCAATAAAAGAGAGAAAGAAAATGGAGAGCTACCCCTCTCGCGCCCAGGAACTAATCAGAGGACACCTGACTAGTTTTGAAAAATCTCGCTAATTTTTAAATATAAAAGCCTGCAGCTATGTCTAAAGCCTGTTCACAGCCTGAGGAAGCAATTGGAAAAGGAATTGGAAAAGGAATCTTCCCCTTTAAATGGAAGAAAGACGGGCCAGGAAACACAGATTACATTTTTTTTTTTTAATCACTTCTAGGTTAGATTTTCTCAGGTTTTTGCCTGCAGAATCAGTTTTGTTATACTCACAGACAATATTTTGACAGTTCTGGAAACTTTGGAGTGTTTTCTATCCTAATCTGTAAATTATATGCATATTCTACGATCTGGACCTGAGAAATAGTCCGTTTACCTTGAGAACGTTATAAAAAAAATCTGACCCCTAGCGTCAAGAGGTTAATGGACATATTGGAGTGCCAACAGAAGAAGATCTTTAAAGGTAAGGCATGAATTATATCGTTATTTCTGACTTTTGTGTTGCGCCTGGCAGGTTGAGTTGTGATTTTCATGTGTTTGTTTGATGGGGTGCTGTCCTCAGATAATAGCATGGTTTGCTTTCGCCGTAAAGCCTTTTTGAAATCTGACACTGTGGCTGGATTAACAAGAAGTTCATCTTTAAACCGATGTATAACACGTATTATTATGAATTATTATAATGAGTATTTCTGGTTTTGAATTTGGCGCGCTGCTATTTCACTGGGTGTTGTCAAATCAATCCCGTTAACGTGATTGGCGTGCGAAGGGATCACTAAGAAGTTAACCCAGCACAACTGCACTTGTCTCTGGAAGTTGGAGAACCACACTACTGTCCTGATCAAGTCCAACGCCCAACCTGACCTTTATGATGAACCTCTTGAGCTTCCTGATGTTACTCTCTTTGTTGATGGCTCTGCCTTTATTGGTAGCGAGACTGGTAGGAAACATGCAGGGTTTGGTATAGTCTCACTGGATAGGTCATTGTTGATTGAACAGCCCTTGCATGAACATTTCTCAGCACAACAAGCTGAGCTTCAAGCACTTACTGAGCATGTATATTAGGTAGTGGTTTGAAAATTAACATTTATTCTGGTGCTGCCTCTCCTGGGTTGGCGTTTGGAAGGGTAGGGACTTTGTTATTAACGCGTCTGGTACCCCTATTAAACACTGTTTACAGATAGAAGCCCTGCTTGAAGCTATGTTGCTTCCTGCCAACTTGGCTATTCTTAAGGTCCATGCCCACACAGGCAACACTGATAGCATTAGTTTAGGTAATGCAGGTGCTGATGCTGCTGCTAAGAATGCTGCTTCCTGCTGCCATACTCATGCGGTTCTGCTTGCCTCCCCATGTACGTCTGAAATGACTGATCTGGACCAACACCAGGCTGCGGATGCACTTAATCATCCCTTGTGGGAGTCTAGGGGCTGCTCCAGAGGTGCTGATAGCCTGTGGAGTAAATCACTCTCTGGCAAACCAGTTCTGCCTCTGCCTCTCGTCTCCACTGTGTGTCGCCGGGCCCACGGGTGGATCACGCGGCAAGAGTGAGATAGTAAGACTAATATCTGTCACCTGGTTTTGTCCAGGTTTTTACAAAACACGCGTATAAATGTACTAAACTCATCAAAAAAAGAAATGTGTTCTCACTGTCAACTGCATTTATTTTCAGCAAACTTAACATGTGTAAATATTTGTATGAACATAACAAGATTCAACATCTGAGACATAAACTCAACAAGTTCCAGAGACATGTGACTAACAAAAAATGAAATGTGTCCCTGAACAAAGGGGGGAGGGGGGGGGATCAAAATCAAAAGTAACAGTCAGTATCTTGTGTGGCCACCAGCTGCATTAAGTACTGCAGTGCATCTCCTCCTCATGAACTGCACCAGATTTCCAGTTATTGCTGTGTGATGTAACCCCACTCTTCCAACAAGGCACCTACAAGTTCCCGGACATTCTGGGGGAAATGGCCCTAGCCCTCACCCTCCGATCCAACAGGTCCCAGACGTGCTCAATGGGATTGAGATCTCTTCGCTGGCCATGGCAGAACACTGACATTCCTGTCTTGCACAGAACGAGCAGTATGGCTGGTGGCATTGTCATGCTGGAGGGTCATGTCAGGATGAGCCTACAGGAAGGGTACCACATGAGGGAGGAGGATGTCTTCCCTGTAACGCAAGCGTTTAGATTGCTGGCAATGACAACAAGCTCAGTCTGATGATGCTGTGACACAGCCCCAGTTCATGACGGACCCTCCACCTCCAAATCGTCTTCTCCAGAGGACAGGCCTTGGTGTAATGCTCATTCCTTCGAAGATAAACGCAAATCCGACCATCGCCTCTTCAGTGAAGAGCACTTTTTGCCAGTCCTGTCTTGGCCCAAGCCCACCATCGCTGGACCATAGGCGACGTTGTTGCAGTTATGTCTGGTGAGGACCTGCCTTACAACAAGCCTACAAGCCCTCAGTCCAGCCTCTCTCAGCCTATTGCGGACAGTCTGAGCACTGATGGAGGGATTGTGCGTTCCTGGTGTAACTCGGGCAGTTGATGTTGCCATCCTGTACCTGTCCGCAGGTGTAATGGTCGGATGTAACAATCCTGTGCAGGTGTCGTTACACGTGGTCTGCCACTGCGAGGACGAATGGCTGTCCATCCTGTCTCCATGTAGCGCTGTCTTATCCTCTACCACTTCTCTCCCCCGGATCGGGAGCATCCTCAATCAAAAAGCTGACTAGCATAGCCTAACGGTACAGGGATATCATATAATATAATTTTCATGAAATCACAAGTCCAATACAGCAAATGAAAGATAAACATCTTGTGAATCCAGCCATATTTCCGATTTTTAAAATGTTTACAGCGAACCACAATATGTATTATATTAGCTAACCACAATAGCCAAACACACAACCGCATATTTTCACCATGTTTCCACCGCATAGGTAGCTTTCACAAAACGACAAAATAGAGATAAAATTAGTCACTAACCAAGAAACAACTTCATCAGATGACAGTCTATAAATGTTATACACTACATTTATGTTTTGTTCGAAAATGTGCATATTTGAGGTATAAATCATAGTTTTACATTTCAGCTACCATCAAAAATAGCACCAAAGCACCAGAATAATTACAGAGAGCAATGTGAAATACATAAATACTCATCATAAAACATTTATGAAAAATACATGGTGTACAGCAAATGAAAGATAAACATCTTGTGAATCCAGTCAATATTTCCGATTTTTTAAGTGTTTTACAGTGAAAACACAATATAGAATTATATTAGCTTACCACAATAGCCAAACACACAAACGCATTTATTCACCGCAAAGGTAGCTTTCGCAAAAACCAGCAATAGATATAAAATTAATTACTAACCTTGAACAAATTCATCAGACAGTCTTATAACATCATGTTATACAATACATTTATGTTTTGTTCGAAAATGTGCATATTTATAGCTACAAATCCTGGTTATACATTGTGAATACGTAGCATCGATTCACCAGAATCTCCGGAGATATTTTGGACACTCACCTAATCTGACCAAAGAACTCATCATAAACTTTACATAAAAAGACTTGTTGTATGGCAAATGAAAGATACACTGGTTCTTAATGCAACCGCTGTGTTAGATTTTTAAAAATAACTTTACCATAACATACAGCTTGCGTTATTGTGAGACAGCGCTCACCAAAACGGCGGAGAATAGGAGTCAACATTTTACACAGAAATACAAAATAACATCATAAATGTTTTCTTACTTTTGCTGAGCTTCCATCAGAATGTTGTACAAGGAGTCCTTGGTCCAGAATAAATCGTTGTTTGGTTTTAGAATGTCCATTTCTTCTGTCGAATTCGCGCCACAATGTTAGCCATGTTTGCTAACATTCCCATCCTCTCTTGACGCAAAGAACGGAAAACTCCAAAGGTCCCAATAAACTTTGAATAAACTGATAAAACTCGGTTGAAAAAAACTACTTTATGATGTTATTATCATATGTATCAAATAAAATCAGAGCAGGAGATATTCGCCGTGTATACCGAACGCTTTTCTGAACAAAATGTCGAGCTCCGCCGCGCGCCTGAGAAGACAAAGAAAATTCCGGACCTGTCACTCCAAAAGCTCTTGTTCGGCCTCAGATCAAGCTAGACACCCCATTCCACCTTCCACTGCCTGTTGACATCTAGTGGAAGGCGTATGAAGTGCATGCATATCGATAAATAAATGCCGGTTGAATAGGCAGGCCCTGAAACAGAGCCTCGTTTTCAGATTTTTCACTTCCTGACAGGAAGTTTGCTGCAAAATGAGTTCTGTTCTACTCACAGATATAATTCAAACAGTTTTAGAAACTTCTGAGTGTTTTCTATCCAATAGTAATAATAATATGCATATTGTATGATCTAGAAAAGAGTACGAGGCCGTTTCATTTGGGCACGATTTTTCCCAAAGTGAAAACAGCGCCCCCCTATTGACCACTATGGTCACATTGTTAAAAACAAAACTTGGGGTAAACCTTTGATAATCCACCAGCAGCCTTTGTTGGGGGGAATAGAGATCCAAGGGCATCAATTGAAAACCAGTAACCAATGGGTAAGAATGGTTCAGAACGGGAGCCGAAAAGCCATGACTATTGGTTCGTAAGTTGTCGTCTTAAAAAACCCTCAGAGTCAGAGTGAATTGTTTGGATCAATTGTAGTCCCATTGCTAAGTACGCCTACCGCATGCAGTATCCTCTCATGCATCCTCCAACAAGTTAAGACAGCTAGGAATCAACCCAGATGCGTCCAATTATATGTCTCCAAAGAGTATTCCACCACGATTAACCAAACTATTGGCTCTCATAAGGTTTCTGGTCAGTTTACCAATCCATGTGCCCAAATGAGAAATATACACCCCAGGAATGGGTCCATCAAGAGCCTTAGTCTAGGATCCGCCCTTATGTTTAGGGGTAGTAAGTATGCCTCTAAATTATATAATCTCCTCTGCTATTGAATGTCCTACATATCCCGTTCATCCACTGCCTTTGTCATTTGGAAATCAGAAGATAGAACCTGTCTTGAACAATTTGAGACCTGTAAGCGAACCCCAACTTTGTCTTTGTGGTAGAGGTAGTATCACCATGGGCCTTTCAGACAACCTTAGGAGTTACTCGGGTGTGCCACCAACTACCAAACCCTCCCTTAATATGAATCATGCATTAACCTTTTCTAAATCTATAACAGGAGTGCCCATATCCGTTATAGGGTCTGGATTGGGGGCTCCTAATGGTGTTGTGTGGGTTTGCGGTGAAAATGGCTACCTACAATTGCCTAATGGGTGGGATGGTTGCTGTTATTTAGGCCAAACTCAAATTAAAGTCGCAATCATACCCCTGCTGACCCTATTGGAGGCTAAGCGTAACTCCACAGCGCACCGCAGTAGCCATGTGAAACGAGCAATGGCAGATAACGGCTTGGCTAGTGGATTTTCTCGTAGCAATGGTGAACTATTCGGATTGGCACTCTTCCCAGGGTTTGGAATTAGGAGATTGGATTAATAACATCACCTACTCAATGCAGGCCTATATGAATTTGACTATTGCTGGTTTTGCCCTTCTTTCTACTGATGTTCAAAATCTTAAAGCTGTTACAGCCAGGCATAGCCTGGCATTAGACTACATCCTGGCTAAGGAGGGTGGATATTGCAGGGCCCTAAATTCTATTTCCCCCACTGAATGTGTTATGCTTCTCCCTGACTCCTCTGATAATATGACAGAGATTTTGAAAGAATTAACACAGTTGGCTGATACCTACACCCCCACAGGAGAAGACTCCTGGTTCCCGTTTGGGTGGTTGAAAGATGAACTAGGACATTTTGGATTTAAGTTTTCCATTTTGGTTCCATTACTGCTCCCACTGATCGTTTTGTTAATTTGCATTTGTGCATTCTGTGCAAATAGCATGTGTACTTCATAAGGTTAGGCCAGGCATGTTTATGCCTCATGTTCTTCATCCCCCAGACCCTTATTTCTATCCTCAATTTCCTGAGGATTGCTTGCAATCTAATACACCTTTTATGGATGATTCTTATAATCACTATGCTTGAGTTCCTTCGCTTTTGCTGAGGCCTGGTGGCCTCAAAGGTGGGATTGAAGGGGTTAAACCAAGACCTCATGCCTTTTTAAAGGGTTAACAAATTGTGTTATGACTAACTGTAAGGTCTCCTCTTTTAGGAGACCTCTGTGTGTGTATTCACACCTGTTTTGAGTGTTGTGCCCTGCGTTCATACTCCTCCTGTCTGGGCCCCACTTGGCTCTCTGAGGTTCTGAGAATACGACTGCCGCAGGCCTGATGAAAACATCCACCTGTCAGAAGATGCTTGGACTCGTTCACCTTGTTATGACCCTATACTTGTGATGAAAGGTCAAGTTTCGTTCAAACCCACTTCTGAGCTTTTAATTGCTGACAAGATGGTTTCTGCTGTCAGGGGGAGGTTAGATGTATTAAAATGTTGTTGCCAGGGAAACTCACGCAAGGAGGACTGGGAGAGGCTATATGAGTTACAGGATGTCTTAGACATTTTGCAGAACCTGGGGAGAGCTGTCATATACTGTACTCTGTACCAATTTCTGCCTGCAATTGTATTTCTAAAGGATAATTGTAATACTTAAACAAAGTGTCTGTTTCATTTCTACTACCAATATACAGTGGGGAGAACAAGTATTTGATTTACACTGCCGATTTTGCAGGTTTTCTTACTTACAAAACAGGTCTGTAATTTTTATCATAGGTACACTTCAACTGTGAGAGACGGAATCTAAAACAAAAATCCAGAAAATCACATTGTATGATTTTTAAGTAATTAATTTGCATTTTATTGCATGACATAAGTATTTGATCACCTACCAACCAGTAAGAATTCCAGCTCTCACAGACCTGTTAGTTTTTCTTTAACTTCTCTAGGATAGGGGGCAGCATTTTCACTTTTGGATAAATAGCGTGCCCAATTTCAACTTCCTTCTACTCATCCCCAGAATATAAGATATGCATATTATTAGTAGATTTGGATAGAAAGCACTCTGACGTTTGTAAAACTGTTTGAATCATGTCTGTGAGTATAACAGAACTTATGTAGCAGGCAAAACTCCGAGGACAAACCATTCAGAATTTTTTATTTTTGAAGTCACTGTCTGTTCAATGAGTTTTTATTGGGATACTAGATTTCTAATTGACTTGTTTGCAGTTCCTACCGCTTCCACTGGATGTCACCAGTCTTTGGAAATTGGTTGAGGTTATTCCTTTGTGTAATGAAGAAGTACGGCCATCTTGAACGTGGGTCACTTGAAGTGTACTTTTTGAGAGGCGCATGACTCGGAAAGTAGCGTTAGTTTGTTGTCTTCCTGTATTGAACAAAGATAGTCTCGTCTATAATTTGATTGATTATTAGCTTCTTATGGCTGCAGTCCCGTTAACGGGATCGATATGACAACAGCCAGTCGAAGTGCAGGGCGCCAAATTCAATAAAACAGAAATCTCATAATTAAAATTCCTCAGACATTCATGTGTCCATACTGCCCCTTCAGCCATAATAAGTTAACATTTAAAAATACCTACAGTTGTATTACAAAAGTAGTTTGAAATGTTTTGGCAAAGTTTACACGTAACTATTGAGATATTTTGTAGTGACGTTGCGCAAATTGGAAGCTGTTTTTTTCTGGATCAAACGCGCCAAATAAATGGACATTTTGTATATATATGGACGGAATTAATTGGACCATTTGTGATGTTTATGGGACATATTGGAGTGCCAACAAAAGAAGCTCGTCAAAGGTAAGGCATGATTTATATTTTATTCCTGCGTTTTGTGTTGTGCCTGCAGGGTTGAAATATGCTACCTTCTCTTTGTTTACTGTTGTGCTATCATCAGATGATAGCATCTTATGCTTTCGCCGAAAAGCCTTTTTGAGTGTAGCTTTAATTATATGTAAAACATGTATCTTTCATCAAAGTTTATGATGAGTATTTCTGTTATTTGACATGGCTCTCTGTAATTACTCCGGATGTTTTAGAGATATTTCTGAACATGGCGCCAATGTAAACCGAGATTTGTGGATATAAATATGCACATTATCGAACAAAACATAAATGTATTGTGTAACATGATGTCATATGAGTGTCAATGGGAGAAGGTCATGTGGTCTGATGAGACAAAAATAGAGCTTTTTGGTCTAAACTCCACTCGCCGTRTTTGGAGGAAGAAGAAGGATGAGTACAACCCCAAGAACACCATCCCAACCGTGAAGCCTGGAGGTGGAAACTTCATTCTTTGGGGATGATTTTCTGCAAAGGGGACAGGACGACTGCACCGTATTGAGGGAAGGATGAATGGGGACATGTATCGCGAGATCTTGGCCAACAACCTCCTTCCCTCAGTAAGAGCATTGAAGATGGGTCGTGGCTGGGTCTTCCAGCATGACAACGACCCGAAACACACAGCCAGGGCAACTAAGGAGTGGCTCCGTAAGAAGCATCTCAAGGTCCTGGAGTGACCTAGCCAGTCTCCAGACCTGAACCCAATAGAACATCTTTGGAGGGAGCTGAAAGTCCGTCTTGCCCAGCGACAGCCCCGAAACCTGAAGGATCTGGAGAAGGTCTGTATGGAGGAGTGGGCCAAAATCCTTGCTGCAGTGTGTGCAAACTCTGTGAAACGTTCACAGTGATGGGGGCAGACATTTTGATGAAGAAAATATGCACATTTTCTCTAACACTAAATATATATATATTTTACAGGTTAAATCTTATAGTTAGTCGTTTTATACATTGATTATATAAGTAATTTCAAGCCTTATTCATACAGTTTTGTTGAATAGGAATTACATCATAACAAATATTTCATATTTTTTTCATATTTGTACTGTGTACTCAAAAAATGGCGCCGGAGGAGACGTGCAATCATTGGACATTAAACTAGACGAGGTAAGATAACGAATATCCTATCAATGAGACATCAAAAACTGTAATATCCTATGCTTCACGGAATCGTGGCTGAATGACGACATGAATATTCAGCTAGCGGGATACACGCTGCACCGGCAGGACAGAACAGCACACTCCGGTAAGACGAGAGGGGGCGGTCTGTGCATATTTGTAAACAACAGCTGGTGCACGAAATCTATTTTGTTCGCCTGAAGTAGAGTATATTGTGATAAACTGCAGGCCACAGTACTTGCCTAGAGAGTTCTCAGCTATACTTTTCATGGCTGTTTATTTACCACCACAGACAGATGATGGCACTAAGACCGCACTCAGTCAGCTGTATAAGGAAATAAGCAAACAGGAAACCACTCACCCAGAGTTGGCGCTCCTAGTGTCCGGAGACTTTAATGCAGGGAAACTTAAATCAGTTCTACCAAGTCTCTATCAACATGTTAAATGTGCAACCAGAGGGAAAAAATTCTAGATCACCTGTACTCCACACACAGAGACGCGTACATAGCTCTCCCTCGCCCTCCATTTGGTAAATCCAACCACAAATCTATCTTCCTGATTCCTGCTTACAAGCTAAAATTAAAGCAGGAAGCACCAGTGACTCGGTCTATAAAAAAATGGTCAGATGAAGCAGATGCTAAACTACAGGACTGTTCTGCTATCACAGACTGGAACATGTTTCCGGGATTCTTCCGATGACATTGAGGAATACACCACATCAGTCACTGGCTTTATCAATAAGTGCATTGAGGACGTCGTCCCCACAGTGACTGTACGTACATACCCCAATCAGAAGCTATGGATTACAGGCAACATTCGCACTGAGCTAAAGGGTTGCCGCTTTCAAGGTGCGGGACTCTAACCCGGAAGCTTACAAGAAATCCCCGCTATGCCCTGCGACGAACCATCAAACAGGCAAAGCGTCAATACAAGGCTAAGATTAAATCATACTACACTGGCTCCGACGCTCGTCGGATGTGGCAGGGCTTGCAAACTATTACAGACTACAAAGGGAAGCACAGCCGCAAGCTACCCAGTGACACGAGCCTACTAGACAAGCTAAATCACTTCTATGCTCGCTTCGAGGCAAGCAACACTGAGAAATGCATGAGAGCATCAGCTGTTCCGGACGACTGTGTGATCATGCTCTCCGTAGCCAACGTGAGTAAGACCTTTAAACAGGTCAACATACACAAGGCTGCGGGGCCAGACGGAGTACCAGGACGTGTGCTCCGGGCATGTGCTGACCAACTGGCAGGTGTCTTCACTGACATTTTCAACATGTTCCTGATTGAGTCTGTAATACCAACATGCTTCAAGCAGACCACCATAGTCCCTGTGTCCAAGAACACAAAGGCAACCTGCCTAAATGACTACAGACGCGTAGCACTCACGTCCGTAGCCATGAAGTGCTTTGAAAGGATGGTAATGGCTCACATCAACCCCATTTTCCCAGAAACCCTAGACCCACTTCAATTTGCATACCACCCAAACAGATCCACAGATGATGCTATCTATTTTACAATCCACACGGCCTTTTCCCACCTGGACAAAAGGAACACCTATGTGAGAATGCTGTTCATTGACTACAGCTCAACGTTCAACACCATAGTACCCTCAAAGCTCATCACCAAGCTAAGGATCCTGGGACTAAACACCTCCCTCTATAACTGGATCCTGGACTTCCTGACGGGCCGCCCCCAGGTGGTGAGGGTAGGTAGCAACACATCTGCCACGCTGATCCTCAACACTAGAGCTCCCCAGGGGTGCGTGCTCAGCCCCCTCCTGTACTCCCTGTTCACCCACGACTGCATGGACAGGCACGACTCCAACACCATCATTAAGTTTGCTGACGACACAACAGTGGTAGGCCTGATCACAGACAACGACGAGACAGCCTATAGGGAGGAGGTCAGAGACCTGGCCGGGTGGTGCCAGAATATCAACCTATCCCTCAACGTAACCAAGACTAAGGAGATGATTGTGGACTACAGGAAAAGGAGCACCGAGCACGTCCCCATTCTCATCGACGGGACTGTAGTGGAGCAGGTTGAGAGCTTCAAATTCCTTGGTGTTCACATCAACAACAAACTAGATTGGTCCAAACACACCAAGACCGTCGTGAAGAGGGCACGACAAAGCCTATTCCCCCTCAGGAAACTAAAAAGATTTGGCATGGGTCCTGAGATCCTCAAAAGGTTCTGCAGCTGCAACATCGAGAGCATCCTGACCGGTTGCATCACTGCCTGGTACGGTAATTGCTCGGCCTCTGACCGCAAGGCACTTCAGAGGGTAGTGCGTACGGCCCAGTACATCACTGGGGCAAAGCTGCCTGCCATCCAGTATATACATTCATGTACATACTACCTAAATTGGCCCGACCAACCAGTGCTCCCGCACATTGGCTAACCGGGCTATCTGCATTGTGTCCCACCACCCGCCAACCCCTCTTTTTACGCTTCTGCTACTCTCTGTTCATCATATATGCATAGTCACTTTAACGATACCTACATGTACATACTACCTCAATAAGCCTGACTAACAGGTGTCTGTATATAGCCTTACTACTCTTTTTTCAAATGTATTTTTATTGTTTTATTTCTTTACTTACCTACACACACACACACACACACACCTTTTTTTCCGCACCATTGGTTACAGCCTGTACGTAAGCATTTCACTGTAAGGTCTACACCTGTTGTATTCGGCGCACATGACAAATAATTGATTTGATTTGATGTAATTGAGCTTATGTCCTCAAAAGTGTCTACACCTCAGAAATGTATAACTATTTTTAACAGAAAGGTGAGATTTTAACCTTTCTTGGAGTATGCATCAATTCTATAGTAGTTATTGTGTCTGGCCCTCTCATGTTTAATCATTAATTTTGGGGATTACGTAGATTATATTTTAGATTACATTTAAGAAGTTATTACACAGATTTGTGTTGTTTTAAGTCTAACCTAATACGATCATGTTTTGGTGACATGTTATTTGAATGTGGTTTAAAGCAACATTTATTGAAGCCATTGACCTTTTTTCATCCTGAGGATTTATTTTATTTTTTCAGTGTAGCTTCTGTGCTGCGTCGGGCGGGTCCCTTGAGGCTGTAGTTGAGGAGGACAATAAACAAACAATTAGAGTGTATACTGATCAATAATTAGAGTCCCACATCACATGTTAGAAATAAGCACTTTCCTTTAGTAGTGCTATAAAGTATTTTTCCCACAGGCAATCAGTGGCGAGGGACACTGGTCAAGGAGCAGCGAGGAGTCAGACGGTTGTGCGCATTTCCCTTTGTTCCTAGTTCTGGGGCGTTAAGCAATTCGTTTGTGGCGGGAGGAGGTGATAGGGATTGGCAACAGCTGTCTCGTAGTCAATATAGTCCATGCCAAACTGTATAATCATAGCACACCATGCAAAGCAAGAAAATGCTTCATTCAATTCAATTTCACACGTGAGAATGTAAAAAGCCAAGTGAAAGGAAATCATTGCAAATAACACAGCACACGTGAGTGAAAGGCACTTGTAAAATAGGGGATGATAGCAAAATAAGATATGCTAATAAGTAATATAATAAACATGCTGATAATATAAATAGAAGGTAGAATGGCAGTCTCTAGTTTAGCAAGAGTCAGTGGCTATGTATGAATACCCATACTTGCATCCAAAATAGTAGGACATTTGAGTATCCGAAAAGAGAATGTTTAACTTCTTGCCACTAGGGGGGTGCTATTTCGACATAGCACAAATGTGTATCCAATGTAAACGGTCTCCTACTCAATTCTTGCTCGTACAATATGCATATTATTCTTACTATTGGATAGAAAACACTCTCTAGTTTCTAAAACCGTTGGAATTATGTCTGTAAGTGAAACAGAACTCGACTTAGAGCACTTTTCCTATGTCTGTGTGAGAATGGGAAATTTTATCATCTGCTTTGAGACCTGTCTTTAACTTTGCCTGTCTTCTATTGGTTGAGATGCACTGCATACGCCTTCCCCTGGCTGTTAGCGAATAGGGAGAGTTGAAATGACGTCTTTACGTATTTCCCAAAGTTTTTAAATTGATTGGAACCGAGGTGTCCGACCTTTTGGGACTTCGCGCTGACGCAAAGAGGGTCTTGGCATGTCTTTTTAGAACGTCTGGTTTTAGCTCCTAGAAGTATCCAGCTCTGTTTTTATTCGCTATAGGCTTTAAAGACATCATAATCTTGTTATTTTGAACCGAATTATACCAGTTTAGGTCAGTATATTGCAATTTTCAGGTATTTATTTCCATGGCGCTGTAGAAACGTGGGTGTCTCTCTCTCGAATGCCATTCTGTACTGCTAATTGCAACGTCGAGGGAAACATTCTCCAACCCAGCAACGATTMTTTTGGCCAACGGACACCTTTCACAAGATTCTGATGGGAGTTCAGCTAATAGTAGGTACTATTTATGCTGATAAAACGTTGTTCTGTTGAAAAAGAAAAATGTATTAGACGCCATTATTTTCCATGTAGCGTTGCGCTATCGCACCCTGTATTGTACCCAGTATTGCGCAGTAAGGTTAATTAACCGTCGCCGGTTCCCAGCTGGCACAACCCTTCCTGACTGGATGCTCACTCCAGCCCGGCAAGTGCGGGAAGCTAGCACAGGACACACTGGGCTGTGAAGGCGCACTGGAGACCTGATGTGTGGGACCGGTACAGGTGGCACCGGGCTGATGACACGCACCTCAGCACGCCCGCTCTGCAGCGCTCTCAATGCCAGCACCTCTCTCTTGCGTCGAGCTCCTCAATTGACTCCCTGACTGGCTCTGGTTCACTCCTCGGCTCCGCCGACTGCTCCATGTGCCCCCCCCAAAAAGATTATTGGGGTTTCTGTGGCCTTTCTCCCCGACGTCGTTGCTGTACTCTCATGCTCCTAGGCGACTCCCGCTAAAAAAGGCGATCCTGTCCTGCCAGGATTTCCTCCCAAGTCCAGGATACGTCTTCCTCCTGGGCACGCTGCTTGGTCCTTTGTTGGTGGGATCTTCTGTCACGATCGTCGTATGGAATGGACCAAGGCGCAGCGTTGTATGCGTACATTCTCTTTTAATGAATAAACACTGAACAGAAAAACAACAAATCAACGAATGAAACGTGAAGCTATACAAATAGTGCTGACAGGCAACTAAACATAGACAAGATCCCACAAACACAAATGAGGAAATGGCTACCTAAATATGATCCCCAATCAGAGGCAACGATAAACAGCTGCCTCTGATTGGGAACCATATCAGGCCACCATAGAAATACAAAACACCAAGATGACCCACCCAAGTCCCCATCACGCCCCAATCGACACAGTGAATGAACAGCTTACTATGGTCAGGGCGTGACACTTGAACATTTTTTCTTGTTCGCTTGGCCTTCGTCAGAGCTTTTATACTAAACAGTCTTTTTATATCTGAATGTGTCTGCACTGAAATTGTAGAACCTTTGATCCACCTTTTTTTAAACAATTGCTTCTGGTGCTATCCCTAAGATCTTGAAAGCGGTGCATGTCCTCCCCCTTTAGAAATGTGGGGATCCTTCTGACCTAGATAACTTTCGCCCAATTTCTAAACTATTTTGCCTTGCAAAAATATTAGATTCACTGGCAAACTCTCAGGTAAGAACTTTTAAAATTTCAAATGATATTCCTAATGCGTACTAGTCTGGTTTTAGACTTGGACATACTGTATCTGGGATTTTGGATTGACAATAATTTGACCTTTAAAAAACCATACGGATGAGTTAGTTAAGAAGCTGAGATTTAAAGTAGGCTTCTTTTTTAGGAAAAGATCATGCCTCTTCCTAAACAGCAGGAATCAGAATGTACAGTAAAATTTCCTGCCAGTTCTTGACTATGGTGACACCATTTATCGGAATGCAGCAGCCACTACTCTTAAACCTTTGGATGCCGTCTACTATAGCGCCCTTCGCTTTATCACAGGTGACAGTTTTAATACGCATCACTGCATCCTGTATCAAAAGGTTGGCTGGTCCTCATTAAAGTCTCACAAATCCCTTCAATACTCTCTTTTTGTTTACCAAGTTCTACTACACAAGCTTCCGACCTACCTCACTTCACTGTTAAAATAAAAAATATGAGACACCAAACCTGTTCACAGGAATGGTTAACTCTCGAGGCTCCACTAGTATGTACTGATCTAGATAAATCCACCTTCAGTTTTAGTGCCCTGCATTTTTAGAATAGCCTACAAAACCCCCTACATCGGTGCCTCTAGGGCAGTTTGGATGAATCTAATGAGATTGTAATGTAAATAATAATTGTATTTGTGGTGTTTGAAGCTGTATTGTTGATTCTGTAATATGTAGTTTATTGAATTTTTTATGATTTGGTGTATTGTTGTCCTCGGGGTACTATTGTAAATGAGACATAAAAAACTAAATGTGCATTTGAACCCAATAATGGTTGAATTCAAGAAGTTTAAGCTGCCTATCAATCATTGTTTTTGAAACCAGTGGACAGCCAGTGAAAAATGCGCTCTTGCAACAGCAGATCCCAGCCTATGTAATAAAAGTGGGGCTTTTTAATTATCTAAATGCTGATAAAATAAATCCATAGGCCTAATGGACACATGCTCAAACTCATACACTTTTGATAGACTTAAAGGGACAATCTGTAGTTGCTACATCCATTTGAAAACCCCAAATATAATATTGTTTTTCTCCAATGTTTGTAAACATTGTAAATGTAAACAAACACTGTATAGCCTCATAACATGGTTAAAACAATACATTTGTTATCATGGATGGTCAGTCCTTGCATCCATAGCTCTGTCTATTAATCTGAGTGGTTACATTTCTCCAGGCCCRTCCCTCACCTTTATACCAAAACAGAGGTGKGGCAACCGTTTTGATATTGTTTTGTTTCATTTGTGGATTTGCCCTTTAAACAGCTGCATATTATCAAGATATCAAAGTGTCACCAACAAAAAGGTAAACAATAGACCTTTAGCAAATGCAGCATATGGCATTCATTTTCACATGTAAATAGCACTTTTCAGTAGTGCTCAAAGCATGCCATTCCATGAGCACAGCATACATTTTTCAACTCGAATCAATGAGTCCAATCAGTTCTCCATGACAACAAAATCATAATCAACAGAGTAGGGCTGGCTAATAAGTCCTTAGTCTTGGGGTTATACTCAGGTAAAACTATTTGGCTAATCTATACTTCCATATTTCCAAGTCCTATTCTTGAAGATCAAGGGGTATAACACTTATTGGAACAACTGGAATTCTGAGAGACTTTGGTTTTTAATGTAAAGATATCATTTAATCGTATTATTGTAGTAGAAAGCGATGGGTTAGAAGAAGTCTACATAACCAACCCATAAAGTAATTTAACATCCAAATATGGACAGCTATGTAAACTTTAACATTGATTTATCCTGCAATAGATGGGTAAATGGTACATGCTAAATAGTACGTGACGATGAGTACATAGTATGCAATTTAAGTATATCATACACTAATATGGGTATTTGGACATGGCCAATGTCATTTGTGACACACCCTTACACACACATGCACACAAGTACAGACACATATACAAATACACACATCAGTGAAAGGACCAATGTCTTTAATTAAGCCTAGAGTGTATTAAACCCAGCATGCGATCATGTCAAAGTATTTTTGATGGCCGCACGATCACACATCAGATATCGGATTTAGAAGAAAATAAATGTAGGATAATCCTAATCCACACCTTCCACTGACAGCTATTTATGGTTCAGATTTGATTTGAGTCATTGTTGCAGAAGAGATACGTACAATCTCCTGCATTATAAAGCCTCAGAGAAAGTATGGCTTTGAATTTGACACCAATAATTAAGTCCCAGAGCAACAGTGTCACATAAACCAAAGGTAGGCCTATTTAGATTAAGCCTGTGAAATGACAATTTCAAAAGTTACATTTGTGACTATTGGAGATGTGAGATGGCAGTTGCCACATAAGCTGGCACATCTGAGGCTGCGTCTACACAGGCAGCCCAATTCTGATACATTTTTTCCCACTTATTGGTCTTTTGACAATTCACATCAAGGCCTGGAGACACAAAACTTCTTGAGAAGAAATGTCTTCTTAACTGCCATTAACTATAGACTTACAAAGAAAGTTAAGCAAAGCTGATATTCATCAAAAGGTATTTCTTTATCTACTTTCCCAGAGTCAAATTCACTTGTGGATACCATTTTTCTGTCTCTGTGTAAAGCTAACTAGCATTAGCGCAATTACTGGAAGTCTATGTATATCTACTAGCATGCTAGCATACCTAGTGGAGATGGTCAAAAACGTAAAGTTCCTCTGCGTACACATCTCAGAGGAGCTGAAATGGTCTAACCACACGGACACTGTGCTGAAGAAGGCACGGCAGCGACTCTTCAGCCTCAGAAGATTGAAGAAATTCGACCTGTCCCCAAGAGCCCTCAGAGTGTTCTACAGATGCACCATCAAGAGCATACTGTCGGACTGCATCACAGCCTGGTACAGCAACTCCACTGCCGCGGACCGCAATGCTATACAGAGGGTGGTACGCTCAGCCGAACGCACCATTGGGTGCTCACTGCCTGTCTTACAGGACACCTACAATACCAGGTGTAGCAGGAAGGCCTAGAAAATCATCAAGGACCTCAGCCACCTGAGCCACAGCCTGTTCTACCTTCTTCCATCACTCAGATGCGGGTAGTATACAGTAGGAGCATCATGGCAAAAACTGTCAGGCTGGCCAATAGCTTCTACCCCCAGCTGCTACCTGCTCCCCCTGTCCCTCTCCTGCCCCCCCTGGACTTCCTACCCCTGGTTTGTAAGAAAATCATGAAATCTTAAGATATTATTGAGGAATTGCATACCTTCTGAACTTCTTATTTTTTTCTTAAGCATCTTCTTACGTTTTTGTGTAATAAGTGTTTTGTGAATCTGGGCTCAGATCTTTTCACATCAGATTTTTTTCAAAGCTGATCTGATTGGTGAAAGACCAATTAGTGAAAAAATTATTAACTGAAAAATAACTGCTTACAGAAAGCCCCACAACTATAGTTAGCCTTCTGTAGCTAGCCAACATTACATCCTTCAGAGAGAGTAGGTTATTTTCATTGGAGTTATGACTAATACTTGGTATTTCCTTTATGACCTTAGGTACGTCTAAATGATGTCTTACTGTTATTCTACAGCAGCAGTTAGAGAGAGGCTCACATCAAAGCCTGCACAGCTTTCATTCACACTCCCTGTTTACACAAATGGAAAGCAGAATTGCCGGCTCATATTTATCTTACTGTGACATCTTATTTACTAAGTGCAGAGTGTTTGGAACTCAGGTCACATGAGAACCATATTATTGAGTGTAAAGGCTGCATGCGGGCAAATGTGTGCCGGAGGAATAGGTGTGCTGCACACACACACACACACAACATGGATTAACTGGAGTGTATTGTGTGAACAGCAGTCAATAGCATGAAATTGGACTGTGGTCTAGGTGAAGGTGAGGTGAGTGTTGGTGCTGTTATTGACTTATGATCCCGTCAGAATCTGTTGATAAAGAACATACTGTAGCTGTGTTACAATAAATAAACTGGACAATGCTGTGAAATGTAACTCCTGTTGTAGCTGCAGATTTCTCTTTGAATGTATCATAGATGGAGTCTGACTCTGTCGTGTGTGTGAAAAGAGAAAGTACAAATACTGCATTATAATTTCAGAAGAGTAAATATACATACCATGTATTATACTTGGTTTTACAGGTGCATAAACATATGTATCTAATCAAAATTATGAAAAGAGAATGAAAATAAAGAAATAGATGAGTATTATTTGACTAATTAGTAGCCCACAGTATAACTACAGATTCAATACACTCCACCATGACAGCTTGAACTCTAGGCATCTCCACTCCCATAAGGTGAATCATCTCACCCCGTGTCAGCACACGTCACCAGGACTAAAGCCTGTACTTAGACTGAATACTGGCTCTTTGCGCTATAGAGAAGTGAGGCATAAAGAGGAGAAAGACATGATCAGTTGAAGGGAGACTCAAAGGTACAGTGGGGAGAACAAGTATTTGATACACTGCCGATTTTGCAGGTTTTCCTACTTACACGCATGTAGAGGTCTGTAATTTTTTATCATAGGTACACTTCAACTATGAGAGACGGAATCTAAAACAAAAATCCAGAAAATCACATTGTATGATTTTTAAAGTAATTAATTTGCATTTTATTGCATGACATAAGTATTTGATACATCAGAAAAGCAGAACTGAATATTTGGTACAGAAACCTTTGTTTGCAATTACAGAGATCATACGTTTCCTGTAGTTCTTGACTAGGTTTGCACACACTGCAGCAGGGATTTTGGCCCACTCCTCCCTCAGATCTTCTCCAGATCCTTCAGGTTTCGGGGCTGTCGCTGGGCAATACGGAGTTTCAGCTCCCTCCAAAGATTTTCTATTGGGTTCAGGTCTGGAGACTGGCTAGGCCACTCCAGGACCTTGAGATGCTTCTTACGGAGCCACTCCTTAGTTGCCATGGCTGTGTGCTTCGTGTCGTTGTCATGCTGGAAGACCCAGCCACGACCCATCTTCAATGCTCTTACTGAGGGAAGGAGGTTGTTGGCCAGATCTCGCGATACATGGCCCCATCCATCCTCCCCTCAATACGGTGCAGTCGTCCTGTCCCTTTGCAGAAAAGCATCCCCAAAGAATGATGTTTCCACCTCCATGCTTCACGGTTGGGATGGTGTTCTTGGGGTTGTACTCATCCTTCTTCTTCCTCCAAACACAGCGAGTGGAGTTAGACCAAAAAGCTCTATTTTTGTCTCATCAGACCACATGACCTTCTCCATTCCTCCTCTGGATCATCCAGATGGTCATTGGCAAACTTCAGACAGGCCTGGACATGCACTGGCTTAAGCAGGGGACCTTGCATGCGCTGCAGGATTTTATCCATGACGGCGAGTGTGTTACTAATGGTTTTTTTTGAGACTGTGGTCCCAGCTCTCTTCAGGTCATTGACCAGGTCCTGCCGTAGTTGGGCTTGATCCCTCACCTTCCTCATGATCATTGATGCCCCACGAGGTGAAATCTTGCATGGAGCCCCAGACCGAGGGTGATTGACCGTCATCTTGAACTTCTTCCATTTCTAATAATTGCGCCAACAGTTGTTTCCTTCTCACCAAGCTGCTTGCCTATTGTCCTGTAGCCCATCCCAGCCTTGTGCAGGTCTACAATTTTATCCCTGATGTCCTTACACAGCTCTCTGGTCTTGGCCATTGTGGAGAGGTTGGAATCTGTTTGATTGAGTGTGTGGACAGGTGTCTTTTATACAGGTAACGAGTTCAAACAGGTGCAGTTAATACAGGTAATGAGTGGAGAACAGGAGGGCTTCTTAAAGAAACAACGAACAGGTCTGTGAGAGCCGGAATTCTTACTGGTTGGTAGGTGATCAAATACTTATGTCATGCAATAAAATGCAAATTAATTATTTAAAAATCATACAATGTGAGTTTCTGGATTTTTGTTTTAGATTCCGTCTCTCACAGTTGAAGTGTACCTATGATAAAAATTACAGACCTCTACATGCTTTGTAAGTAGGAAAACCTGCAAAATCGGCAGTGTATCAAATACTTGTTCTCCCCACTGTAGGTCTACTTAGATGTATTTGCTTTTTCAGATATCAGTTTGTTGTAAAAGTTAAGTAAAGTAGTCCTACTGTTTTCATAATCATCTGTAATTGAATGAATACATTAACTTTTTCCCCCAGACAAAATATATTATAAAACTATTAATTAAATGTGTTGTCAACTCACATGAAAGCCTTCATTTTGCCATGGTTCCGCTGGTAGGCACTTAGAATCATTAACCAAGTCAGAGTAATTACGCAGTTTGCTTGTCCGTGCTTGTTCCTCAATTAGAGGATACATATGCTGCTATTGCAACTGCTATTTACTGGGATTAAACATATTATTTACTTGTGAATCTGACCTTGTCACCTTATTAAACGGTTAATTGACCATCATTCCTTCAAATATGGACCAACTAAGATAATAAAAAAGGGCCCATTGACTAGGAGTATGGGGTAACAGTTCCACCATCTTATAATGTGAGACTGCGATATTGAACAGATTTCTCTTCATAATGATAATGGAAAAGCACCGAACATTATACAAAATCCTATTCAGCCCCTTTGAAAAGGTCAAAAACTATTTCTCTTGATTAAAAAATCAATTTAGAGAGTTGGAGAGCAACCCTTTTTGAAAAGCTGACAGATATGGCCCAATCATTAAGCCTGGTTTCCACGAGGCCTTTGAAACACTCCAACTCCAGTGAATGTGTCAACCTGTTAAATGTTTAAAGAGGGGAGAGTGGGTTGTGAGATTGTGGTTTTGAGCTGCTGAATAGCTTGTGCGGAATTCAACCATGCAAATGCAGTCCCTATTAGAAACTATTAAAGAGATTCTACGATACTTTTGTATACTTCTTAGCCAGTAGTTATAAAAGTAGCCCCCACGAGCAGTGTTGTGTTCAAGACCATCTAAAGCGAGACCGATTCAAGACTGGAGCGAATCGAGTCCAAGTCAAGACCAAGACTGGAGGGTGGGCAAGACCAAGTCAAGACTGAGACCGGGAGGGGGGTGAGGGGTACGAGACCGAGTCAAGACTAAGACCAGAAAAATGCAAGTCCAATTCAAGACCATGATTGTAATTTTGTCAAAACACCAACATAATAAGAGTTCAAAATGTCCAGTATTTATGTGATCATATTTTAGATGAACATATGTATTCTTTAAACATTCAGAATGGTGAGAGAAATGCATGCTGAAGGCATATAGAGCCACTCTACAAAGTATTACTAACCCAAACACAGTGGGGAACAATGACGGCCTTCTACCCTTTCAGAGAAAGGCTAAGGATTTATAAAAAATAATGTAAATAATAATACTTACATAATTATTTCCAATGTTCTGATTTAATCTTATCAGTTTTTGTTAGAAAGGAAAGGGTTAACACTGAAGAGAAAAAAAGGCATCAACCAATCACATTGAATTGTAATGGGTGTGATCATTTTTACAAAAATGTATGGAAACTTCTGCCTTCTCGAAGGCTAACAGGCCACTGTGTAATAGCGAGCAGTAGTTGTCCTACCATCTAGCTAGCTAGCTTTAGTTGTAGGCTAGTTTGCAGCGGCTGCAGCAGGTGTTATCGAAGAGAATGTTGTTAATTTGTTAGCTTGTCCCTTTTCAAGAATAACTTTCAACAAGAAGTTAAGTTTTAAATGATCATCTGGTGAGGGGAACTGTGTTTTTTATTGCAGCTTGCATGCTGTTAGCTATCTCTTTAAAAAAAAATGTGTAGATCACATGTTACTTTGTGTGCTGAAATGTTTTTTGCACTGGGAAGTAATAGTTTAAAATTTCGATTGGGCAACGCTTAGCCTAATGGTTGTGTTTTTGTAATCCTTTGCTTGGGACCTACTGGCTTATTTTGTCCGAGTGAATGGACTGCTTATCCTTTAGGATCATGCTGTGTGAGACAGCTGTCTTTCCATCGGCCCAATGCAGTGGTGTAGTGGTGCCCGGAGCAGTGGATCCTGTGTAAAGGAAAGGTCCCCGGTGTGAAAAATACTATGTTTTTCCATAGATTTTTACTCCCAAAATCACACATTTTAAAATAAAAAATACAACAATGTGATGTTATAAGTCTACAACAATCCTTAAATCACATCAGGAGACCATTGTTTAGGTCTGAGAAAAAGAAAGAAAATATACAGTGTGCACCACATCTCTCTCTCTCTCTCTCATTGGATAGAACTTGAATTGCTGGGGGGCTGGCCCACGTGAGGGGAAATGGTTCCGCACAGCTTCCAGTCTCATTCAAATTAGGGATTGCATAGCTAATTGAGGTAAGAAAGTAATTATTCTTATAGATCAAGCATGTATAAACTATACATTCACACATCCAGGAGTAAAAAAAAAAAAACGTACTGGTCGCCAAAGTTCCGGAGCATGTCCTTAAATTCCCATTCATTTTATCATTACAAGTTGTCAGGGAGTCAGCTACTGTGCAGAAGGCTCTCAGCTAGAAAATGCTTGTCTAGACGTTTGAAGGAGACAGTAAGCTTCTAGTGGGTTTCCTAAGTGGGACCTTGTTATGACAATCAATATGGAGACAAAATAATACATGTAAATCTCACTATAATAGGGAATCCTGCTGATATGGATTATAATTCTAAATAGAGAAGCGATATTACATTTATTAATTTGCTTAGGCTTAGTTTTAATTATTACTAATGCCTCAACATTGCAATAAGACCAGAGAAAATATGAAAATATGACATAACTGACACTAACCACCCACACACTGCCAAGGTGAATGAGTCTGAATATACCATGCTCCTCATCTCCATATCTGGATGTAAGCTTAATGCTACTTTTAACAAGCACACTTGCCTGAAGTGCTGACTGTCATATTCCTCTGCCCTCCTCTGAAGTCTATCTATTCATTTGGAGCTCGACCCATCTTTTAAATTCTAGTACAGCTCCTCTACCCACACGCTCTCACCCTTCTGCTTACAGCAGCACTTTACTACTGGAATGCACAGGCCCAAACAACTACCTCTTTACCTACTGTATTTATTTATTAATTTATTTTGCTCCTTTGCACCCCATTATTTCTGTCTCTACTTTGCACTTTCTTCCACTGCAAACCAACCATTCCAGTGTTTTTTTAGTTTTTATTTTACTTGCTGTGTTGTACTCACTTCGCCTCCATGGCCTTTTATATTTTTATTTATTTATACATATATTTGTTTGCCTTCACCTCCCTTATCTCACCTCACTTGCTCACATTGTATATAGACTTATTTTTTTTCACTGTATTATTGACTATATGTTTGTTTTACTCCATGTGTAACTATGTGTTGTTGTATGTGTCGAACTGCTTTGCTTTATCTTGGCCAGGTCGCAATTGTAAATGAGAACGTGTTCTCAATTTGCCTACCTGGTTAAATAAAGGTTAAATAAATAAAATTAAAATTAAAATTACAAGGCCCAGTCATCACCTCAGCCACCAGCTCAAGGTGTCAACACCAATGTATCTATAGGATAGGGTTCCCCAACTTGTGGCTCGTGGGTCCGAATTTGGGCCACGGGTGATTTTATTTGGCCTGCCAAGTTTTCTGAGCAAAAAATTATAACAATATTTGTTTGGTTTTTCATAAATGTACATAAAATACTATAAAACACCAGGAAATCATCTCCAAGTTATTTTAATTTAAGAAGTCTGTTCTCAAGTATTCCCACACATAATGGAGAGACAGGTGATCATATATAAATGTAAGCAAGGTTAGAAATGATGATGTTTGGGCTTCTTGTGTCTAATTCGCAGTCCACAAAATTATTTATATTTATGTTCCGGCCCCCCGACCATCTGTTAAAGAAAAATTCTGCCCACAGCTGAATCTAGTTGATGGTCCCTGCCATAGTATGTTGTGGGAAGCAGCTCTCATTCTGAATATTAGGTCTCAGTCATAAATTGAGCATCTTGCCTAAAAAGTTGTTCTTCATGCAATTTGTATTATTACTGATTCCATATTCTCTAGACTGGAAAGTCATATTGAATGTATATTTAATCATAAAGCTATTCCCTTTCATAAGTATCTTCTGCTACAGTAAAGAATTTGACCACCCAGTTGTTGCAGGACAATGCAAACGTGTATTGTATTTAAGTTTTAAAAAGGCTTCTAAAGTTGATCATTTCAAAATATATTTTTTAAACTTGATTTTCCCTAACTAAAAATGAATCAACCCCTACAAAAATGGACATTTACTAAAATCCACACAATAATTCATATTTATTTTTTCTGCTGTGAGAAACTGGTCAAATAAAGATCTTAAATCTGTACTTGCCAGTGCCTGTTTTCATGTGTTTGAGCCCTGTACAAAACCAGACAGACATACTGTACATCACTTTCTAAATGGTTTTCTTTGTTCAAATATTTTTTATTGAGCACACACAAGAATGGTGTATAGGTATAAGACAGGTATACAATTCTTATCTAAACATAAAAGAGCAGACAGAAACAAAAAGACCCAGAGTTCTGGGTACAAAACAAATATTACAAAACAAGACATACAGAATAAGGACAGGTAGAAAGAAAGAGGGTAGGTGTCACCCCCCACTTATTCCCCCCCCCTTATCCCTTCCCCTTATACCCCTCCCGACTGCTCGGGTGGCGGTGCCAGCACATGCTGCCCAAAGGTGGATTGAGATATTACAATTGAGAGTGCGTTAAAAAGTACAAATTCACAGCGCCGAATGGTCCAAGTAAGAGAGGAAAGGCTGCCAGATTTGATCAAATGTTGATAATTTATTGTTCAGAATATATCKAATTCTTTCTAAGTGTACAGTGTTTGCCAATTCGCTGAGCCATAATTTGGTAGTGGGCGCTTCCCTCTTTTTCCAAAACAACAAGATTAGTTTTTTTGCCGAAATGAGACTGTAAGAGATGAGTTGTTTTTGAGGGTTGGTTAATCCGTTTAGGGAATCAGACACTCCCAGGATTATTAGAAGCGGGTCTGGGTCAATTGAAGTCTCCAGAACTTCAGAGAGGATCCTAAAAATTCCACACCAGTAACCATACAAGCTAGAGCATAGGGCAAAGCAGTGGAGTAGTGTACCCTGTGCAGCCTGACATTTATCACACATAGGGGATGTATCAGGAAATATCCTATGCAGTTTGGTTTTGGAATAGTGTAATCTGTGTAATACCTTGAATTGTATGAGACGATGTCTGGAGTTAATGGAGCAGGTGTGGATATACTCCAAGCTATCTTCCCAGTCTGCCACCGGAATGTCAGTCCCTAGTTCTTCCTCCCATTTTGCCTTAATGGCATCTGTAGAAGGTGTGCTAACAGATTGAAAAGCATCATATAAACGAGATATCAGTTTGTCTGAGGTGGGGGATGTYTTTATGCATCCGTCAAACATGGAAGGCTTAGCGTTCCCAAATGTTGGGAGGTGTTTTCTAACATAGTCTCTGATTTGTAGGTATCTGAAAAAGTTACTTCTGGGAAGTTTATAAGTTTCCCTCAGCAACTCAAAGGAAGCAAAGGTCCCTTCTATATATAAATCCCCTATGGTACTTATCCCCAACTCTCCCCATTGCTCAAAGGTGTTATCAAGGTTAGAGGGGGAAAAGGAGGGGTTCCTGGCAACAGGGAGCATGAATGACAATGGTCTAAGCTCAAAGTGGGTTTTAATTTGCTTCCAGATTCGGACTGTGCTATGTATAATAGGATTGTTACGATAAAGTGACCTMTCCAGATTGACAGGCGACAAAATCACAGCACCAATAGAGAAGGGGTGACACTCCTCCCTCTCCATACTAAGCCAGCTGGGTGAGGGACGTGCGTCATCCAGCAAAAACGTAACAGCGCGGAGGTTAGCGGCCCAGTAATAAAATATACAATTTGGGAGAGACAATCCTCCTTCCATTTTGGATTTGCAGAGGTGTTTTTTACTCTAAATGGTTTTCTTAACGGTTCTCATACGAACAGTTGAAGTCCAAGGTTTACATAAATTAGTTTTAATGACTCCAACCTAAGTGTTTCAACCACTCCACAAATATCTTGTTAAACAAAAAATAGTTTTGGCAAGTCAGTTAGGATATCTACTTTGTGCATGACACAAGTAATTTTTCCAACAATTGTTTACAGCTTGGAAAATTCCAGAAAATGATGTCATGGCTTTAGAAACTTCTGATAGGCTAATTGACATAATTTGAGTCAATTGGAGGTGTACCTGTGGATGTATTTCAAGGTCTACCTTCAAACTCAGTGCTTCTTTGCTTGACATCATGGGAAAAGAAATCAGCCCCCAAAAAATTGTGGACCTCCACAAGTCTGGTTCATCCTTGGGAGCAATTTCCAAACACCTGAAGGTACCACGTTCACCTGTACAAACAATAGTACGCAAGTATAAACACCATGGGACCACGCAGTCATCATACCCCTCAGGAAGGAGATGCGTTCTGTCTCCTAGAGATGAAAGTACTTTGGTGCGAAAAGTGCAATCCCAGAACATTAGCAAAGGACATTGTGAAGATGCTGGAAAAAACAGGTACAAGAGTATCTATATCCACAGTAAAACGAGTCCTATATCGACATAACCTGAAAGGCCGCTCAGCAAGGAAGAAGCCACTGCTCCAAAAACGCCACAAAAAAGCCAGACTACGGTTTGCAACTGCACATACTTTTTGGTCCTCTGGTCTGATGTTACAAAAACAGAACTGTTTGGCCATAATGACCATCGTTATGTTTGGAGGAAAAAGGGGGAGGCTTGCAAGCCGAAGAACACCATCCCAACCGTGAAGCACGGGGGAGGCAGCATCATGTTGTGGGGGTGCTTTGCTGCAGGAGGGACTGGTGCACTTCACAAAATAGATTGCTTCATGAGGATGGAAAATTATGTGGATATTTAAGGACAACAAAGTCAAGGTATTGGAGTGGCCATCGCAAAGCCCTGACCTCAATCCCATAGAAAATTTGTTGGCAGAACTGAAAAGGCGTGTGCGAGCAAGGAGGCCTACAAACCTGATTCAGTTACACAAGCTCTGTCAGGAGATATGGGCCAAAATTCACCCAACTTATTGTGGGAAGCTTGTGGAAGGCTACCCGGAACGTTTGACCCAAGGTAAAAACATGCTACCAAATTATGATTGATTGTATGTAAACTTCTGACCCACTGAGAATGTGATTTTTTTTAAATTTATTTTATTTCACCTTTATTTAACCAGGTAGGCTAGTTGAGAACAAGTTCTCATTTGCAACTGCGAAACCTGGCCAAGATAAAGCATAGCAGTGTGAACAGACAACACAGAGTTACACATGGAGTAAACAATAAACAAGTCAATAACATGGTAGAAAAAAAAAAAGAGAATCTATATACAATGTGTGCAAAAGGCATGAGGTAGGCAAAAATCGAATAATTACAATTTAGCAGATTAACACTGGAGTGATAAATCATCAGATGATCATGTGCAAGAAGAGATACTGGTGTGCAAAAGAGCAGAAAAGTAAATAAATAAAAAGCAGTATGGGGGGTAGGTAGGTAAATGGGTGGGTAGTTTACAGATGGACTATGTACAGCTGCAGCGATCGGTTAGCTGCTCGGATAGCAGATTTTTAAAGTTGTTGAGGGAGATAAGTCTCCAACTTCAGAGATTTTTTGCAATTCGTTCCAGCGCAGGCAGCAGAGAACTGGAAGGAAAGGCGTCCAAATGAGGTTTTGGCTTTAGGATGATCAGTGAGATACACCTGCTGGAGCGCGTGTTGCGGGTGGTGTAGCCATCGTGACCAGTGAACTGAGATAAGCGCACTTTACCTAGCATAGCCTTGTAGATGACCTGGAGCCAGTGGGGTCTGACGACGAACATGTAGCGAGGGCCAGCCGACTAGGGCATACAGGTTGCAGTGGTGGTCGTATAAGGTGCTTTAGTAAACAAAACGAATGGCACTGTGATAAACTGCATCCAGTTTGCTGAGTAGAGTATTGGAAGCTATTTTGTAGATGACATCGCCGAAGTCGAGGATCGGTAGGATAGTCAGTTTTACTAGGGTAAGTTTGGCGGCGTGAGTGAAGGAGGCTTTGTTGCGGAATAGAAAGCCGATTCTTGCTTTGATTTTGGATTGGAGATGTTTGATATGAGTCTGGAAGGAGAGTTTGCAGTCTAGCCAGACACCTAGGTACTATAGATGTCCACATATCTAGGTCGGAACCGTCCAGGGTGGTGATGCTAGTCGGGCGTGCGGGTGCAGGCAGCGAACGGTTGAAAAGCATGCATTTGGTTTTACTAGCGTTTAAGAGCAGTTGGAGGCCACGGAAGGAGTGTTGTATGGCATTGAAGCTCGTTTGGAGGTTAGATAGTACAGTGTCCAAGGAAGGGCCGGAAGTATATAGAATGGTGTCGTCTGCGTAGAGGTGGATCAGGGAATCGCCCGCAGCAAGAGCAACATCATTGATGTATACAGAGAAAAGAGTCGGCCCGAGAATGAACCCTGTGGTACCCCCATAGAGACTGCCAGAGGACGCGACAACATGCCCTCCGATTTGACACACTGAACTCTGTCTGCAAATAGTTGGTGAACCAGGCAAGGCAGTCATTAGAAAAACCGAGGCTACTTGAGTCTGCCGATAAGAATATGGTGATGACAGAAGTCGAAAGCCTTGGCCAGGTCGATGAAGACGGCTGCACAGTAATGTCTTTTATCGATGGCGGTTATGATATCGTTTAGTACCTTGAGCGTGGCTGAGGTGCACCCATGACCGGCTCGGAAACCGGATTGCACAGCGGAGAAGGTACGGTGGGATTCGAGATGGTCAGTGATCTGTTTGTTGACTTGGCTTTCGAAGACCTTAGATAGGCAGGGCAGGATGGATATAGGTCTGTAACAGTTTGGGTCCAGGGTGTCTCCCCTTTGAAGGGGATGACCGCGGCAGCTTCCAATCCTTGGGGATCTCAGAAGATACGAAGGAGAGGTTGAACAGGCTGGTGATAGGGGGTGCGACAATGGCGGCGGACAGTTTCAGAAATAGGGGTCCAGATTGTCAAGCCCAGCTGATTTGTATGGGTCCAGGTTTTCCAGCTCTTTCAGAACATCTGCTATCTGGATTTTGGTAAAGAGGAAGCTGGGAGGCTTGGGCGAGTAGCAGCGGAGGGGGCGGCTGTTGGCCAAGGTTGGAGTCGCCAGGAGGAAGGCATGGCCAGCCATTGAGAAATGCTTGTTGAAGTCTTCGATTATCACGGATTTACGGTGGTGACCGTGTTACCTAGCCTCAGTGCAGTGGGCAGCTGGGAGGAGGTGCTCTTGTTCCCATGGACTTTACAGTATCCCAGAACTTTTTGGAGTTAGAGCTACAGGATGCAAATTTCTGCTTGAAAAAGCTGGCCTTTGCTTTCCTGACTGACTGCTGTATTGGTTCCTGACTTCCTGAACAGTTGCATATCGCGGGGCTCTTCGATGCTATTGCAGTTCGCCACAGGATGTGTTTTGTGCTGGTCGAGGCAGTCAGGTCTGGAGTAACCAAGGGCTATATCTGTTCTTGTCTGCATTTTTTTGAACGGAGCATGCTTGTCTAATATGGTGGAGGAGTAACATTTAAAGAATGACCAGGCATCCTCAACTGACGGGATGAGGTCAATATCCTTCCAGGGTACCCGGGCCAGGTCGATTAGAAAGGCCTGCTCGCAGAAGTGTTTTAGGGAGCGTTGACAGTGATGAGGGGTGGTCGTTTGACCGCGACCCTGGCGGATACAGGCAATGAGGCAGTGATCACTGAGATCTTGATTGAAGACAGCAGAGGTGTATTTGGAGGGCAGGTTGGTCAGGATAATGTCTATTAGGGTGCCCATGTTTACGGATTTAGGGTTGTACCTGGTGGGTTCCTTGATGATTTGTGGAGATTGAGGGCATCAAGCTTGGATTGTAGGACTGCCGGGGTGTTAAGCATATCCCAGTTTAGGTCACCTAACAGAACATACTCTGAAGCTAGATGGGGAGCGATCAATTCACAGATGGTGTCCAGGGCACAGCTGGGAGCTGAGGGGGTCGGTAGCAGGCGGCAACAGTGAGAGACTTATTTCTGGAGAGATTAATTTTTTAAAATTAGAAGTTCGAACTGTTTGGGCATAGACCTGGAAAGTATGACAGAACTTTGCAGGCTATCTCTGCAGTAGATTGCAACTCCCCCCCTTTGGCAGTTTCATCTTGACGGAAAGTGTTATAGTTTGTATGGAAATCTCAGAATTTTTGGTGGCTTCCAAGCCAGGATTCGGACACGGCAAGGACATCAGGGTTGGCAGAGTGTGCTAAAGCGGTGAGTAAGGCAAACTTAGGGAGGAGGCTTCTGATGTTGACATGCATGAGGCCAAGGCTTTTTCGATCACAGAAGTCAACAAATGAGGTGACTGGGGACATGCAGGGCCTGGGTTTACCTCCACATCACCCGAGAACAGAGGAGTAGTAGGATGAGGTGCGGCTAAAGGCTATCAAAACTGGTCGCCTAGAGCGTTGGGGACAAAGAATAAAAGGAGCAGATTTATGGGCGTGGTAGAATAGATTCTGGCATAATGTGCAGACAGGGGTATGTGGGGCGTGGGTACAGCGGAGGCAAGCCCAGGCACTGGTGATGATAAGAGAGGTTGTATCTCTGGACATGCTTGGTCTCAATGGGTGAGGTCACCGCATGTGTGGGGGTGGGACAAAAGAGGTATCGAGGTACGGAGAGTGGAACTACGGGGTCCATTGCAAACCAAAACAATGATAACTAGCCTGAACAACAGTATGCAAGGCATATTGATATTGAGGGAGACATACAATAAGGCATAAAGTGATTGCAGTCTTGATTGGGAGAGCTAGCTAAAACAACAGGTGAGATAACAGCAGCTAGTCAGTTAACACAGCAGCAGCAGGTAAAAATCGGCGACGGCTAGGCAGAGAGGGTCGGATTAACTACTACACACAGATCCTGATGAAAGAAATAAAAGCTGAAATAAATCATTCTCTCTACTATTATTCTGATATTTCACATTCTTAAAGTGGTGATCCTAACTGACCTAAGACAGGGAATTTTTACTAGGATTAAATGTCAGGAATTGTGAAAAACTGAGTTTCAATGTATTTGGCTAAGGTGTATGTAAACTTCCGACTTCAAATGTATAAGGCCCAAGTGTTGGCATAATGTGCTATTGCAGATTACATGGGAACTAGCATATGAGGCCTCAAGGGTCTCATATGCTGCCCACAGGGTTGGGGAGTAACTGATTACATGTAATCGTATTACAAAAAGCTAACTGTAATCAAATATGTTACCAGCAAAAATATTGTAGTCAGATTACAGATACTGTTGAAAAACCAGATGATTTCATATTGGATTACTTTTAAATTCAGAAAGGATGTTTGTGGAAAAAAATACATTACGGTACCTTTCTGTTTTCTCAATGACATTCAATTCAGCATTGAATAAAGGTGAAAGTTGAAAGCTACAATGTGTCATAGAAATGTGAGTTATAGACTTGAAAGCAAGTCTAAGAAGCAGTAGATCTGTTCTGTGTGTGCTATTTAAATGCTTCCCGTTCTGGAGTTTAGTTTTTGTGTAGTTTACTTTCGGTTTTGTACACCAGCTTCAAACAGCTGACTATACAATATTTTGGGGTTATGGAAAATATATTTCACAGCGGTGTAGATGGTACAAGTATTCTTTACACAATAAACTGAAATTAGACAAACTATTCGAATTTGTGATTTCTGCATAGTGTATCTTTAAATTGGTTCCACCTGAGCGAGTCTGACCACAAGTCAGAGACCACTATGATGACACACCAAATACATTTTATGGATAATTTTTGTCTTCTAATTCCTCTTAAGAGAAAAGTGATAGTTACTGAAAGTATTCAGATTACGGTACAAAATGCGGTTAATCAAAAAGTTACTTTACTGATTACAATTTTGGACAGGTAACTAACAAGTAACTGTACCGGATTACATTTAGAAAGTACCTACAGGGTAAAAGCTGCCCTTTACCCTGTATCTACATCAATCATCTGGTCCCTCAGGGAACTGAAGGTCTTGAAAAGGCACACCTATTTTCCAGAAGCAGATTTATGTACAGTATTAACAAACAAATAAATTGAAATGAAAGCAGTACATTAGTGCACACAGCTGAACAAGGGAACTCACTTCAATGGGCTAATATTCAATCATTTCCTGTCATTTTGATACATACGTTTTTGAAAACACTGCTGTAATAGCTTTTTCAACATGTTCCTACACATTGTTTGGACAAGCAATCTCTGGAATGAATAGAATAACAGACACAGCTGTTCTGTGATTGGGCCTTTCAATTAGAATTGCAAACATTATTATTTACTATGACTAATAATGACTTACCGTAGATACGTACTATGGTTTAGGACAAATAGAGCCATCAGACATAACACATCTGTTTTTCCACGGAGTAAAGCCCAGTACCAGATCGCGTCAAATCCACTGCATTAAAACACTGGAACATCCTCAAAAATATCAAAATCGATGAGAGTTCATAACATTGCCCTCTTGCATTTGTTTTCGCCTTGCACAAAATCTAGCCGATTCCGTAACGCACAGCATGCAGCTACCCAAGAAGCTGACACTAGGTTCCCAGGCCCGCCCAATAGCAATTACAAGTGTGGCCACTGTGTGCACTGTGACAGTATGACCAATAGTAACGTTTTTTTTACCACTCGAGAACAGGTAAAGAATACAAAATTCAAACCTTCATTAATTGTAGCACCACAAATGTCATATACATATACAGTTCAACCTTGTTTTCATTACACCAGAAAATCTTTCACATGGTCGGAGAGTTTTCAGGGGCCTTTTGGCAAACTCCAAGTGGGCTGTCATGTGCCTTTTACTGAGGAGTGGCTTCTGTCTGGCCACTCTACCATAAAGGCCTGCTTGGTGGAGTGCTGCACAGATGGTTGTCCTTCTGGAAGGTTCTCCAATCTCCACAGAGGAACGTTGACCAAGGCCCTTCTCCCCTGATTGCTCAGTTTGGCCGGGCGGCCAGCTCTATGAAGAGTCTTGTTGGTTCCAAACTTCTTCCATTTAAGAATGATGGAGGCCAGTGTGTTCTTGGGAACCTTCAATGCTGCAGAAATGTTTTTGTACCCTTTTTCAGATCTGTGCCTTGACAAAATGTTTGCTCTGACATGCACTGTCAACTGTGGGACCTTATATAGACAGGTGTGTGCCTTTCCAAATCATGTCCAATTAATTTAATTTACCACAGGTGGACTCCAATCAAGTTGTAGAAACATCTCAAGGATGATCAATGGAAGCAGGATGCACATGCGCTCAACTTAGAGTCTCAGAGCAAAGGGTCTGAATACTTACATGAGAAAGGTCTTTAAAAAAAATATTTATATATATATATACACACAATCATTCAGAACTTTGGGGTCACTTACACATTTTTTGCCCATTAAAATAGCATCAAATTGATCAGAAATACAGTGTAGACATTGTTCATGTTGTAAATGACCATTGTAGCTGGAAACGGCAGATTTTTTATGGAATATTGTAACGATGAGAGTCGGGAAGCAAGTTCAGGGAGTGAGTGTTTTAATAAAATAAATGGAACATATTACAAAACAAAAAACAGTAACAGCACACAGACATGAAGCAAACAGAAACAATGACGCCTGGGGAAGGAACCAAAGGGAGTGACATATATTGGGAAAGTACTCAGGGAAGTGATCAGGGAAGTCCAGGTGAGTCTGATGATGCGCAGGTGCGCGTAACGATGGTGACAGGTGTGTGCCATAACGAGCAGCTTGGTGACCTAGAGGCCGGAGAGGGAGCACACGGGACAAATATCTACACAGGCGTACAGAGGCCCATTATCAGCAACCATCACTCCTGTGTTCCAATGCCAGGTTGTGTTAGCTAATCCAAGTTTATCATTTTAAAAGGCTAATTGATCATTAGAAAACTCTTTTGCAATTATGTTTACACAGCTGAAAACTGTTGTTTTGATTAAAGAAGCAATAAAACTGGCCTTTAGACTAGTTGAATATCTGGAGCATCAGCATTTGTGGGTTTGATTACAGGCTCAAAATGGCCAGAATCAAATAACTTTCTTCTGAAACTCGTCAGTCTATTCTTGTTCTGAGAATTGAAGGCTATTCTATTCGAGAATTTGCCAGGAAACTGAAGATCTCGTACAACGCTGTGTACTACTCCCTTAACAGAACAGCGCAAACTGTCTCTAACCAGAATAGAAAGAGGGGTGGGAGGCCCCAGTGCACAACTGAGCAAGAGGACAAGTACATTACAGTGTCTAGTATAAGAAAGTCCTCAACTGGCAGCTTCATTAAATAGTACCTGCAAAATACCAGTCTCAACGTCAACGGGATGCTGGCCTTCTAGGGAGAGTTGCAAAGAAAAAGCCATATCTCAGACTGACCAATAAAAAGAAAATATTAAGATGGGCAAAAGAATACAGACACTGGACAGCGGAACTCTAGAGCTTTGTAAAAAGGAAATAGTGAAGTGATCTACCAACTGAGCCACATGTGGTCCTGTGTTTTACAATTTGCATTTGCAATGCCAGGATTGTGGGTTTGATTACCACGGGAGACCAGTACAAATTAAAATGTATGCATGTAAGTCGCTCTGGATCTACGGGATTACATTTTTTCCAACTCAGTTAATGAACGTTAATACATCATCATAAAACTCATGAAACATTTAGTACACAAACATAACTTTTTCGTCTTTTGAATGTTCAAACGTACAATGTCTGTCATTAAATAGTGAACAAAAAGGTTAACTAGATGTTTCATTAGTTTTTTTGTGCAAATTTGTATAAGTGAGAGTTCACAAGGAACGGCACACTGACCTCTCACCTCTCACAAAAGCAGCATGCTATTTCTGTCTCAAAATTGTTCGTGTTTATAAATGTTTTAATGTGCAAAAGTTCAATGTAAGTCTCAAATAGTGAAATAAAATTCTTAACTAAACGTTTCACAAGTGACAATTTTGTAACGTTTATTGACAGAGTTGGAAAATGTGTTGCCATTGTGCCAGTGCTTAGCTAGTTAGATGCATATCTGTATTCCCAGTCATGTGAAATCCATAGATTATGGCCTAATCAATCAACCGTGCATATATTTCTAACAATTCTGGCGTACGTGGAGATTCTGTGATCTGTTTGCGCCACAAATGATTGGGATTCATCAAACTGTCGCACGCAACATACAGTATACGCATGTTTTCATTGATAAATCAGAGCCATATTATACTGACCAAAAATATAAATGCAACATGCAACAGTTTCAAAGAGTTACAGTTCATATAAGGGAGTCAGACAATTTAAATGAATTCATTAGGCCCTAATCTATGGATTTCACATGGCTGGAATACAGATATGCATATGTTGGTCACAGATACTTAAAAAAAAGTGTGTGGATCAGAAAACCAGTCAGTATCTGGTGTGACCACCATTTGCCTCCTGCAGCGTGACAAATCTCCTTCACATAGAGTTCATCAGGCTGTTGATTGTGGAGTGTGGAATGTTGTCCCACTCCTCTTCATTGGCTTTACAAAGTTGATGGACATTGGCGGGAACTGGAACACACTATCATACACGTCGATCCAGGGCATCCCAAATGTGTGCAATGGGTGGTGAAATGTCTGGTGAGTATGCAGGCCATGGAAGAACTGGGACATGTTCAGCTTCCAGGAATTGTGTACAGATCATTGTGAAATGGGGCCGTGCATTATCATGCTCAAACATGAGGTGATATGTCGGCGGATGATATGGCATAACAATAGGCCTCAGGATCTCATCATGGTATCTCTGAGCATTCAAATTGCCATCGATAAAATGCAGTTGTGTTTGTAGCTTATGCCTGCCCATACCATAACACCACTGCCACCATGGGGCACTCTGTTCACAACGTTGACATCAGCAAACCGCTCGTCCACACAACGCCATACAAGTGTGTCTGCCATCTGCCCAGTACAGTTGAAACCGTGATTCTTCCGTGAAAAACACATTTCTCCAGCGTGCCAGTGGTAATCGAATGTGAGCATTTACCCAATGAAGTCGGTTACGACGCAGTCAGGTCAAGACACTGGTGAGGACGACGAGCACACAGTTGCGCTTCCCTGAGACATTTCTGACAGATTGTGCAGAAATTCTTCATTTGTGCATAACCACAATTTCATCAGCTGTCCGAGCGGCTGGTCTCAGTTGATTCCGTAGGCGAACAAGCCGGATGTGGAGGTCCTGGGCTGGTGTGGTTACACGTGCTCTGTGGTTGTGAGGCCGGTTGGACATACTACCAAATTCTCTAAAACAACGTTGGAGGCATCTTGTGGTAGAGAATTTAACATTAAATTATCTGGTAACAGCTCTGGTGGACTTTCCTGCTCTCAGCATGCCAGTTGCACGCTCCCTCAAAACTTGAGACATCTGTGGCATTGTGTTATGAAAAACTGCACATTTTCGAGTGGCCTTTTATTTTCTCCAGCACAAGGTGCACCTGTATAATGATCATGTTGTTAAATCATCTTCTTGATATGCCACACCTGTCAGGTGGATGGCTTGTCTTGGCAAACGAGAAATGCTCACTAACAGGGATGTAAACAAATTTGTTCACAAAAAGCTTTTTGTGCATATGGACAATTTATGGGATTTTTTATTTCAGCTCATGAAACATGGGACCGACACTTTACATTGGGACCAGCACTTTACATGTTGTGTTTCTATTTTTGTTCAGTGTAGAATTGAAATTACTGGTAGTTATTTGACAGGGTGTGTCTTGTTACAGTTGTTGTTACCAGGTCCTTGACTATTTAGTAGTTACATTGCTCTAAGATTTGTTCAAGGTTGGTAGAATCTTCTTTAAAATAATTCACAGCTGTAATGGCAGCCAAAAGGTGCTTCCACCAAGTATTAACTCTGGGGTATGAAGACATATACAATCAGTGCATCCAAATGTTTTATTTTTTAATCACTAATTATTTAAAAACAAATGTGGAGTAGGTTGTGTAGATTGGTAAAAAAAAATGAAGGCAGCAAAATGTGAAGACTGCGCAAGGGGTGTGTAGACTTTCACTAGCAACTGTTAATCAGGCAGGATTTGGCCTCGGGGACTCAAGTTAAGAACTGCAGTGACAACACACATGACATGACATCGCAGTACTGGAACTGAGTAGCCTTTAGCCCTCCTAACATGGAGCATTGGGAGAACTCTTGTGAAGTTATAGTCCCAGGTTTGCTCTATAATTATCTCCCTAGGTGATCTTTGATAACATTTCCACTGTATTGAGACAAGGAAACCGCAAATGTTGAAGTTTGTTTACTAGTGCATGTAATTTATATTACATGCAAAGCTAAATGTAGGTGGATAACAATTATAGATAACAGGTCTAAGAAATATAAATTGCAAATGTCATATTCACTTTAACAAAATAATTCAATTGAGTTTAAAATGATATGTTCACATATTCGGTGCACAGTATAATAAAGAATAACTGATCCATTAAATTACAAAACATAACAATTCATACAAATTATAGAGTCAGAAACAAAGGATCCACAGGGTGTTATTAATTGAAGAGTTTGACAATGCTTGAGTGGTATGCAATCAATGGTTTAAGATGGACTGAATGATTGATTCACCAACACACCTCAAGCAAAATATGCACCTATAACACTAAAACTGTAGCTTAACGAAGAAACTGCTAGAATGGTTTTTCAGAATTGGGTAATCTTTCCATATTTTCCTACCTGCTTTTGTGATGCAAAATGACTGATGAAAACGATCCCCCACGTAATAGCCTTTATTTAATCTGGGAGCCCAGAATGAAGAATACAGAGTTTACTTTAATAAAAATGTTCTTCTGCTCACTGAAAGAGAACAAAAAAAAATAGATATACTCTTCTCATGGGCGATTATACCCCTTTCAAAATGAAAGTGAAGGGGTTGAAGGTAAGAGAGGGGGAGATGATGTCCAGGTAGAAAGGCCTCGTTCCCCAAGGCTGACAGCCAGGTTTGATTGGGAAGGCATGCTCTGTCGGTAATCACTCCTCAATATCAGTTTACGAAGCATTTGACAAACAAAATTTGATTTGATCCCTCAGTCTGCTGTGATTTTCATTGGCTGTCGATCCAATCAGACTACATCTCATATTGATGAATTAGACTATCACCAAGGGGATCTGAGCCCTGCTATGAGCACATAATGATGAGAGGCAAGACAAAAAATCTATTTTTCAATTCTGCATGAGTAATGATTTGCTTTCTCAATTTTTGGGGGGGGAAACCATTATTCTCTAGATGCCAGCCTGCCAGATATGTGTATGCAGAGGAAACACAGTCAGCCCTTACAGTCTATGGCATGTAGCTGATCGTACCAACACAACCAATCATGACTGAAGGGCACATGGAATGCTGATTCACTTACAGAATAGAATATTTATCTAATTAATATCATATGTGTTTCTTTATCAACATATTCCTTCAAGGTAGAGAAACATACTAACAGAGGTAAATTCATCATCACAATATATTTTACAAGCTTGGCATGAATTTGGCAACATTTCTTCGATCACAATGTTCTATGGATTGGACACTATAGGCTAAAACAAGAGCTGACTGTGTCAGTATGGGCCGTGCTCAGTCATGGGAGGGCTGTCTGACTTCATACCGTACAGAGAAGTAAACAGAGGGTGAGAGGTGAGAGACTGTGCACTGACACAGTGACTCAGCAGTTTATTGAGCAGTCTCGTCTGCCTTCTGAAATGATCCCCCACTATACTGTGTACTGTGTGTATGTAGTATATCCACAAGACATATTCTTGGCTGTCTAATGATCAATCCAAGACCCAGTTATAACAACCCGGACTGTGCCACCCTATGGGGTTTTGACAGTCAGAGCATAAAGGGATTTCTTTAAACATTTCTACCCAATGCAGGTTCTTTGATTTGTTCTGAAAGGGCTTTAAATGAGTCTGACGTTTTAAAGTCCAGAGTGAAAAGGCTGCATTGTCCTCTGTATGCACCCTCTATGTGGTCTATAACATGACAGGATGAGCGATGTAGAAACGATGCTTTCTGACAGAGTCCATTCCAATGACACTCTCATGAGGCTCATTATGTCGAGTCTTGTTTCGGCTCCCTATCTGCCTCTGATCTACTCCCTACTTAATTACATAACTTTCTATGTTCCTGCGATGAGCAGTCATCATCAGATCCATGGTGCTCTCTGTGAATCACAATTGCAGATTTGACTAATATTTCAGTATTGTTTGTGACATGTGCTTATACACTGTCAAGAGTCATATGTAGGCAAGCGGAAGACATCTCACTGAATCTAGTGGTCTCCAACTTGATTAACCCCCCCAAACAGCTGCAATCACAGAGCTATTAGGGAACTGCTGCCACACTTTGCAATTTGGCTGTCAGCCAGACAATTTTCAATGCGCACAGGAAAACAATGACAGGGAATCAATTGACAGTATTCAAAAAGCGAACAGAGATGCTGTTTACTTTTTATTGACAGCTATTACTTTTTATCGGGCAATGTGAATGTTGGGTTATTCAACAATAAACCCAAAGAATGAAAAAAGTTCCCAATGTACTTGTGCGATACGATTGTGGAGGACAGAAAAAAAAATACACGGAAAGACTGACAATGAATAAGAGGTCAAATATCACTGGGAAAATAGACAGACTGAGCTGTATTGTGTCCCACATTGGACAGCTGGCAACCCACCTAGACCTGTCCACAGGTCCCCTGCCTCTCTCACATTGTGTCCAGTCTGGATAGCAGGAGCTCATTAAGTAATTTGAGTGTTTGGGATAAAAGGTATCTACCCTCCTTTATATCGTTTACCTCAGGTCCTACAGCAACATTACCAAACAGCAGTGACAGAGACTTGTGTGCCACCAGTGTCATCTGCCACAAGAGGGGTAGCAGTGTCATGCTGCTTTATTCATTTAGTCAAGCTGTGTACAAAGGGCTTCATAAAACAAACAGTTGGACTTATAGTTCACATTCCTCAAATTATTTTACATGGAATGCAACAATAGTTTGATGCCATGATACTTTATTTACTTTATCACAAACAACAATATCCCTGACTTACTGGATGTTATTGGTACTGTCCTGTAACCCTGTACTATTATTCAGTGTTTGGGCTTATGAATAGTCTGTGTGTTGTCCTGTAGCATAGAATGGTAGGCACTTCTCCTTAAGGAATGTAATCATGGAGAACACCCGCTAAATTGTGAAGATAATGGCACAATTAGCCACCCTGCTCTGTCAAATGACCTAAAATTAAACAATTAAACTCTTTTCATTGAAGAAAAGAGTAGAATAATATACAGAAGCTTATTCTGGAATAGTAATGAACCCATTTCTAAGCCTGATAACAGAGCATTCCGTTGATTTGTAGTTACTCTGAAGAGAAGTATGTCAGGATTTCTTTGTAGGATCTCTCTCCTATGCAAAGTTTAAATATGAATCTCATGAGGAAAGGTTAAGTGAGGTTGCTCAGCTTTATTACTGAAAGAGGATATGATAATATAGATAAAATGTGTTGCACTAAGATTCCAAGAACACAGGATGAGATGTTACTATCCTTTGTGCAAGCACTTCCAAGAGTTCATGAACAGTGAGACTGGTGAAATTTGGGGAGCGCATCGTCAGTAGTGTACCTTTGGTTCCTAGGGTGTTTCGGCCTTTCACACTATACACCCTCCCCAAAGGCGGCCAGCGACAGGGTGATCAATCCTACGCTTGCGTCCCATTCCCAATTAGTCATAGGAGTTGCCTTGTTGTTGATAGCCAACATCCCATGGGACTATGCATGGCAGGGGCGTCTTCCTCCCTGAGTCAAGCATTGTTGACCGCATACCTCCTGGCCCTCTCATTTCGGGGCCCAGCTGGGGTCTTTCCTCTTCATCCAGAGCCATTGACTGCTGCCTTCTGCCGCCTCTGATACAGCTTTGTTGCCGAACGCTGGCTCTGGCCCTTAATTCCCAGGTCTCTAAGCAGTCTGGTTGTAGATGTTGCCACAAAACCTCTGCAGCCCACCTCCACTGGTCGGACTTCTGTGTTCCAGCCATGATGCCGTGCTTCGGCAGCTAGATCGGCATAGCGCAGATGTTTTCGCTCATAAGCCTCATCTACTGAGTCCTCCCAGGGTACTGTGAGCTCAATGATGAAGACCTTCTTGAGCGAATGGGACCAGAGCACCATGTCAGGTTTTAGGGTGGTGGTTGCGATCTCCGGAGGAAACACAAGTTGCCGGCCAATGTCAGCTAGCATTTTCCAGTCGCGGGCCAAGCGCAGCTGGTCTCGCTCTAATGGTGTAGAGCCGTCTTCGGTGGTTTAGCCCCTTCGCGGACAAAGGTCGTCCGTAAGGGGTGTGATGCTGCTGGGGTGGTAGGGAGTTCGTGGCAGCTCGCTTGTCCTCCAGGGCGGACGAAGGTTTTTAAGGACTTGGTTGTGACGCCAAGTGTAGCGTCCTTGGGTGAGGCTTGTTTTACCACCCTGTGAGAATGTGCCTGAGGTTGGCTGGCATGGAACAGAGGGCACAGTCCGGATCTTCACCATACCATTGGAAGATTAACTGGTGTTGGAAGGACGTCATATGTTGCTCTGATGGAAAGCTCAACCGCCTCGCTTCCATGGCCACAGATCCTTCCAGCTGATCTTCCTTTCTCCACACTGTCCCATCGAGTCCACTGTCCCTGTTTGGCAAGAGAGACTGCCTTGGCCCACCTTGCAGCCTCCTCCTGATGGCGTACTTCCTGCACTACCATCTTCCGCCGCTCTGGTGCAGTGGCCTTACTCCAAGCAGCACGGCTAGTTAGCCCAAGGCCTCCTCTCCTTGCTGAACATGACCCACAATGTCAGCATGTCTGAGGGCTGCTGTTGCCTCCTGGACTGCTTTTCCTGGCCTCCATTTGCGCCCAGTTGCCAAGGTCGGCGCGTTGTTGCTCACCACTGGGTCTCGAGATTCATTCAGTGTCATCTGGAGCCTGGTTTTTGCACACTTGAATCCTCTGTTAGACTGGTGAGGGGCAGCTTGAGGACACCATCTCCATAGAGGCCTATGGTGGTAAGGCATCGTGGAACTCCGAGCCACTTCTTTAAGTAGCCTGTGACTCCTCTTTCCATCTTCTTCCACTGTTGAGATTGAACCTCATACACTGCTAGGGGCCACAACACCCCGGGTAAGGGAGAACAAACTGCAGACACCAGGCCTTTAACTTTCCAGGTAGCTGGGTGTTGTCGATGGACTGTAGGCTACTACTGATGTCTTTGCGCAGCTGTTGCACCTGGTCTTTGTCCTTCAGGCTTGCATCATACCACCTTCCAAGGCTTTTTACCGGCTGCTCAGACACTGTTGGGATTTGGTCATCTCCGATGAAGAATTTCAGGTCAGAGAGTACTCCCTTCACAATCGAGATGCTGCGTGACTTGGATGGTTTAATCTTCATACGGGCCCAGCTGATGTTCTCCTCGAGTTTTCTGAGCAGTCTCCTGATGCATGGGACAGTGGTGGTCAATGTTGTAATGTCGTCCATGTAGGCTCTGAGTGGAGGGAGGCGGAAACCAGAGTCGACTCGCTGTCCACCAGCAACCCATTTTGAGGATCTGATGATAACCTCCATTGCCATTATGAATGCCAACGGAGAAATGGTACATCCCGCCATTATACCTACATTCAGGCACTGCCATGAGGTGGTGAAGCAGAACTGCAGATCCTGGAAGTACGACTTCACCAGCATTGTGATGGTGTCCGGTATGTGGAAAAATCTGAAGGCAGACCACAGGAGTTCATGGGGCACAGAGCCAAATGCATTGGCGAGGTCGAGGAAGACTACATGGAGGTCTCTTTTTTCCACCTTGGCCATTTGGATCTGGTGCCAGATCATGCTGGAGTGTTCCAAGCAGCCAGAGAACCCTGATATTCCTGCCTTCTGTACAGATGTATCGACGTACGCATTCCTTTGCAGGTAAGTATACTGAATCTCATGAAAAGCAGAAAATATTATTTTATTATTGACTCATAGCGGATGTATTTATATTGATAAGGTTCAAAGTCATTATTTTTCTCCAAAACCAACATTAATTCATTTAGGAAAAGGGGATTGTGAACAGTGTTTGCCTCCCCAGTGTTTGACCATGTGATATCCATCTAGACTCCTAGACCAACAAAACAACATGTCCACTTGCCATGTAAAAAGAGAATACATGTCCATTGTAATGTCCGATGGGATGGTTTGAGCATGCAGACATGGAATGACGACCTGTCAAACTGGAATCATGCTTGACGATATCCATCCTTTAGCATACGACTTGTGGGATGATGGACAAGAAATCCAGCAGGGTAACTGATTCATTCCTGTAACTGATGCCATTACTATGTTGCTCCAAAATTCTCTACAATTGATTAGTTTCCCTTTGACTTTCTCACAGAGAGGTGAGAGGTTTTTCTCATTACCAATTCATTGTAAAAACAATTTAGAGTTTTGATTGCAGGAACTTGAGGAGCAGTAGACCAGGCCTGTCACTAAATGATAATCTACGAATATGTAATTCAGAGCTCTATTTTAACAAACTTAATGCAATGGTGAATCTAAACGCTGGCTGTAGGGCTACAGGACTGTAGGTCACATCGGGAATTATGAGCGCAATAACTGGTGGTGGCGCAAAAGGGTTGGGTTTTGATTATTAAATTAATTATCGGTGTGACAAGGCTTTCATGGCTTAATACTGCATGCCATTGTCTCAAGTTCTGTAGGTTAATGACGGTGTTTGCGTTGTCATCAACTCCAATTCAGCTGGGGGCACAGAATATTATCTTCATAGACACAGTTTATTCAATAGCACAGGCTACAGTAACGAGTAATAGCAACCAGTGTTTTCTCAATATGTTTAGAGTGTTGACAGTCAACATTGTTGTATTTGTAAGTATAAGCTGTAAATTGTATTGTATGTGTGAGGCACATTCTAAATAAGCAAGATATAACCGAGGCCTGCTGTTGATATGGCGGTGCAGAACTGAATAACTTTGGAGGAGTGTGTCTTTGGTAACCGGACAAGTGGCCCTCTTTGGAAATGGGGATGGATACAAGCCGAATGGAGGAGCCTATGCACTACAGGTAGGCCTATTCAAAGGCATGCAGTAAATGCCTAACGAGTAGACATTTAGAAACCTTTTATGGATAGGCTACTTGGCTAATGCATGGCCAGGATTAGAAAGACACAGGACTAGAGGTCTTCACGAAACCAAAAAGTTGGACCCGTTCTGAAATGGATATTAATATTAATTCCCTTAATATGCATAAATATATTTTTTAAATGAACGGAGACCTGTTCTGAATGGACCCGAAGACAGTCAGACCCGTTTCCGAAAAGGCCTGTGGAAAAACAGACCCAAACAGACCTGTGCCTAATCGGATCCAAGAGACCCGTTCAGATCCGAGGGTAGAAAGAGAGAGAGAAAGGAACCTCCGACCTGGCGCAGCCAGCGCCATCAATAAACAATATATATTGGCAAAATGATCTACATTTGTGTCCTTAGAAACAGTCTAGAACAAATGACAAAAAAACAATTGTGTGTTTCGTCTGTGTAGCATATTCAAAACTTTATAGCCTATTTTATTGGTTTTTACTTTCCTGAAACAATAATTGTCCACCTCACGGATAAGTCAGAGATTTGAGCTCTAAATGCATCCGGGCGTTTCATGCATAGGCCTATAGGTTTAACTGTATGATATTAATATTTAAAATCAATTCATTTACAACAGGGGAAAAAATAGCTGTGAATTCAGTTTTATCGCAAGTACATAGGCCTACAGACAGGAAGACCTCCATTTGGGCTGCACATGTGCCAACAGCTTCTTGCGTTGTGGCCATAGACATATAATCCATAGGAGTTCAGAACTACTAGAAGGGTTTTGACTGTTAAACTCATGGGTTAAAAAGCACTGGCTGCCAGACCTGACTTGAACATGTGTCATGACGTGGCCCTCTTTGGATATAGCAAGCACCAACTCTCTCTCACCACCTTTCTCTGTTATCTCAGGTCATAAATTCCTGGAGGAGACTCTCTACCTCATGCAGTATAGAGAGAGAAAGGTTCACAGCAGAACAAAGGAACTTCTTCTACCTCACAGAACTTGAGAACTGAACAATATCCATGTTTTGGAGAATGTGTAACCGGTTGGTGGAGAATCCAGCTACGACCGGTCCATTTTGTTTAAAGTTGTGACCTCATTGAGAGACAATACAGTCACATTACCATAACTCTGTTTATACAAGAGTCTCCGTTATGAGATTTGCATCTAATTATTGTATAAAATGAATGAGTAAAGATGAAACTATGTGAAATTATGTAATGTGATTTTAAACTGTTTAATGAAAGAAAATCCAATTCCCTTTAAAGTTAACTAAGTCATTGGCACCCCCCATGAGCACAGACATTGATCTGGCGTCATGGGACAGCCTTTTCTGCTGTTCCGAATAAAGACCCCACCTAGAGAAGCCCACTTTAGACCAAGCGTACCTCGATTACCGAGAGGGCTAAGGTTTAAGTAGAGACCATGCATTCCTCGGTTGCTGAATTCTTAACCATACCACATGGTTAAACTCTGAGACTATCGATACTGAGAGAATAAGAGGAAATCTTCGATACTATTTTCTAGTCTGCAGCTAGGAATTATGTACCATTGAATGCGAAGACCGACAACCGCCGAAACATCTATCTATAAGAACATTCCTGAATGTTACTCTGAAGTATCCATTCTAACCAAAGGCTCCAGAGACGCAGAGAGAATCTCGGATGAACTTTCCAACAGAAAAGGACGATTCCAACAGAAAAGGACGATTCCAACAAAGTTCATGACGACACACTGAACGTAAATATATATATTGATTGCAATTATTCCAGAATGAGTGAGCGTTCATGTGCAAAAGGATTAGCATTTCAATTGTTATAATTATCAACTGTATAGTGTCTTTTGTCTTTCGCGCCCTTCTTAGTCCCTTTTAGTACCAAGCCGCCATACCGGTTTAGCCCACTAGGGCACATCCCCTATAATTTCCTTGTAACCATACCTACTGTTTGTTTGTTTGTTATGCATTTCTGTGATTATTTACTTAGTTAGTAAATAAATGATTAAGACAATTGATGTATGGATGATTCATAGTGAAGACTGGGTTCGTGCAGATAACCAACAATTTACAACATTTGGAATGAGACTAACGTGAGGTAAAGAATAATTCATTAATTAGAAGACTAATATCAGATATTAAAATATCTGTAAAGTTATATTAGGAAAATTATAACTTTGTAATCTAAAGATTTTCCTTTGTGCCCCGACTTCCTAGATAATTACATTTACATGATTAGTTTAATCACGTAATAATAATTACAGAGAATTGATTTGATAAAATAACAGTCTTCACTTTAATGATGCCAAAGACACAACAACGGGAACAACCCTATGGATTATATTGTAGCGACCTTAACCAAGGAACCAGCGACCTCTTCGAGAGGTTTAGACCTACAGTAACGGTTAAGGTGTTGGCTTGACCGTTGCTTGACCTGGGTTCGAGTCACGGCTGCCCCCCGATTTCAATACAATATTTATATTATTGGTTACAGCCGTCAGTTTGCCTCTCTCTCCTCAGCAGCAGGTGTACGTAAAGGGGAGCGTCCAAAAACAGTCGCAGTTGGACCTGGCTGGCCTAAGCTATAGGTCTACATTTTATTGAGTTGCAATTGGCTGACAGAGATAACAAGCTCACGCAGTTCTAATCACCTCACAATTAACAGAGGACGGATCCAAGCGCATCCAGTCAGTAAATCAATTTTAATTGCACATACACAAGACGCATGGCAATTAAATCAGACCCAGATCAGAGAAAAAACTCTGAATTAAGGATGCAGACCTGCTCGGGTTGGATCTCGGAATTTCGGGTCTGGTGGACCCTTGAAGACCTTTACACCAGACGCATTGCTGTTGAACCAGCTTTGTTATAGTCAGATAAGGGTAGCCTTTAAGGGCTTGTTTTATATCTAACGAAACAGAAAACAAGCAGTTGTTACAGGAAAATAACTTAAATATTTCTAATTACAAGTGTCACCAAATCACCTCATCTCTCGTTCCACGATGGGCAAATAGCCTACAGTGCATTCGGAAAGTATACAGACCCCATCAATTTTTTAGATTTAGTTACGTTACAGCCATATTCTAAAATGGATTAAAGAATATAAAATCCTCAATATACACATAATAACAAAGCAAAAACAGGTTAAGACATTTTAGCAAATGTATTGAAAATTAAAAACAGAAATACATTATTCAGACCCTTTGCTATGACAAACAAAATTGAGATCAGGTGCGTCCTGTTTCCATTGATCATCCTTGAGATGTTTCTGCAACTTCATTGGAGTCCACCTGTGGTAAATTCAATTGATTGCACATGATTTGGAAAGTCACACACCTGTCTATATAAGGTCCCACAGTTGATAGTGCATGTCAGAGCAAAAACAAGCCATGAAGTCGAAGGAATTGTCCGTAGAGCGCGGAGACAAGATTGTATCTAGGCACTGATCTGAGGAAGGGTACCAAAACATTTCTGCAGCATTGAAGGTCCCCAAGAACCCAGTGGCCTCCATCATTCTTAAATGGAAGAAGTTCGGAACCACCAAGATCTTCCTAGAGCTGGCCGACCGGCCAAACTGAGCAATCGTGGGAGAAGGGCCTTGGTCAGGGAGGTGACCAAGATCCCGATGGCCACTCTGGCAGAGTTTCATAGTTCCTCTGTGGAGATGGGAGAACCTTCCAAAAGGACAACCATCTCTGCAACACTCCACCAATCAGGCCTTTATGGTAGAGTAGACAGATGGAAGCCACTCCTCAGTAAAAGGCACATGACAGCCCGCTTGGAGTTTGCCAAAAGGCACCTAAAGACTCTCAGAACCATGAGAAGCAGAATTTTCTGGTCTGATAAAACCCTTTGATTGAACCCTTTGGCCTGAATGCCAAGCATCACATCTGGAAGACACCTGGCACACTCCCTATGGTGAAACATGGTGGTGGCAGCATCATGCTGTGGGGATGTTTTTCAGCTGCAGGGACTGGGAGACTCGTTAGGATCAAGGGAAAGATGAACAGAGCAAAGTACAGAGAGATCCTTGATGAAAACCTGCTCAGGACCTCAGACTGGGGCGAAGGTTCACCTACCAACAAGACAACAACCCAGCACACAAACAAAAACAACGCAGGAGTGGCTTCGGGACAAGTCTCTGAATATCCTCGAATGGCCCAGCCAGAGCCCGGACTTGAACCCGAGCTAACATCTCTGGAGAGACCTGAAAATAGCTGTGCAGCAACGCTCCCCATCCAACCTGACAGAGCATAAGAGTATCTGCAGAAAATAATGGGAGAAACTCCCCAAATACAGGTGGGCCAAGCTTGTAGTGTCATACCCAAGAAGACTTGAGACTGTAATTGCTGCCAAAGGTGCTTCAACAAAGTACTGAGTAAAGGGTCTGAATACTTATGTAAATGTTATATTTGTTTTATTTTTATACATTTGCAAACATTTCTAAAAACCAGTTTTTGCTTGTTCATTATGGAGTATTGTGTGTAGATTGATGAGGATAAAAAAAAAAAAAAAATTAGAATTAGGCTGTAATGTAACAAAATGTGGAAAAAGTAAAGTGGGCTTTATACTTTACGAATGCACTGTATATGGAGGTGTTTTATACACATCCAAAATAATAACAGGAGCTGGCTAAAATATATATATATTTTTTATCTATGTAGGCTATTGTAATCTTTTAATAAAGCTTTGGTAATTAAGATTTATTTTAAAGCGGTCTTATGAGTCAAACCCTTTATGATAGCCTTGACTACTTGGCGAATGCATTGAGCTGAACAATAGGGAGGCTATGCTTGGTTTTTAATCAAATAATTTTTCTAAATAAGCAGTTTACTGACACAAAAAGCATATCTCTGTTGATCCATGTGCATATGGGCACTGTGCATCACGGCTTGACATGCTGCGCTTCTGCTGTCAAAATCCATTCCACAATCAACCTTTTGGTTGGTCTTAAATATCCTTACCAGTGCTGCCTGAAATTTGAACTCTGGCATACGTTTTTCAGGACATATCTCAAATATAGCCACAGCTCCCACCTCAGCTCATGTGAGCTTTAAATAAGACAGCTAAATTACCAATCCTGGCGCTAGGGTTTGAAAATGGAAGAGCGCCGGCTTTAACAGATGGAAATTGCAAACGAGCATGCGTTTGACAATTGCGCTGGCTTGATGCCAGCTGAAAAAAGAGTCGTTAGTGTCTCTACAGCACCTGCTATTTTTTTATTGAGAATATCAATACTGCAGGGGAACTTCACAACTGAGGTCTGCCTCAAAGTGAAGTATGACTGTGTATGTATGGCTGTTGCGGTGATGCCATTACAGCCACACCGGCGGTCACAGGTCACGAAGGCAGTCAAATTCCACATGACTGTTTATTCACGGTAATTAGACTTCTCCAAGCTCTGATGAGCTGATGGTCAGTAGTAACCTACCAAACTTGCTAACTGCCTTCTATTGTCCCTCCAATCACTCTGACATCAATGCAGATATTTGAATATCAAATCAAACACTTCATGAGAGCCCATGAGCTGATATTGAGTAACATTTTTATTGGCTATAAAGTTTCTATAGGGTATGCAATTGCCTGAGGAATAAGACTGATGGCATCTTAAAAAGAGGATAATCCCATCAGCTTTCTAAAGGCTAGGCCTACTACACTGCTCAAAAAAATAAAGGGAACACTTAAACAACACAATGTAACTCCAAGTCAATCACACTTCTGTGAAATCAAACTGTCCACTTAGGAAGCAACACTGATTGACAATAAATTTCACATGCTGTTGTGCAATGGAATAGACAAAAGGTGGAAATTAAGGGCAATTAGCAAGACACCCCCAATAAAGGAGTGGTTCTGCAGGTGGTGACCACAGACCACTTCTCAGTTCCTATGCTTCGAGGCTGATGTTTTGGTCACTTTTGAATGCTGGCGGTGCTTTCACTCTAGTGGTAGCATGAGACGGAGTCTACAACCCACACAAGTGGCTCAGGTAGTGCAGCTCATCCAGGATGGCACATCAATGCGAGCTGTGGCAAAAAGGTTTGCTGTGTCTGTCAGCGTAGTGTCCAGAGCATGGAGGTGCTACCTGAGCCACTTGTGTGGGTTGTAGACTTCTGATTTCACAGAAGTGTGATTGACTTGGAGTTACATTGTGTTGTTTAAGTGTTCCCTTTATTTTTTTGAGCAGTGTATTTTGATTTGTTTGTCACGTGTGCTCCCTCTACGGCTTCTAGGTCACCAGGCTGCTCTTATGGCGCACACCTGTTACCATCGTTACGTGCACCTGCGTATCTTCAGACTCGGACTCCATCACCTCCTTGATTATCTGCCGTATATATGTCACTCCCTTTGGTTCCTTCCAGAAGTGTCATTGTTTCTGTTCCAGTGTCATGTCTGTGCGCTGTTTGTGTTCCTTATTTTATATTTAATTGCATTTATTTAAAACACTCACTCCTTGAACTTGCTTCCCGAATCTCAGCACACTCGTTACTTTGAATATCCTCTCAAGCTCTACCATGTTGGATTGGGAGCGTCGCTGCACAGCTATTTTCAGGTCTCTCCAGAGTTGATCAATCAGGTTCAAGTCCGGGCTCTGGCTGGGCCCATCATGGATATTCATAGACTTGTCCCGAAGCCACTCCTGCGTTTTCTCAGCTGTGTGCTTAGCGTCATTATCCTGTTGGAAGGTTAAAACCTCTCTGGGATATGTGGGACGCTAGTGTCAACAGCCAGTGAAATTGCAGAGCGCCAAATTCAAAACAACAGAAATCCCATAATTAAAATTCCTCAAACATACAAATATCGTACACCATTTTAAAGATAAACTTCTTGTACATCCAGCCACAGTGTCCGATTTCAAATAGGCTTTACGGCGAAAGCACACCAAACGATTATGTTAGGTCAGCACCTAGTCACAGAAAACCATACAGCCATTTTCCAGCCAAGGAGAGGGCTCACAAAAGTCAGAAATAGTGATAAAATTAATCACTAACCTTTGATGATCTTCATCAGATGGCACTCACAGGACTTCATGTTACACAATAAATGTGTGTTTTGTTCGATAAAGTTAATATTTATGTCCAAAAACCTAATTTGAAAGTGGTGTGTTACGTTCAGAAACGCATTGTCTCAAACAAACATCAGGTGAAAGTGCAGAGAGCCACATCAAATTACAGATATACTCATAATAAACTTCTTAATGCAACTGCTGTGTCAGATTTCAAAAAGGCTTTACTGCGAAAGCACACATTGCGATCATGTTAGGTCAGCACCTAGCCACAGAAAAACATACAGCTATTTTCCAAAGAAGGAGAGGTGTCACAAAAGTCAGAAATAGCATTATAAATATTCACTTACCTTTGATGATCTTCATCAGAATGCACTCCCAGGAATCCCAGTTCCACAATAAATGTTTGTTTTGTTCGATAAAGTGCATCATTTATGTCCAAATAGCTCCTTTATGTTCGCGCATTTAGCTTAGTTCAGACGAAAAGTAAAAAAATATTTATTACAATTCATAGAAACATGTAAAACCATGTATAGAATCAATCTTTAGGATGTTTTTATCATAAATCTTCAATAATGTTTCAACTGAACAATTCCGTTGTCTTTAGAAAGGAAAAGGAACGGGCGCACGCCTGAATTAGCTCATGTCGTTCTGCCAGACACCTGACTCAAACAGCTCTTATTCTCTCCCCCTTCACAGTAGAAGCCTGAAACAAGGTTCTAAAGACTGTTGACATCTAGTGGAAGCCTTAAGAAGTGCAATATGACCCCATATACACTGTATATTCGATAGGCAATGACTTGAAAAACTACAAACCTCAGATTTCCCAATTCCTGGTTGGATTTTTTCTCAGGTTTTGCCTGCCATATGAGTTCTGTTATACTCACATACATCATTCAAACAGTTTTAGAAACTTCAGTGTTTTCTCTCCACATCTACTAATTGTATGCATATTCTAGCTTTTGGGCCTGAGTAGCAGGCAGTTTACTCTGGGCACCTTATTATCCAAGCTACTCAATACCCAGTCCCAAAGAAGTTAACCTTCGCCCCAGACTGAGGTCCTGAGCGCTCTGGAGCAGGTTTTCATCAAGGATCTCTATGTACTTTGCTCTGTTTATTTTTACCTCGACCCTGACTAGTCTCCCAGTCCCTACAGCTGAAAAACATCCCCACAGCATAATGCTGCCGCCACCATGCTTCACCGTAGGGATGGTGCCAGGTTTCCTCTGGACGTGACGGTTGGTATTCAGGCCAAAGGGTTCAATCTTGGTTTCCTCAGACCAGATAATTTTGTTTCTCATGGTCTGAGAGTCTTTAGGTTCCTTTTGGCAAACTCCAAGCGGACTGTTAAGTTCCTTTTACTGAGGAGTGGCTTGTGTCTGGCCACTACCATAAAGGCCTGATTGGTGGAGTGTTGCAGAGATGGTTGTCTTTCTGGAAGGTTCTCCCATCTCATCAGAAGAACTCTAGAGCTCTGTCAGTGACCATCAGGTTCTTGGTCACCTCCCTGACCAAGGTCCTTCTCCCCCAATTGCTCAGTTTGGCCGAGTGGCAGCTCTAGGAAGGGTCTTGGTGGTTTCAAACTTCTTCAATTTAAAAATGATGGCGGCCACTGTTCTTAGAGACCTTCAATGCTGCAGAAATTTGTTTGTACCCATCCCCAGATCAGTGCAACGACATAATCCTGTCTCGGAGCTCTACGAACAATTCCTTCGTCCTCATGGCTTTTTTTGCTGTGTCATCCACTGTCAACTATGGGTCCTTATATAAACAGGTGTGTGCCTTTCCAAATGATGTCCAATCAATGTAATTGAATGATTAATGTGAGTATGGAAGGAGAGTTTACAGTCTAACCAGACACCTAGGTATTTGTAGTTGTCCACATATTCTAAGTCAGAACCATGCAGAGTAGTGATGCTAGTCGGGCTGGCGGTTGCAGGCAGCTATCGGTGGAATGTATTTCGTTTTAGTAGCATTTAAAAGCAGTTGGAGGCCACGGAAGGAGTGTTGTATGGCATTGAAGCTTTTTTGGAGGTTTGTTAACTTCTCTGGGATATGTGGGACGCTAACGTACCACTTGGCCAAAAGCCAGAAAAAATGCAGCGCGCCAAATTCAAATATATTACTATAAAAATCAATCTTTCATGAAATCACACATGAAAGACACCAAATTAAAGCTACACATATTGTGAATCAGGCCAACGTGTCTGATTTCAAAAGGGATTTACGGCGAAAGCACACCAAACGATTATGTTAGGTCAGTACATGGCCACAGAAAAACACAGCCATTTTCCCAGCCAAAGATAGGAGTCAGAAAAGCAGAAATAGAGATAAAATGAATCATTAACCTTTGATGACACTCATAGGACATCATGTTACACAATACATGTATGTTTTTGTTCGATAATGTGCATATTTATTTCCAAAAATCTCGGTTTACATTGGCGCCATGTTCAGAAATATCTCCAAAACATCCGGAGAAATTGTAGAGAGCCACATCTAATAACAGAAATACTCATCATACACTTTGATGAAAGATACATGTTTTACATAGAATTAAAGATACACTTGTTCTTAATGCAACCGCTGTTTCAGATTTCAAAAAAACTTTACGGAAAAAGTACACCATGCAATAATCTGAGACGGCGCTCAGATATAAACAACATTTCTCCGCCATGTTGGAGTCAACAGAAATACGAAATTACATCATAAATATTCCCTTACCTTTGATGATCTTCATCAGAATGCACTCCCAGGAATCCTAGTTCCACAATAAATTGTTGTTTTGTTGATAATGTCCATTATTTATGTCCAAGTAGCTACTTTTGCTAGCACGTTTAGTACACATGTCCAAACGCTCGTGCAGATCCAGGCGAACGTTGGACGAAAACTTCAAAAAGTTATATTACAGGTCGAATAAACTGGTCAAACTAAGTAGAGAATCAATCTTCAGGATGTTGTTATCATAAATATTCAATAACGTTCCAACCGGAGAATTCCTTTGTGTCTACAGAAGTAATGGAACACAAGACGATATAATTTGGAATGCACCGCGGTATAATTTGGAATCGATCAGACCAGGAACTGGCATTCTGCCAGACCACTGACTCAAAGAGCTCCCATCCGGCCCCACATCACAGTAGAGGCTTCATTCAACGTTCTATAGACTGTTGACATCTAGTGGAAGGCGTATGAAGTGCAAACAGATCCATATCTTACTGGGATTTGAATAGGCGATGAGTTGAAAATCGACCAGCCTCAGAATTCTCACTTCCTGTTTGGATTTTTTCTCAGGTTTTTGCCTGCCATATGAGTTCTGTTATACTCACAGACATCATTCAAACAGTTTTAGAAACTCCAGAGTGTTTTATATCCAATAGTAATATTAATATGCATATATTAGCATCTGGGACAGAGTAGGAGGCAGTTCACTATGGGCCTGCCATTCATCCAAAGTGAAAATGCGGCCCCCTATCCTAGAGAAGTTAACTAACATTCCTCTCAATTGTAAATGTTTTGCTTGACTCGTTATGACTACTTACATGTTCTGCCCCCGCAATGTTTTGTCAGCCATCTTTGCTGAAGAAAGTCACCAGGGATGGGTGGCTTGCGTCAAATTCGTCATATAAAAACTTTGGGACCCAAATGCATAATGAGTGCTCTACCTCCCCCTTGTGGTGGTCTGGAGCAATGAAGCAGTGACGCTGGGTATCTCTAAGTCCCGCGGTGTAAGCTCGCAACTTTTAAAGGAGGAATCACTGTACCAGTTTTAAATGACTCTATGTACATCGGGCAGCAGTCTCAAAGGTGCAGGGTAGAGTATCGGGTGGTAGCAAGCTATTGACAGTGTCTAAGGTTCAGTGCAAGGTACCAGGTCGAGGCTGGCTAGTCATGCCTGTTTAAGAGTCTGATGGCGTGGAGATAGAAGCTGTTTTTCAGTCCCTCGGTCCCAGCTTTGATACACCTTTCCGCCTTCTAGATGGTAGCGAGGTGAACAGGCCGTCAATCATGTTGGGTAGTGTCTGAAATGCACTGGATAAGCTTGTGATTATAAGCTCACAGAATATGGTGTTCATAGGTTATTAATCCTCTGACAAATTGCATGCCAGTTTGGCCTTCTTCTTTAGTTGGACTGACTCATACAGCCTCACAATATGAAATTGTATATAAATCTGTATGGCTTTATCTTTAGGTTAAACCTATCAGATGTGGATATTCTAATCTCTTCTGTCAAATTCTCCCTTTTCCCGTTTATGTCCTAGATGAAAGAATGTTCCATAGTATCTGGCCCATTGGATGTGCTTTCACAGGCATTAGGTCACCCCTGATACCTCAGAGGTCCTGGATTTGACAGCATTCCTGACTTGATTCCCCCAGCATCGACAGAGGCTTTGCTGGGCCACACATCCCACATATTTACCTTTCAATTTCAAGCGGTGCTTCACGCTTTATTGCAATTTCTGTCTACATGTCTGAGAGCCAGTGGTTTCATCAGGTCTCTTCCCCTTAGAAAAAAACTAAACATGGATAACGGCTTCTCTCATGGAGTGCGCTCAAAGTGAACACATTTTCTTAAACTCCTCACAGACCACAAAGGGTTGTCAAGTGCCATTAAGACCAGCATCGGTTTAAAAAGAAAACATTATCACAAGCATTTCTGATGCTGTCATTATGAATGATTATACTGACATTTGAAATCGGGGAGTCCAATTCCTTGCATTCCCTTCGTAAGTAAATTAAATGTTAATTCCCACACTCTGATTCCATTTCAAAATGCAGTGGCGTTTGAGGCAATTACATATTCTGCAACATGGATGGGTAGGAAGATGATTTGATTAAGTGCACCTGTGAGACTCTGTATGCCTCATTTCACAAATGAGCTTAGTGATGAAAGACTGTCATTCAAACTAGATAGGTGATGTTTCTTGAGATATTGTGTGGTATAGAACAACCATTCAAAGATTGTTATAATGGTTGTAGCAGCTAAAATATTGTAGTTGAAATAGTAGGTCTTAAACCGAAATACACTAAATACCACATTGAAATACTGTGACTGGTGCCTCGAAATAGAAAAATCATAGCTCATCATTCATAATCAAGGAATTTCTTATATTATGATAACACATCTGGACAAGAGGAATACCTATGTAAGAATGCTGTTCATTGACTATAGCTCAGCATTTAACACCATAGTACCCTCCAAGCTCATCATTAAGCTTGAGGCCCTGGGTCTCAAACCCGCCATGTGCAACTGGGTCCTGGACTTCCTGACGGGCCGCCCCCATTTGGTGAAGGTAGGAAACAACACCTCCACTTCGCTGATCCTCAACACTGGGGCCCCACAAGGGTGCCCCCTCTTGCACTCCCTGTTCACCCATGACTGAGTATCCATGCACGCCTCCAACTCAATCATCACATTTGCAGACAACACAACAGTAGTAGGCTTGATTACCAACAACGACGAGACAGCCTACAGGGAGGAGGTGAGGGCTCTCAGAGTGTGGTGTCAGGAAAATAACCTCTCACTCAACGTCAACAAAACAAAGAAGATGATCGTGGACTTTAGGAAACAGCAGAGGGAGGACCCCTCTATCCACATCAACTGGACAGTAGTAGAGAAGGAGGAAAGTTTTAACCTCTCTTGGGTAGGGGGCAGTATTTACACCTCCGGATGAAAAGCGTGCCAAAAGTAAACTGCCTAACAGAACTGATATGGCAGGCAAAAACCTGAGAGAAATCCATCCGGGAAGTGGAATTATTTTTCTGTGGCTGTTTTTCAACTCAATGCCTATAGAGAATCCAATGGGTTTGGAATCAGATTGCAGTTCCTATGGCTTCCACTAGATGTCAACAGTCTTTAGACAAGGTTTCAGGCTTTTATTTTGAAAAATGATGAGTAAAAAGCCAGGTCAGAGGACAGGAAGTATACAGACCTGATTTTGGGCGCGCTCCAGTGTTATTTTTCCTTTTTATTGAAAACGGTATTGTCCGGTTGAAATATTATTGATTATAAAGACAATAAACAACCTGAGGACAATAAACAACCGGTACTTTTAGAATGTGTCTGCCTGTTGTGACCGCCTTGGAGCCATTGGATTACTGAAGAAAACGTGCCAACAAAACAGAGTTTTTGGGACATAATGAGGGACTTATCAAACAAAACAAACATTTACTGTGTAACTGGGAGTCTTGTGAGTGCAACCATATGAAGAGCATCAAAGGTAAGTGATTAATTTTAGCGCTATTTCTGACTTTAGTGACTCCTCTCCTTGGCTAGTAAATGTTTGTATGCTTTTTTACACGGGGCGCTGTCCTCAGATAATCGCATGGTATGCTTTCGCCGTAAAACCTTTTTGAAATCTGACACAGTGGCTGGATTAACAAGAAGTTCATCTTTAAGCCGATGTATAACACTTGTATATTTTATGAATGCTTATTATGTGTATTTCTGTATTTTTGAATTTCGCGCTCTGCAATTTCACCGGATGTTGGCCAGGTGGGACGCTACCGACATTACCGAAATTTGGCTTGTCAACTAAAATCCTTACAAACTTTAAAAGATGCACAATTGAGAGTATTCTGTCAGGCTGTATCACCACCTGGTACGGCAACTGCATCGCCCTCAACCGCAGGACTCTCCAGAGGGTGGTGTGGTCTGCACAATGCATCACCGGGGGCAAACTACTTGCCCTCCAGGACACCTACACCACCCGATGTCACAGTAAGGCTAATAAGATAATCAAGGACAACAACCACCTGAGCCACTGCCTATTCACCCAGCTACCATCCAGAAGGCGAGGTCAGTACAGGTGCATCAAAGCTGGGACTGAAAAACAGCTTCTAACTCAAGGCAAACAGACCGTTAAACAGCCATAAATAGCACAGAGATGCTGCTGCCTACATACAGACTTTAAATCATTGGCCACTTTAATAAATAGAACACTAGTCACTTTAATAATGACACTTTAATATTGTTTACATATCTTGCATTACTCATCTCATATGTATATACTGTATTCTATACTATCTATTACATCTTAGCCTATGCGCTCTGAAATTGCTCATCGTATATTTATATATTCTTATTCCTTTACTTAGATTTGTGTGTATTAGGGATTTGTTGTGCAATTGTTAGATAATACTTGTTAGATATTACTGCACTGTCGGAACTAGAAACACAAGCATTTCGCTACACTCCCAATAACATCTGATAACCATGTGTATGTAACCAATAAATTTGATCTGATTTGACATCATTACAAATAGGACATTCCCCTACACCCTACATAGTCCTCATGCTCCTAGACCTTGGTGCTGCATTTGACACCATCTATCACCACATTATTTCGGAGAGATTAACTTCTTGACGCTAGGAGGCAGAATTGTTATGTTTGGAAAAATAACGTTCCCAATGTAAACGGCCTATTTCTCAGGCCCAGATGCTAGAATATGCATATAATTGACAGATTAGGATAGAACACACTCTAAAGTTTCCAAAACTGTCAGAATATTGTCTGTGAGTATAACATAACTGATTTTGCAGGCGAAAACCTGACCTGGAAGTGCCTCTTATTTTGAAAAATCCCTGTTCCATTGCCTGCCTATCCTCCATTTAAAGGGATATCAACCAGATTCATTTTCCAATGGCTCCCACAGGTTGTGAACAGGCTTTAGACATAGTTTCAAGCTTTTATTCTGAAAAATGAGTGAGATTTATCAAATCGCGTCAGTGTCCTTGATTAGTTCTTGCACGCGAAAGTTGTAGCTCAACATTTTATTTCTGTCTTGTATGAATTACTTTACCCTCCGGTTGAAATATTATCGATTTATTTATGTTAAAAACAACCTGAGGATTGATTATAAAAAACGTTTGACATGTTTCTACGAACTTTACGGATACTATTTGGAATTTTCGTCTGCCCTTCAAGACCGGCACGAGCCTGTGGATTACTGAACATAACGCGCAAACCAAATGGAGGTTTTTGGATATAAAAATCATCTTTATCGAACAAAAGGAACATTTATTGTGTAACTGGGAGTCTCGTGAGTGCAAACATCCGAAGATCATCAAAGGTAAGCGATTAATTGTATTGCTTTTCTGACTTTCGTGACCAATCTACATTGCTGCTAGGTGTTCGTAATGTTTTGTCTAGTGATCGATAAACTCACACAAACGCTTGGATTGCTTTCGCTGTAAAGCATATTTTCAAAATCTGACACGACAGGTGGATTAACAACAAGCTAAGCTGTGTTTTGCTATATTGCACTTGTGATTTCATGAATATAAATATTTTTTGCGATTTCTTTTTTTATTTGGAGCTCTGCATTTCAGCGGTTGTTGATGACAAATATCCCCGCTAAAGGGAACCGTGCGCCAAGAGGTTAACACCCAAATTGTCCTACACGGACAAGTTCTGGCCTGGTTTAGATCTTATCTGTCGGAAAGATATCAGTTTGTCTCTGTAGATGGTTTGCCTCTGACAAATCAATTGTAAGTTTCGATGTTCCTCAAGGAACCGTTTTAGGACCACTATTGTTTTACCTCTTGGTGATGTCATTCGGAAACATAATGTTAACTTTCAATGCAGACAATACACAGCTGTACATTTTGATGAAACATGGTGAAGTCCCAAAATTGCCCTCCCTGAAAGCCTGTGTTTCAGACATAAGGAAGTGGATGGCAGCATTTTTTACTTTTAAACTAAGACAAAACAGAGATTCTAGTTCTAGGTCCAAGAAACAAAGAGGTATTCTGTTGGATCTGACAATTAATCTTGATGGTTGTACAAATACAACTGTGAAGGACCTCAGTGTTACTCTGGACCCTGATCTCTCTTTTGACGAACATATCAACACTATTTCAAGGACAGCTTTTTTCCATCTCTGTCCAAAGTTGGTGCAGAAAAGTTAATCCATGCTTTTGTCACTTCTAGATTAGACCACTGCAGTGCTCTACTAACTTCAGTTAGTGCTAAACATGGCTGCTAGAATCTTGACTAGAACCAAAACATTTGATCATATTACTCCAGTGCTAGCCTCTCTACACTGGCTTCCTGTTATGGTTAGGGGTGATTTCAAGATTTTACTACTAACCTACAAAACATTAAAACATTACATGGGCTTGCTCCTACCTATCTCTCCGATTTGGTCCTGCCGTACATACAGTTGAAGTCGGAAGTTTACATACACTTAGGTTGGAGTCATTAAAACCAATTTTTCAACCAATCCACACATTTCTTGTTAATGAACTATTGTTTTGCCAAGTCGGTTAGGACATCTACTTTGTGCATGACACAAGTATTTTTCCAACAATTGTTTACAGACAGATTATTTCACTAAATCACTGTATCACAATTGCAGTGGGTCAGAAGTTTGCATACACTAAGTTGACTGTGCCTTTAACTTCTTATGGCTGCAGGGGCAGTATTGAGTAGCTTGGATGAAAGGTGCACAGAGGTGCCCAGAGTAAATGGCCTGCTCCTCAGTCATAGTTGCTAATATATGCATATTATTATTGGATAGAAAACACTCTGAAGTTTCTAAAACTGTTTGAAGTATGTCTGTGAGTATAACAGAACTCATATGGCAGGCAAAAACCTGAGAAAAAATCCAAACAGGAAGTGGAAATTCTGAGGCTGGTGGATTTTCAACCAATATCCCATTGAAATTACAGCGAGATATGAATTTGTTTGCACTTTCTATGGCTTCCACTAGATGTCAACAGTCTGTAGAACTTTGTCTGATGACTCTACTGTGAAGGGGGGCCGAATGATAGGAGAATTAGTCACCACTGCCATGAGGTGACCATTCTTTGACCATGCGCGTTCACATGAGAGGGAGCTTCGTTCCATCGCTCATCTGAAGTCAATGTAATTCACCGGGAATTACATTGGAATGTTATTCAAGATTTATGTTAACAACATTCTAAAGATTGATTCAATACATCGTTTGACATGTTTCTACTGACTGTTACGGAACTTTTGGACATTTCGGCACGTTTTAGTGAACGCGCATCGTGAGTTTGGAATTGTTTACCAAACGCGCTAACCAAAGTAGCTAATTGGAAATAAAAAACGGACATTATCGAACAATTCAAGCATTTATTGTGGACCTGGGATTCCTGGGAGTGCATTCTGATGAAGATCATCAAAGGTAAGGGAATATGTATCATGTAATTTCTGGTTTCTGTTGACTCCAACATGGCGGCTAATTTGACTATAGTTCTGAGCGCCGTCTCAGATTATTGCATGGTTTGCTTTTTCCGTAAAGTTTTTTTGAAATCTGACACAGCGGTTGCATTAAGGAGAGGTATATCTATAATTCCATGTGTATAACTTGTATTATCATCTACATTTATTATGAGTATTTCTGTTGAATAGATGTGGCTATGCAAAATCACTGGATGTTTTTGGAACTAGTGAACGTAACACGCCAATGTAAACTCAGATTTTTTTTTATAAATATGAACTTTATCAAACAAAACATACATGTATTGTGTAACATGAAGTCCTATGAGTGTCATCTGATAAAGATCATCAAAAGGTTAGTGATTAATTTTCTCTATTTGTGCTTTTTTTTTATCTCTATTTGTGCTCAAGCATCGTGAAGATGCTTGAGGAAACAGGTACAAGAGTATCTATATCCACAGTAAAATGAGTCCTATATCGACATAACCTGAAAAGCCGCCCAGCAAGTAAGAAGCCACTGCTCCAAAACCACCATAAAAAAAAGCCAGACTACGGTTTGCAACTGCACATGGGGACAAATATCATACTTTTTGGAGAAATGTCCCCTGGTCCTCTGAACCTTTTGGCCATAATGACCATCGTTATGTTTGGAGGAAAAAGGCAGAGGCTTGCAAGCCGAAGAACACCATCCCAACCGTGAAGCACAGGGGTGGCAGCATCATGTTGTGGTGGTGATTTGCTGCAGGAGGGACTGGTGCACTTCACAAAATAGATGGCATCATGAGGGAGGAAAATTATGTTTATATATTGAAGCAACATCTCAAGACATCAGTCAGGAAGTTAAAGCTTGGTCGCAAATGGGTCTTCCAAATGGACAATGACCACAAGCATACTTCCAAAGTTGTGGCAAAATGGCTTAAGGACAACAAAGTCAAGGTATTGGAGTGGCCATCACAAAGCCCTGACCTCAATCCTACAGAACATTTGTGGGCAGAACTTAAAAGGCGTGTGCGAGCAAGGAGGCATACAAACCTGACTCAGTTACACCAGCTCTGTCAGGAGGTGGGAAGCTTGTGGAAGGCTACCCGGAGTGTTTGACCCAAGTTAAACAATTTAAAGGCAATGCTACCAAATACTAATTGAGTGTATGTAAACTTCTGATCCGCTGGGAATGTGATGCTGAAAGCTGAAATAAATCATTCTCTCTACTGTTATCCTGATATTTCACATTCTTAAACTAAAGTGGTGATCCTAACTGACCTAAGACAGGGAATTTTTACTCTGATTAAATGTCAGGAATTATGAAAATCTAAGTTTAAAGGTGGTTGTAAACTTCCGACTTCAACTGTATACTCAGCCTTGTCTCAGGATATTAAGTTGGTGGTTTGAATATATCCCTCTAGTGGTGTGGGGGCTGTGCTTTGGCAAAGTGGGTGGGGTTATATCCTGCCTGGTTGGCCTTGTCCGGGGGTATTGTCGGGGCCACAGTGTCTCTCGACCGCTCCCGTCTCAGCCTCCAGTATTTATGCTGCAATAGTTTGTGTCGGGGGCTAGGGTCAGTCTGTTATATCTGGAGTATTTCTCCTGTCCTATCCGGTGTCCTGTGTGAATTTAAGTATGCTACCTTGAATTCTCTCTCTCTCTCCCTCCCCTCCCGCTGGACCTGAGCCCTGGGACCATGCCTCGGGACTACCTGGCCTGATGACTCCTTGCTGTCCCCAGTCCACCTGGTCGTGCTACTCCTCCAGTTTCAACTGTTCTGCCTTGGCTATGGAACCCTGACCTGTTCACTGGATGTGCTACCTTGTCTCGGACCTGCTGTTTTCGACTCTTTCTTTCTACCGCACCTGCTGTCTCTAACTCTGAATGCTCGACTATGAAAAGCCAAATGACATTTACTCCTGAGGTGCTGACCTGTTGCACCCTCTACAACCACTGTGATTATTATTATTTGACTCTGCTGGTCATCTATGAACGTTTGAACATCTTGGCCAAGTACTGTTATAATATCCACCCAGCACAGCCAGAAGAGGACTGGCCATCTCTCAGAGCCTGGTTCCTCTCTAGGTTTCTTCCTAGGTTCCTGCCTTCCTAGGGAGTTTCCCCTAGCCACCGTGCTTCTACATCTGCATTGCTTGCTGTTTGGGGTTTTAGGCTGGGTTTCTGTATAGCACTTTGTGACATCGGCTGATGTAAAAAGGGCTTTATAAATACATTTGATTGATTGCATTTATTAGTGGGTGATCATAGTAAATCAATGAGTTATTTTGTAGTATTTCAAGAGGCGTGGGTCTGGGTTGTCAAGAGATATAAACTACAAACTACAAAGTTTTCAGAAAACTCATCATAGGACATTTTTTTTTAAACTATAAAGACAAGCGATGTGTTATTTTCTGGACAGCCCCAGACAAGGAGAAGGAGAAGGTAGGAGCTTACTGCCCTAATGAAAAATTACCATTGGATATCATTGGATATAAATGGTAGATCATGGGACATTCCTGGGTCACCATGGGAATCCCATGTAAACTCATGGTGCCACCATGACACCCCCATGAGACGCCATGGGTACCCATGGGAGATTATGGGGTACCCATGGGGCCCCCACGAACTGTCATAGGGCGCACATGGGACCCCCACAAGCTTAATTTATATACTGTACACTGAGTGTACAAAACATTAGGTACACCTTACTAATATTAATTTGCACGCCCCTACAAGGTGAAAGCGTTCCACAGGGATGCTGGCCAATGTTGACTCAGCAGTGTTGCAGTTCTTGACACACTCAAACGGTGCACCTGGAACCTACTACCATATACTGTTCAAAGGCACTTAAATATTTTGTCTTGCCCATTCACCCTCTGAATGGCACACATATACAATCCATGTCTCAATTCTCTCATCTACACTGATGGAAATGGATTTAACAGGTGACATCAATAAGGGATCATAGCTTTCACCTGGACCGTCTATGTCAGTCTATGTTTGTACACTCACTATATACAAGTAGCAACCGTCTTGTTGACAGGCAAAATAGGCTGAATTAGGCTTCTTCAATTTAATTGCAAAGGTGTTCAATTGTCAGATTCATGTGGGTAACATGCCTGATATGAAGGCTTGTGTTATTTAGTAACTGTAATAAGTCTAAAAGTTGTTATAAGTACAAATATCAGACCCTTGGTTCAATCCGTGCTAGCCTGTACTTTTATCCGCTGTCAGCAGATAGATTCTGAAACGCACATAAAGCTTCCTTCTCTTAACCCATGTACTGTACATATAAATTAGCCAATGGGGATTTTTCATAAGGGATGTTAACCACCTTGAAATGAAGAAATGCCAAAGAGGTGCTGGAGCTGTCCTGCAATGCCAGACACTAATTCAAATCAAATTAAATTGTATTTGTCACATACACATGGTTAGCAAATGTTACTGCGAGTGTAGTGAAATGCTTGTGCTTCTAGTTCCGACAATGCAGTAATAACCAACGAGTAATCTAACCTAACAATTCCACAACTACTACCTTATACACACAAGTGTAAAGGGATAAAGAATATGTACATAAAGATATATGAATGAGTGATGGTACAGAACGGCATAGGCAAGATGCAGTAGATGGTATCGAGTAAGATATAGGTAATAAGTGGATGAGTAAATCGTAGGGTATGTAAACATAAGTGTAAACAGACACCCATCCACACCTGCAACAAAGCTCATCCTCCATTAGTCCCAACAAACTATCATGTCCAAACACCACCAAGACAGTCGAACACACAACCTTATCCCCTCAGAGACGAAACGATCACCTCAGACTCCAAAAGAATACACCCACAATCGATTAAGCATTCCTGACGACACCCCGTATCATCTGATCCTCCTCAAGCACTAAAGTGTCACACCAGTACACACTCAACCCATTCCAGACCCATATCAGGGCAGTCAGAGAAGCCTAACAAGACTCCAAGACTCCACCACCCAGTCAAGACGTCCTCTCTCACCACCAACCGTACTGTCCAAGCTAGTCGCAAGACTCCTAACAGCACAAACCAAACCAAAGACTCCTAACTGATCCAAGCTACCCCAGGAACTATTTCAGCCCCACAGCACCTCTACACTCCTACTTCTCCTGTATATCACTTCCCCCCCCTGTCTATTTACAGCCGGCCTCGTGTATGTTTACCCTCCAGCATGGCCGGTGCGTCGATGCTATCAGGTCACGTATACGTCCTCTTACTTATCTTCGTGGGATTGTTTACCAGTGGCTGTTGATTAGATTTTTTTCTCATTTCCATTATTAAAGTGAGTGGAGTTGAGTCCAGTCATGTTGGCAGCGCCCACTCAATGTTGTGGGTGGCTGTTTGCAGTCTGATGGCCTTGAGATAGCAAGTGTTTTTCCAGTCTTCGTCCTGCTTTGATGCACCTTGTACTCGCTGCTTCTGGATGAATAGCGGGGTGACAGGCAGTGACTCGGGTGGTTGTTGTGCCTTGATGATCTTTATGGGTTCCTGTGACATCGGGTGGTGTAGGTGTCCTGGAGGGCAGTAGTTTGCCCCAGTGATGCGTTGTGCAGTCCTCTTTACCCTCTGGAGAGCTCTACGGCGGAGCAGTTTGCCGTACACACGGCGGTGTAACGCCGACAGGATGCTCTCGATTGTGCATCTGTAGAAGTTTGTGAGTGCTTTTGGTGACAGCAATGTATTCAGCCTGCCTGAGGTTGAAGAAGCGCTGCTGCGCTTCTTCAAATGCTGTCTGTGTGGGTGGACAATTCAGTTTGTCCGTGATGTGTAGCCGAGGAACTTAAACTTACTACCCTCCACTATGTCCCGTGGATGTGGATAGGGGGTGTCCTCTGCTGTTTTCCTGAAGTCCACAATCAACTCCTTTGTTTTTGTTGACGTTGAGTGTGAGGTTATTTTCCTGACACACACTCGAGGGCCTCACCTCCTCCTGTAGGCCGTCTGTCGTTGTTGGTAATCAAGCCTCCTGTCACGCCTGGCTTAGTTATCTTTGTTTTCTTTATTTTTAAGTTAGGTCAGGGTGTGACATGGGGGAAGTTTGTGTCTTTTTGTTCTAGTCTAGGGTGTTTGTATTGTCTAGGGGGTTTTGTAGAGTTCATGGGGTTGTGTTCAGTGTAGGTGTTTTATGTAAGTCTATGGTTGCCTGGATTGGTTCTCAATTAGAGACAGCTGTCTATCATTGTCTCTGATTGGGAGCCTATTTTAGGCAGCCATAGGCATTAGGTAGGTTGTGGGTAATTGTCTATGTCTTGACGTTAGTTGCTTGTGTCTGCACTTTCGTTTGTAGCTTTGCGGTCGTTTGTTGTTTTGTCTAGTTTGTATTAGTGTTCGTTTCATCTTCAAATAAAAGAAGATGTATTTATTTCACGCTGCGCCTTGGTCTCTTCTTTCACCGAAGACGATCGTGACACTACCACTGTAGTGTCGTCCGCAAACTTGATGATTGAGTTGGAGGCGTGCATGGCCACGCAGTCGTGGGTGAATAGGGAGTACAGGAGAAGGCTCAGAATGCACCCTTGTGGGCCCCAGTGTTGAGGATCAGCGGGGTGGAGATGTTGTTACCTACCCTCACCACCTGGGGGCGGCCCGTCAGGAAGTCCAGTACCCAGTTGCACAGGGCGGGGTCGAGACCCAGGGTCTCGAGCTTGATGACGAGTTTGGAGGGTACTATGGTGTTAAATGCTGAGCTGTAGTCGATGAACAGCATTCTCACGTAGGTATTCCTCTTGTCCAGATGGGTTAGGGAGTGTGCATTGTGGTTGCGATTGCGTCGTCTGTGGACCTATTGGGGTGGTAAGCAAATTGGAGTGGGTCTAGGGTGTCAGGTAGGGTGGAGGTGATATGGTCCTTGACTAGTCTCTCAAAGCACTTCATGATGACGGAAGTGAGTGCTACGGGGCGGTAGTCGTTTAGCTCAGTTACCTTAGCTTTCTTGGGAACAGGAACAATGGTGGCCCTCTTGAAGCATGTGGGAACAGCAGGCTGGGATAAGGATTGGGATAATTGCCCTCCCTCCAGCTGAACATGTCCCTGCTGGTGTCTCCTCAAGTAGAGGAGCAGTGTGTGGCAGCGGCGTGAGACGGATTCTCTGTGAGAGACAATACGTCATCATGATTGAGAATCATTACCATACAAGGTAATACTATTACATGTAATACGGCTATAAGCCCTTCTCTCTACATGTCTGAATGTGTAATCCACCTCCAGTGATGCTTCTAGGCACAACGTAACAACGTAAATTATTTAGCTTGGCCGGCCGGAAGCTGGGACCGATTCATAAATTGCAGGCAGATCTTGGTGCTATTTCATAAGGGTGGCCATGGTTAAATGGAGCTAAACATCACCGCAGAAAATAGCATCCAAAATCAAGTTAATGGGAACCAATGCATGTTTATTTGAACCTGAACTTTACCTTTAATTCCTACACCTTTATGTTCATTAAGCGAATGTATCAACTGTAGAGGTTACAGTAGGTACGTGCTTGACTTTCCCGAATAGTTTAAATAATATGTGGCAAATTGAACAGTAGGTAAACACTTCTGCTTAATCAGATATTCAATGAATGTCAGTCAGGCATGATCAGTGATCACAGCCCAAGATGGAAGGAGCAGCAGAGTTCATAACCTGATGTAATCTCTTCCAGGAGACATTTCATCCAGCTCCGTTCTGAAAAAGGCTGATGGTTGGTGTATTTTTTTCTCTGTTGCTCGTTACCTTTTTTGACGGAGTGATGAGTCTACGAGAAGTGGGTGAAGGCTGCCGGTCTGGTGGTGGTGAACACAGATTCCAGTGTGTGGATGAGCTCAGCAGGGCAGCGGGCATGTTTAATGAGGCAGTTTGTTTAATTACAAGCTGTGCGATTCACTTTCCTCAGACCTCTGAGTGACTGTTCACACGCATGGGCCAAGGGCAGGGGCTAGGACCCTTTGTAGCCTGTACATGTAGAAGCACACACAGGAGATACTGTATGCTGTGAAAAGTAACTACAACTGTTGCATGGGAAAGTGCCAGTTGACAGTCATTGGTGAAATGACCCTTATCTCTGATAATGACACATTTCTGTGTGTCACATCAAAGTGAGGCCTAGCCCTTGTATCTCCATGGTGCTCGTTTTATCAGCCAGTCTGTGCGATACAGTAACCATGTGAGGAGGTATCCTGTTACCTCAAACAATCTCTTCCTCTATAGCTACAGGCTTTTTTCCTCAAGTGGACATGATCAAGGATTAACGTGAAAAGGAAATACTTTTCAGGCTTTCCCCTGCCTAGTCTCAATTATCTTCCATACATAAAGGACTGATAGAGAAATTCCTAGTAGGAGGTTGGAGCTTTTCAGTTGAGTCAGTATTCTAAGGGTCCCCTTGCTTCCTGTTCCTTGCCCAGCTCAAGGCTGTCCTTCTCTCTTATCCTCCCCCTGATCACGTCTCTCACAAAGAATCCATCTCAGGCCGCTGCCACACACTGCTCCTCTATCTGAGGAGACACCAGCAGGGATGTGATCAGCTGGAGGGAGGGCAATTAGTGTCTCTGGCATTGCAGTACAGCTGTAGCATCTCTATGACATCTCCTACTTTCAAATATACAGCAGCAACCTTTCAACTGCAAACATAGCCCTATTTTTATTCCTATTACAGTTTGCTACTTGTAAAAAAAAAAGTTTTCTGCTTTTCTGTAACCACAGCCAAATGGTGAAGTCCTTTTTTTCCCCCTCACTGATAATGTGTGCTTTGGAAGAAGCATGAGTATATTTGACAGTGAAATGCAACCGAAGCTGGCTCATTTGCTTTGCTTCTGGCGGTCTCGTCCCTTTGTGTATTCATTATGCTTTGGCATGTAGAACTTACCCTTCCTCCACTGGCGTTTGGTCTCAGTTGGCACATCTCTCTGTGTGCAGTGAGGAAAAAGAACCCTCACGGGTGTGGAAATGGCGAATCTTTCATTTTTATATCATTTATACAGGGGGCAGACACTTCCAGTCAGAATAGTCAAATTGATTTCCAGAACCGTTACACAGTTTACCTCCCTCTCCCTCTGTAAATAGCCCCGCTATTGTTATTTTACTGCTGCTCTTTAATTATTTTTAATGTTATTTTTTATTGATCTATTTTTTACTTAACGCTTATTTTTTTGTACAACTGCGTTGTTGGTTAAGGGCTTGTAAGTAAGCATTTCACCTGTTCGGCGCATGTGACAAACACAATTTGATTTGATTTGGGGTTTTCTGTGGGTTGTTGTGAAACATGGTGATATCTCAACTCAGACTGCTATTGCCTGTGATAACAATCTTACTCGCATTAAAGAATTCTAGATTAAGGTTGACATTAGATTACATTTTCAGTTATCTTTAAAATATGATTGATTCATGACTGTAAAATTATTAGTTATTCTCTATTGCATGGAAAATCACTTTTTTTGTGTTTTCTGTCTCCATGTACTGGCTGCCAAACTTAGTCAATGCGGGTTGACTTTGCAATAGAGTATCTATATATTTAAAACATTTTGAATATACAGAGCCTTCAGAAAGTATTCATACCCCTTGATTCATTTCACATTTTGTTGTTTCAGCCTGAATTCAATATTAATAAAATATTTTCAAAAATCACCCATCTACACACAATAGCCCATAATGACAAAGAAAAACATGTTTTTAGAAATGTTTGATAATATATACTGACAATAAAATACAGAAATACACTACATGACCAAAAGTATGTGGACACCTGCTCATCGAACATCTCATCCCAAAATCATGGGCATTAATATGGACCCTCCGTTGCTGCTATAACAGCCTCCAGTCCTCTGGGAAGGTTTTTCACTGGATGTTGGAACATTGCTGAAGGGACCTGCTTCATTCAGCCACAAGAGCATTAGCGAGGTTGGCCACTGATGCTGGGCGATTAGGCCTGGCTCGCAGTCGGCGTTCCAATTCATCCCAAAGGTGTTCAATGGGGTTGAGGTCAGGGCTCTGTGAGGGCCAGTCAAGTTCTTCCACACTGATCTCGACAAACCATTTCTGTATGGAGCTCGCTTTGTGCACAGGGGCATTGTCAACACGAAAGGGGCTTCCCCAAACTGTTGCCACAAAGTTGGAAGCACAAAATTGGCTAGAATGTCATTGTATGCTGTAGCGTTAAGATTTTCCTTCACTGGAACCAGGGGCTTAGCCCGAATCATGAAAAATAGCCCCAGACCATTATTCCTCCTCCACCAAACTTTACAGTTGGCTCTATGCATTGGGGCAGGTAGCATTCTCCTGTAATTCACCAAACCCAGATTCGTCTGTTGGGCTGCCAGATGGTAAAGCGTGATTCATCACTCTAGAGAACACGTTTCCACTGCTCCAGAGTCCAATGGCGGTGAGCTTTACACCACTCTAGCCACCACTCTACATTGCACATGGTGATCGGAGGCTTGTGTGCAGCTGCTTGGCCATGGAAACCCATTTCATTAAGCTTCTGACGAACAGTTATTATGCTGACGTTGCTTCCAGAGGCAGTTTAGAACTTGGTAGTGAGTGTTGCAACCGAGGACAGATGATTTTTACGTGCTACATGCATCAGCACTCAGCAGTCCCATTCTGTGAGCTTGTGTGGCCTACCACTTCACGGCTGAACTGTTGTTGTTCCTAGAGGTTTCCACTTCATAATAACAGCACTTATGTTGAACGGAGCAGCTCTAGCAGGGCAGAAATTTGATGAACTGACTTTTTGGAAAGGTGGGATCCTATGATGGTACCACGTTGAAAGTCACTTAGCACTTCAGTAAGACCATTCTACTGCCAATTGTTGTGTATGGAGATTGCAGGGCTGTGTGCTCAATTTCATACACCTGTCAGCAACAGGTGTGGCTGAAATAGCCGAATCCAGTAATTTGAAGGTGTCCACATACTTTTGTATATATAGTGTATCTCATGTACAGTACATATGTATTCACACAGCTTTGAGTGTATATTCTTTATATTCATTACAGCTTTGAGTATTTTAGGGTAAGTCTCTAAGAGCTTTGCACACCTGGATTGTACAAGATTTGCTCATTCTCATTAAAAAAAATTCAAGCTTGCTCATGTTGATTGTTGATCATTGCTAGACAGACATTTTCAGGTATTGTCATAGATTTTAGAGCCGATTTAAGTAAAAACTGTAACTAGGCCAATCAAGAACATTCAATGTCGTCTTAGTGAGCAACTCAAGTATAAATTTGGCCTTGTGTTTTAGGTTATCGTCCTGCTGAAAGGTGAATTCGTCTCCCATTGTCTGTTGGAAATCATACTGAACCAGGTTTTTCTTTATGATTTTACCTGTGCTTATAGCTGTATTCTGTTTGTTTTTATTCTAAGAAACTCTATTCCTTGCTGATGAAAAGCATACCCATAACATGAAGCAGCCACCAGCATGCTTGAAAATATGGAGAGTGGTAATCAGTGATGTGTTGTATTGAATTTGCCCCAAACATAATGCATTGTATTCATGACAGAAATGTTCTTTGCCACATTTGTTGCAATTTTGCTTTAATGCCTTATTGCAAACAGGATGCATGTTTAGATTTTTAAAAATTCTGTACATTCTCCTTTCATTTCACTCTATGGGCTATTGTATGTAGATCAGTGACATAAAAATCTAAATTTATTCCATTAAAATTCAGGCTGTACCACAACAAAATGTGGAAGAAGTTAAGTGGTGTGAATATACATCGGATATTTGTTGAGAGGTAGAGAAAAAGGTAATACGATTGATTTACAATACTGTACCTTCTACCAATAAACGAGGTAACCTCAATCAACATAAGGATTCTATACAGGCGTCCTTCTTTTCACTCTATTTAATCCATTTTAAATTCATGCTGTAATTGAGCAAATGTATTATCTGTGCTTTCAGAGTGAGTGCACACCATGACAGAAGCCATTCCTTATGTTTTTCTGAAGGGGAACAGACCGGATGAACCCGCTGGCTCTCAGACAGGGAGACAGAAAGAGCAATAAAGCATGAAGCACAGCCTGAAATTGAATTGAATCAAATCAAACTTTGTCACCTGCGCCGAATACAACATGTGTAGACCTTACCGTGAAATGCTTACGTACAAGCCCTAAACCAACAGTGCAGTTCAAGAAAGAGTTAAGAAAATGTTTCCCAAATAAACAAAGATAAATATGTGGGGTCTGTGGCCCATCAAAGCCTCTGTCGATGCTGGGGAAATCAAGTCAGGACTGCTCTTAAATCCAGGATCTCTGATGAGATATCAGGGGCAATGCAATGCCCATGAAAGATCCACTGGGCCAGATACTATGGAAGAAGATTATCTTGGATGTACAGGACTATGAACTCAATTCAATCAGACCTATGTTGCAGTGCTTACGTAGTAGCATGTAAACATGCCATGTATTTATTCTAATGTTATCCATGTCCACATTGCATTTCTGTAAGTGACATTTCAGCAGGCAATTGAAATTCTGTGTTAATTGGCAATATATGGCTATAATCAATTCAGGACTGTAACCAGGGTTTAGGGTTATTTTTTCTGTTGATTTTCACGCCTGATTATTATTGTATGAATATTCATCTTATACATGTAAGTATTCTGCAGCTATAGCATGCAAGTATGTTGAACAACCTATTGTTGGGGTTCTATATGAGCTAACTTTGTCTTGGGGGAGCATGATATGGCTCTGGGTACATTACATTAACTGTCTGCTTTCATAGTAGGAGGTTGGAGCTCCTGAAAGTCACAGATTTGGTCCCAGTATACTCTGTGCTAGCATGGAACCCTGAGGTAAAAAGCTCTGAGGGCAAGAGTGACAAAATATCCAGGTGCACTATTTTATGGATCTTATTGTTAAAAAATGCACTGATTTATATTTAACTGTGATATTTGAGAGAATATGTCACGTTGTAGAAGGATCGGAGACAGGCGCAGGAATAGGTAATAGGGTTTTTTATTACTCCACCCAAAATACAACATGTCATGAAAAAGGCACGGGGACGAAGCCCAAAACAAACACGTATATAAAATACACAGGGATGTAACCCAAACAAAAGAGTGAGGTTTAAACCTCTAAATATTACACGGGACGAGACCCGAAATAACAAGTGCACAATATACGTAGCACGAAAGCCGAAACAACAAAGCACAGGTACTCACAAGACCAACGGATCAATGTTTAATTTTTTTAATCGGCCTGAGGCAGTCAGTTGCTAAACATTCAAACAGTTTTTCTAATTGTATTATCAACTCACCATATTTTTTATGTGGATCTATTACAGTGAATTGCAAATCAGTCTGACAATCTCTCTTATCTCACCACCACTAATGAGGTGGGTGTGATTGATGCATGACGCATCGGAGCATCTCAAAGTCAGGGGGAGTGGTCGGCAGTGCGCACCACATCTCTCCTGGATCGATATTTGTTTTTAATGCAAACGAGAGCACTGAATCAGCATACCATGAGTTTTAATACTCGGAGGGAGACGGCACAGTATTCACTTTGAGTCAGAAACGAAAACTCCTCCATAGGGACCCATGAATACGTTGTCTGCAGCATTCTGTCACATGACACATCGATCAGCATCACAGTCAAACAGATTTAGCTGATTTGGTCACTCATCTCTAGATTTTGTGGGGTATTTCCCCTGCATGCTTGAGTTCAGTTTGTTAAGTTTCCCAAATATGTCTGTTACATAGGCAAGAAGACATGTTTTCTTTAATAAAAAAAAAAGTTAAGCAAATTAGTTTTTAGCATACAGCACCTGTTATTCCCAGGTGGACTAAGATCCAACTACTAACCTGGCTGCTTAGCTACCGAGATCAGACATGTTCAGGGTGGTGTGGCCACAATCATATTTTTTTCCTCAATTTTTTTCCTCAATTACGATCTTGGCTCTTCGTTGCAACTCCCCAATGGGCTCGAGAGAGGTGACGGTCGCGTCATAAGTCCTCCATGACCCACCTGGACGCGGTAATTCTTACCACACTGCTTGCCAATGTGTCGGACGAAACACAGTTCGACTGACAACTGAAATGTCAGCTTGCAGGTGCCCGATCCTGCCAGAAGGAGTTGCTAGAACGCGATGAGCCAGGGAAAGCCCCCTGACCAAACCCCCCCTACCGCGGACGACCAATTGTGCGCCATCGTATTGGGCTCCAGGTCACAGCCAGGATCGAACCCCTTGCTGTAGTGGCACCTCAAAGCTTTTAACTGCTTCGCCACTCAGTAACATTTTCTTTTCATTACACAGAAATTCGACAAAGTATTTATTTTTTCATCCATTGCGAATGACAACAGTTTTTCCTTAAATTCGTCCATATGGCAGAGGAAGACACATTCATAAATACAGTCCAGAGGCCTGCACACTGTCCCGTGATAGATGGAGCCCCATATGTGGAAAAGCCCACCATTCGAGCCCATGGAATACATTTTTCTTCAATATAGCCACGCAGAACACTGAACGTCCCCTGTGCCGTTTCATCCTTGGGAATTGTGAGACAGAACAATGTGTCCTTGTGAATAGCATCCCCCGACATGTAGCGAACAGAAGTCACTGCATCTCGGCTCTCACAGCTAACGTCCAATTGGAGAGCATAAGGTGGGGAGTTTTGGAATCATTCAGTTATTGCATCAATTCTTAGTTTCACAGTGTTATCTGACAAAGGTACTGATGTGAGTTTCTGTGCCTCTACCTCCCCACACAATGTTTTCACCACATCAATTGCGGCTGGTAATATCAAAGTCTCTGCAATAGTGTGTGGTTTCATAGCGTAGCTTAGCGATTCACTGTGGGAATGATTCAAGTGCAACGGTCAAGTGCGGCCTTTTACCACGATCTAAGGGTACCATATGGTTTAATTTTTACTTTTAGATTTGAATAATATTAATTTCAGTAATAAAGTAATAATGCCTCTCTTGAAAAGCCAAACCTTGACCCCATCATAGCACTGAGACTGCACTCGTGAAGGCTGTAAATGTCCTTTTTAATGGCGTCATACCAAGGCTCTGAATCTGTACTCATGCTCCTAGACCTTAGTGCTGCTTTTGACACCATCGATCACCACATTCTTGGAGAATTGGAAATCCTAGTTGGTCTACACTAACAAGTTATTTTGCCTTGTTTAGATCTTATCCGTCGGAAAGATACCAGTTTGTCTCTGTGGATGGTTTGTCCTGACAAATCAATTGTACATTTTGGTGTTCGTTTTAGGACCACTATTATTTTCACTATATACAGTGACTTGCGAAAGTATTCACCCCTCTTGGCAATTTTCCAATTTTGTTGCCTTACAACCTAAAATTAAAATTGATTTTTGGGGGGGTTTGTATCATTTGATTTACACAATATGCCTACTACTTTGGAGATGCAAAATATTCTTTATTGTGAAACAAACAAGATATAAGACAAAAAACTTCACTGTGCATAACTATTCACCCCCCCAAAGTCAATACTTTGTAGAGCCACCTTTAACAGCAATTATAGCTGCAAGTCTCATGGTGTATGTCTCTATAAGCTTAGCATATCTAGCCACTGGGATTGTTGTCCATTCTTCAAGGAAAAACTGCTCCAGTCATACCACAGATTCTCAATTGGACTGAGGTCTGGGCTTTGACTAGGCCATTCCAAGACATTTAAATGTTTCCCCTTAAACCACTTGAGTGTTGCTTTAGAAGTATGCTTAGGGTCATTGTCCTGCTGGAAGGTGAACCTCCGTCCCAGTCTCAAATCTCTGGAAGACTGAAACATGTTTCCCTCAAGATCCCTGTATTTAACGTCATCCATCATTCCTTCAATTCTAACCAGTTTCCCAGTCCCTGCTGATGAAAAACATCCCCACAGCATGATGCTGCCACCACCATGCTTCACTGTGGGGATGGTGTTCTCTCGGTGATGAGAGGTGTTGGGTTTGCGCCAGACATGGTGTTTTCCTTGATGTGCAAAATGCTCAATTTTATTCTCATCTGACCAGAGTACCTTCTTCCATATGTTGGGGAGTCTCCCACGTGCCTTTTGGCGAACACCAAACGTGTTTGATAATTTTTATATTTTTACTGGCCACTCTTCCCGTAAAGCCCAGCTCTGTGGAGTGTATGGCTTAAAGTGGTCCTATGGACAGACACTCCAATTTCCGCTGTGGAGCTTTGCAGCTCCTTCAGGGTTATCTTTGGTCTCTTTTTTGCCTCTGATTAATGCCCTCATTGCCTGGTCTGTGAGTTTGTGTGGGCGGCCCTCTCTTGTCAGGTTTGTTGTGGTGCCATATTCTTTCAAAAAAATTATTATGGATTTAATGGTGCTCTGTGGGATGTTCAAAGTATTTTTTTATAACCCAATCTTGACCTGTACTTCTCCACAACTTTGTTCCTGACCTGTTTGGAGATCTCCTTGGTCTTGGTGGTGCCCCTTGCTTAGTGGTGTTGCAGACTCTGGGGCCTTTCAGAACAGGTGTACATATACTGAGATCATGTGACACTGAGATTGCACACAGGTGCACTTTATTTAACTAATTATGTGACTTCTTATGGTAATTGGTTGCACCAGATCTTATTTAGGGGCTTCATAGCAAAGGGGGTGAATACATATGCCTGCACCACTTTTCTGTTTTGAATTTTAATATTTTTTTTTAAACAAGTAATTTTTTAAATTTCACATCAAAAATTGACTATTTTGTGCTTGTCCATTACATGAAATCCAAATAAAAATATATTTAAATCACAGTTTGTAATGCAACAAAATAGGAAAAACACTAAGGGGGATGAATACTTTTGTAAGGCACTGTATTCTACCTCTTGGTGATGTCATTCGGAAACACAATGTCAACTTTCATATTGCTCTGCGGATTACACACAGCTGTACATTTCAATGAAACATGGTGAAGCCCCAAAATTGCCTACCCTGGAAGCCTGTGTTTCAGACCTAAGGAAGTGGATGGGGGCAAATGGTTTACTTTTAAACTCAGACAAAACAGAGATGCTAGTTCTAGGTCCCAAGAACAAAGAGATCTGCTGTTGGATCTGACAATTAATGTTGATGGTTGTACAGTTGTCTCTAATAAAACTGTGAAGGACCCTGATCTCTCTTTTGATAAACATATTAAGAATATTTAACAGACAGCTTCTTTCCATTTTCATAACATTGCAGAAAAGCAAATCCATGCTTTTGTCACTTCTAGTTTAGACTACTGCAATTCTCTGCTCTCCAGGCTACCTGGATAAAGCACTAAAACTTCAGTTAGTGCTAAACACGACTGCTAGAATCTTGACTAGAACCAAAACATTTGATCATATTACTCCAGTGCTAGCCTGTCTTCCTGTTAAGACTAGGGCTGATTTCAAGGTTTTACTGCTAACTTACAAAGCATTACATGGGCTTGTTCCTACTTATCTCTCCGATTTGGTCCTGTTGTACATACCTACACAAACGCTACTGTCAGAAGACGCGGGCCTCCTTATTGTCCCTAGAATTTCTAAGCAAACAGCTGGAAGCTGGGCTTTCTTCTACAGAGCTTAATTTTATGGAATAGTCTGCCTATCCATGTGAGAGATGCAGACTCGGTCTCGACCTTTAAGACTTTACTGAAGACTCATCTCTTCAGTAGGTGCTATGATTGAGTCTAGTCTGGCCCAGGGCTGCGAAGGTGAATGGCAAGGCACTGGAGCGATGAACCGCCCTTGCTGTCTCTTCCTGGCCGGCTCCCCTCTATCCAATGGGATTCTCTGCCTCTGACCCTTTTACAGTGGCTGAGTCACTGGCTTACTGGTGCTCTTCCATGCCGTCCCTAGGAGGGATGCGTCACTTGAGTGGGTTGAGTCACTGACATGATCTTCCTGTCCGGTTTGCTCCCCCTCAGGCTCGTGCGGTGGAGGAGATCTTCGTGGGCTATACTTAGCCTTGTCTCAGAGTAGTAAGTTGGTGGTCTGTTGATATCCTTCTAGCGGTGTGGGGGCTGTGTTTTGGCAAAGTGGGTGGGGTTAAATCCTGCCTGGCTGGCCCTGTCTATGCTGCAATAGCCTATGTGCTGGGGGGCTAGGTTCAGTCTGTTACATCTGCTGTAATTCTCCTGTCTTATCTGGTGTCCGTCATAATTGATCAACTAAAATGCCCACAATGCTGTTGCTAAAGTCCGATTTTGATATATTTGTCTGTTTCCACTGCATAACATTTAGTAGTCCCTTTTCAGATTTAGAAGAAGGGACTGAGAAAATGCTAACTCCCATTCATATAAGCTGGTATCATAGCTAGCATAGAGCAATTGGTGGTGGTAGTCAGTCATTTTTAACTTTAATGCAGTTGATTGGTGATGATGACATGAACATATATTGGTGTTGACATCCATACAAGCATTATACTCAGATTTTTCACCTCAACATAGTGAGAAATACTCATATAAACAATAGCCTAATTGTAGGCTAATTTTGCTGGGGGTCAATGATGAGATTCAGGATCTTCCCCTACTGCATTTTTCCCCAATGTGTTTCCATGGCATTTCCATTGTTTTGGTGAAGCTTGACCTCTTTACCGTATCTATTTCAAGCAGTGCTACTGGTGATATTCAAGACTCAATTGGTTATGGCATCGATTTTACCAGTGGAGGCGCACAGTATACTGTGCATTCGGAAAGCATTCAGACTCCTTCCCTTTTTCCACATGTTACTGTTTTATGTGCTATTTGGTCTACACAAGACCAAGGTAATGTTGATTAGAAGGTCTTTACTTAAGCATCACTCGGTAGCATGCATACAGCTCCGTTCAGTGCATAGTAAGTAATGCCTAACTTGGCTCGCTAGTATCACACTCAGATACACATAACAGCAGTACCATCTATTGGCTTGGCGACATCTCGTAACATCCTCCTTTATACAACAAATGAAGATAACTCCTCCTGACTCATAAACAGGAGAACTGGGGTTAGACCCTTGCCAGTGACAACACTACACTGTGAACACAAACATATAACTGTGTTCTTATTCAAGTACCTTCAATAAGCATCAACTTTAAAGTCAATAAGCAGACTACCCTCTTCCTCTTACAAAAAAATGACCCACAATTTATAACCTTTAAGATTAAACAACATAGTCTCTGGAGTATCTCACGGGCGGCTTGATATTTGCCCAGGTTCTGGTGTGTCTCAGAGTTACATTTTCAGATACTGGGGCTGCTTCCGTATCAGCAGCCTGTTGTTCACCACCTGCTTGGATGGAAGGTTCGTTACATGGTCCTCAGTCATCCTCATCCATGTTTGTTTGTTGGTCATTCGGGGGGATCCTGAGTTGTTCAGTCACTGCACGAATGTCTGTTTCTGCTATATTTTTTACCATTCGCTAGTACTTCATATGACCAGTCTCTGAGTTGATCAGTGCATATGCCCAGCGTCCAATTTCTGGCTGAGTTCTTGGGGTGGAGAAGAGCCCTTACTGTTTGTCCTTGGATGATGTTGGGCATGTCACAGGCATGTGTGTCATAGTGATGTTTTGCTGTCAGCCCTTTTGCTTCTTTTCTTGGAATGACATTTGTGACCCGATTCAGGAAAGAAGGCATATGTCGCAAGTCAAGTCTTCACAGGAGAGCCTTTTGAACGTGTGTACTTTCATGTGCCTTAATATCAGACTTCAATGTCATCTGTAAATATGAAAAAAAATGTTAAATTACGAGCCTAGTTGGTTTAGCTACAGAGAAAGACAGCATCCTTCTCGCTAGCCATTATTGGTTGAGATAATGAGTGGGCTGGACATGCCGAGAGATAAGTTTGGATTGGTCTGCGGTTTTGCATCTTGTGTCCATAAAATGAGATGCTTGTAATGCATAGATAATCCTTTCTACTGCAGTTTTTTTTTTAAGACATAACGTTAGCCATGGAGAACTGCAAATATGTTGCTTCTGCTCTCAATAACATTGCTACTCTGAATTTATCAGGCGCTATCGACAAAGGTCAGTTGGAAAAAGTTGTGATGGACTACTTTCTGGATGACGATTGTGCCATTCAATGCTGACTCTCTCTCACTCTGAAAATAACACATTTTGAAATCAGTGGAACACAACAGGCCATACAATCTGTGCAAACTAAACAGAAACAACACAGGATGTCTTATAAAAGAGGTTGCAGTCTGCCGTGAAGCTTTCATCCATGTATACAGGGAAGAATCTAGCTACAGATTTAGATATTATACATTTCTAATTTTGTCAGAAAGTTGTTTTCAATGCAAGCTAAAGCTTGCTGTTAGCTAGCCAGATGGCATTTGATGGCTGGCTTGCTAACTAACATTGAACCTAACGTTATTTGGTTAACTTTAGCTTGCTATGACAATCAGTTTGTATTGCTAGTAACGTTATTCTGTAGGAAATGTATTAGCTAGCTAACAATAACGTGACTAAACAAAAGACCCCAAGTTAAAGCTTACTGTTAGCTAGCTAACGTTAGCTGAGGTTAGGTGACAGGCTTGCTAGCTAACATTAACTAATGTGTATGAAGTGTGTGTAACGTCATTGATATTTTCTCAGAATGCCATTTCACATTGCTAGTTGTAGCCTAATGTTAGCTAGCTAACTAGCTAACATTGAACTTATTGGTTAGCTTTAGCTAGCTATGACAATCAGTTTGCATTGCTAGTTAAAGCTTTCTGTTAGCTAGCCAGCTGAAATTAGATGGCTGGATAGCTACAGTAGCTAACATTACCTGTATTATTGTATAATAATACTAAAATATCTGGAATTTGTTTTTCAGTGTCAATCAGTAGAACTCGCCTGACTCTAACCAACCAGTCATACAGTCATCAAAAAGAGAGCTGGCCCAAGCAAGCAAAGGCAGCAGCGCAGTCATCAACTACATGCACCATGTCTTCACCCAACTACGAAGTTGGGAAAACATGTGTGGACCTGAAACGTGATAACTGCAGTGGCCAAAACAAGAACAAGGTTGTGCTCTGGTATTGTGCCTGACCATGCACAAGCTCCACCACAATCTGGACCTTCTCTTCCTGATCACAGGACACACCAAGTTTGCTTCTGACTGGTGCTTCGGCCTCATCAAGCAGAGCTTCAGAAAGACCAGAGTGAACACTTTGTCTGAGATTGCTGGTGTTGTGAAGGACAGCACTGTGACAGGCGTCAACATCCCACAGCTGGTGGACTGGAGGATGGTACGGTGCTGGTGGAAAGCTATGGCTGGCAACAACACCTGACTCCATACTTCAGGCCACAGCCACAGATCAAGCAGTACCTGCACTTCAGGTAAAAAATGATGTTCATTGTACAAAGGGAAGCACAGCTGCGAGCTGCCCAGTGAGACAAGCCTACCAGACGAGCTAAATCACTTCTATGCTCTCTTCGAGGCAAGCAACACTGAGGCATGCATGAGAGCATCAGTTTTTCCGGACGACTGTGTGATCACGCTATCTGTAGCCGACGTAAGACCTTAAAACAGGTCAACATACACAAGGCTGCGAGGCCAGACGGATTATCAGGACGTGTGCTATAGGCATGTGCTGACCAACTGGCAGGTGTCTTCACTGACATTTTCAACATGTCCCTGAGTGGGTCTGTAATACCAACATGTTTCAAGCAGACCACTATAGTCCCTGTGCCCAAGAACACGAAGGAAACCTGCCTAAATTAATAGAGACCCGTAGCACTCACGTCCGTAGCCATGAAGTGCTTTGAAAGGTTGGTAATGGCTCACATCGACACCATTATCCCAGAAACCCTAGACTCACTCCAATTTGTCTACCACCCAAACAGATCCACAGATGATGCAATCTCTATTGCACTCCACGCTGCCCTTTCCCACATGGACAAAAGGAAAACCTATGAGAGAATGCTATTCATTGACTACAGCTTAGCGTTCCACACCATAGTACCCTCAAAGCTCATCACTAAGCTAAGGATCCTGGGACTAAACACCTCCCTCTGCAACTGGATCCTGGACTTCCTGATGGGCCGCTCCCTGGTGGTGAGGGTAGGTAGCAACACATCTGCCACGCTGATCCTCAACACTGGAGCTCCCCATGGGTGCGTGCTCAGTCCCCTCCTGTAGTCCCTGTTCACCCACGACTGCATGGACAGGCACAACTCCAACACCATCATTAAGTTTGCAGATGACACAACAGTGGTAGGCCTGATCACCGACAACGATGAGACAGCCTATAGGGAGGAGGTCAGAGACCTGGCCGGGTGGTGCCAGAATAACCACCTATCCCTCAACGTAACCAAGACTAAGGAGATGATTGTGGACTACAGGAAAAGGAGGACCGAGTACACCCCCATTCTCATCGACGGGGCTGTAGTGGAGCAGGTTGAGAGCTTCAAGTTCCTTGGTGTCCACATCAACAACAACCTAGAATGGTCCAAACACACCAAGACCGTCGTGAAGAGGGCACTACTACTATAAAGCCTATTCCTCCAGGAAACTAAAAAGATTTGGCATGGGTCCAAAGGAATTTCTTGACGATCGTCTCAAGCGGTTTGTGGTCGCTGTGTATTGTGATTAACTCTGTGCCATGCAGGTACTGGTCAAACTTGTCACATGCAAAAACTATGGAGAGACATTCTTTCTCAATCTGTGCATATCTTTGTTCTGTCTGAGTCAATGTTCTGGAGGCAAATGCAACAGGTTGTCCTTTCTGTAGAACGGCTGTGCCCAAACCTGTCTCACTGGCATCACACTGCAGTGTGACTTCCTCATTCAACTCATAGTATTTCAGCACTGGGTGTTGTTAGACTAACCGTTTGATAGTCTCAACTGCTGCGTCATGCTGTGGTAGCCATGTTAGTCTTTTGAACGGCTCACACACATCAGATAGGCAGTGCATGAATTTTGCAAGATAGTTCACAAACCCCAACAGCCGCTGTAGTGACTTGTCTTCAGTCGGTGTACCCATGCTCTGAATGACTGTTATTTTCTCTGGGTCAGGGTGAAGGCCCTCTGTGGTGAGAAGATGACCCATGTATGTCACACTCGGCAGCTTTAACCTTTTTTTAACCTTTTCTTTTTGTTCAGCTTCAGGTTGACATCTCTTGCTCTCTGCAGGAGAGCTGTAAGGTTTCTGTCATGATCTGCCATCGCCTTTTCGTGTGTGTCACCATATCCATAGAGTAGAATGTCATCCGCGATCACACTCACTCCTTTTAGTCCCTGTAGTGCTTCACACTGTCTGTGCTGGTATTCTTCAGCTGCTGGCTTGATTCCAAATGGCATTCTCAGCCGTCTATATCTGCCTAAAGGTGTCCAGAAGGTTGTTAGATAGCTGCTCACTTAATCAAGTTTGACTTGCCAATATCCATCTTTGGAATTGAGTACTGAGAATACCTTTCCATTGGATATCTCTGGTAGAATCTCTTCTATTGTGGGTATCTGGAAATGCGATCTCAGTAAGGCTTTGTTGAGTGCACTGGGGACCATGCATATTCGTAGCTTATCAGGTTTTTCAATGACAACCATGTTGCTGATCCAAGGTTTAGGCTCTGTGACTTTCGTGATAATGTCTGCATTGTCTATTGAATGTATGGCCTTGGTGATCCTTTCCTTCAGCGGAATAGGTATCCGTCTTGGTAGCTGCTGCGCAGGCCGGGCTGCATTGTCTACTTCGAGGTGTAGCTCTCCAGGAAGGCAGCCAAGCCCATCCAACACGTCCTTGTACTTGGAGATGATCTCCTCAGTTGTCATGATGACCTCAGTGGATGTGGTGCTTGGGGTGTCGACGTGATGTAACACATGGCTGTGTTTCACATGTAGTAGGCTGAGTCTTTCACATGTGTCAGGTGACAGCAGAGGAAGCTGGGATGTGTCCATGACCTGAAATTTGATATGATACATTTTCCCATCATGATCTGCTTTGAGATTGCATTCTCCTGTTGGCTTTATCAGTGTGCCGTCATATAGCTTGAGTGTAGCTTTCCTTGGTAGGACAACTGGATTGCCGTCTTGACTGACTTGCTGTTGATCCTGTGTCTAGTTGAAATGTAATTGTATGGCTGGGGTCATACTATGTCAATGGCTCATCACTCAGTGGCGCTAGCTTAAGGTTAATGAACACTTTTTTTGCCTTGCTTTCCACAGAATTAACCTGTGAGATGTACCATATTGCATGTGTTTGGTCATCCGACTCATTACCTTCCTCTCTAGATTGAGTTGAGGTTTGTGTTGTGCTTGTTTACAAACTCTGGTAAAATGGTTTCGTTTGCCACATGCTTTACAGGTGACGCCATATGCTGGGCATTTTGTTTTGGCATGTAATGCACCACAGTAATGACAGGTTACGTCGTTTGGCATTCTATGTTTGCTATTACCCCCTGTAAACTCTGTCTGTTTACGACCATATCTTTGGCGTTCTGATTCTGAACGTCGCTCACGGGAGGTATAATGTACAGTCTCTGGTTCACCATCAATTTTCCTGATTTTCCTTTGTGCTTGTTCACTTGAAAGACACATGTCAATAGCTTTGTTCAGTGTGAGGTTCGGTTCTATGAGCTCGCGCAGCTATATCTTTAGTGCATATGACAAGCCTGTCACGGACTAGTTCCTCTCGTAATGCGCCGAATTCACATGTGTCTCCTAGCTTTCTCAGATTTGCAATGCGCTCTGTTGTTTCCCATTGACTTTGTTGACAAGCATTAATCATGTACCTCTCATAGATCACGTTTCTGGATGGCTCAAAGTGTAGCGCCTCTATCATTTTTACAGGGTAATTTCTCTCTGCTTCAGGTATATGAAGATGCCGCTGTAAGAGATGACATTACTTTCCCATCACGGTTAGCAGAGTTGCTATGCAGACTTTTGCTTCCTTTTTGTCCAAACCGGTAGGTATCGCATAGTTTTCCCATTGTGAAAAAATGTCCAGTTGTTGTATGTATTGCCCTTCATGCCCATAGGCTCTGGTACTGGAATTACCGGGTAAGCCATCGTTGTCATTATTATTTTTTGTAGCTGGTTAGCTAGTTGGCACGCCCCTTCCTACTGTGCAAAAATAATAATAACAATACCTTATTTACATAAGTATTCAGACCCTTTGCTATGATACTTGAAATTGAGCTCCGGTACATCCTGTTTCCATTGATCATCCTTGAGATGTTTCTACAACTTGAGCTCCAGAGTTCCTCTGTGGAGATGGGAGAACCTTCTAGATGGACAACCATCTCTGCAGCACTCCACCAATCAGACATTTTATGATAGAGTGGCCAGACGGAAGCCACTCCTCAGTAAAAGGCACATGACAGCCCGCTTGGAGTTTGCCAACAGGCACCTAATGGACTCTCAGGCCATCAGAAACAAGATTCTCTGATCTGATGAAACCAAGATTGAACTCTTTGAACTGAATGCCAAGCGTCACGTCTGGAGGAAACGTGGCACCATCCCTACAGTGAAGCATGGTAGTGACAGCATGATGCTGTGGGGATGTTTTTCAGAGGAAGGGACTGGGAAATAAGTCAGGATCGAGGGAAAGATGAACAGAGTAAAGTACAGAGAGATCCTTGATGAAAAAAAAACAATTAAATCCATTTTAGAATAAGGCTGTAGCGTAACAAAATGTTGAAAAAGTCAAGGGGTCTTTATACTTTCTTAATGCACGCTGTAAAATGCCAGCATTATACTGGCATCACAGTTGGCAGCTTAATACTGTAATTTTGCAAAATTCTGGATTTACATAAAATACATGTTTTCAAATTGGTAACAACATTATAAAATAATGAACAACAGAATTGACAATATAAGTAACAAAAAGTTAACACATATGTAACCAAATAAGAGAATCATTACAACACTAATGTAAAAACTATATTGTGTGCCTGTGTGTGCGGGCTGTGGGGGAGAGAGAGATGAGAGAGAGGGAGACAGAGTTAAAATTGGGATTGGGTTCAATCCTAGATCTTCAGATTCAGAGCTCCGAGCTCCAACATGCAGGAACACTGAAATAAAACAATGAAAATGGTGTAAAGAAAAATAGAAATAGTACTATTTACATAATAACAACTGCAGCACTGAGGAATAAATAAATGGACATTGACCATAGGGGGAGCAGCATGCAGACTATATGACCATTGAGGGGGGGGGGGTGAAATAAAACAATACAAAATAAAAATAATAACATACACATATTAACAACTGCAGCTGTGATGAATGTCATTGTCCGATGACATATTGGCCAGTCTTCCAGTTTTCGGCATAATGCTCCTGTGCTTCCCACGTCTGAGTAATGGAAACGGTTAGAACATGCCGTGGCTCAGGTGGCTGGGGGTCCCTGATGATCTTCTTGGCCTTCCTGCGACTGTAATAGTGCCTGTGTGTAGCTGGTGTAGAGGAGTCAGGCGCAGGACAGCAGATATGAGTAATAAACGTAATTTACTCAAATATTCACAAATTCAACACAAGAAATCGAGCCCACAATAACGGACCGTATTACAAACAATCAATCACTCACAAACAACCATGGGGGAACAGAGGGTTAAATAATGAACAAGTAATTGAGGGATTGAAACCAGGTGTGTAAGACAAGGACAAAACAAATGGGAATTGAAAAGTGGATCTGCGATGGCTAGAAGGCCGGTGACGTGGACCGCCGAACGCCGCCCGAACAAGGAGAAGGACCGACTTCTGCGGAAGTCGTGACAGCAACACCTTGTTTTATGTGTCCTGGATGGCAGACATTGTGCACCCAATAGTGCGTTCGGCTGCACGTATCACCCTCTGAAGTGCCTTGCGGTCTGTGGTGGTGGAGTTGCTGTACCAGGCGCTGATGCAGCCTGATCTATGATCGGGGGTAACTCTGTTCGGGGTAAGGAGGTTCAGGGGCAAAGAAACAAAAAACAGGACAGTTTTGGCAGGAGAGCATCCAGGAGAGAGAAGTCAGCGCAGCATCAGGTGTACCTCATGGGCCTCCGTAACAATCCTCCTCTGATTTGGCAGCTCTTCTCACCCCTAGAACAATCATAGAAAAGTAAAGAATAGAATAAGAAACAGAGAGCACCAGGGTTGTTACTCTGTGGGTAAAAGGACAGGGGACAAGGGACATATCAAGCTGGTGTTGTGTGCATGTGTACTTACCTCACTAGAGGTCTTCATTCAAACTCAGTGACCTCTTGAAGAATGTGGCAAGGTAGGGATTGAGAACAAACAGCTGGGTTCCACTGGGTCACCTTGTCATGCACTTTGTCCCATCTTCAGGATTCATCATGTTTGGTTGATTTGAACCTAAAGCATATATCCAATATAGTTTATGAGAAAATACAAATTAGACAGCTAGATACACCTCACAACATGTTCCTTTCTAGATGTGCCACCAAATGTTTGCATACTACTGGTAAAGTGAACAGGTTTTGCTAACACTAACATTATGGAACAATGTTTTTTAAACTAAACAAATAGATAGCGGGAGAGGCTATACAGACACTCCTGGCCTGCAAAACGATGACTTATGTCGTGCTGTTGAGGGCCAAGTGAATTGAATCACACAGGGTTCTGACAGCTAAGGAGGACACTGTCCTGGGTTTTTTGCAATTTATGCTCTCCCCATTGAGTAGACTATATCACGGTGACATCTAGATGGCTACCAATATTAGTTATTTATTGTGCATGCTGCTATCCTACTTGAAATGCCACGTTACTAGCTTCCGCTGCCGACATTGTGTTAGGCTACAGCTTATCAGTGGCACTGCACCTTAGGTCGGCAGGCACCTTGATACAACATGGTGCACTGGTCATTCACATCGGCTTTAGCGGCTCGCAAGTACCACCCACAACGTGGTTTATGTGTAAAATTCAACCCTTCAATCCGTAAAAATATGGGCCCATCTTTTGAACTGCTAGAAACAAGCCATTTTCTCTATACTAATGGTAGAAAAATAACGGTCACCAATCTGCGCTCAGTGTATTCTCTATGGCACTCAGGGGCTACGAAACAGCCTATAATCACAATAATTATTCTCTGGTGATGTTTTTCGAGGTCGCACAGCTAGATATTAACAAGCAATTTATAACACAACGAAATGTTTTTTTCAGATAGAGCTTTAGCTAGCTAGCAAATGTTAGCCAGCTAGCTAGCTAGCTAGGTTAGCTAAGGAAACATGCAGTAATTCAACATTGGCTAGCAATAAATACACTTATAAACAAGTCAAGGTAAAGTTGAAGTCGGAAGTTTACATACACTTAGGTTGGAGTCATTAAAACTTGTTTTTCAACCACTCCACAAATGTCTTGTTAACAATCGATAGTTTTTGCAAGTCGGTTAGGGCATCTACTTTATGCATGACACAAGTCATTTTTCCAACAATTGTTTACAGACAGATTCTTTCACTTTTAATTCACTGAATCACAATTCCAGTGGGTCAGAAGTTTACATACACTAAGTTGACTGTGCCTTTAAACAGCTTGGAAAATTCCAGAAAATGATGACATGGCTTTAGAAGCTTCTGATAGGCTAATTGACATCATTAGAGTCAATTGGAGGTGTACCTGTGGATGTATTTCAAGGCCTACCTTCAAACTCAGTGCCTCTTTGCTTAACATCATGGGAAAATTAAAAGACATCAGCCAAGACCTCAGAAAAAAATGGTAAAAAAATGGTAGACCTCCACAAGTCTGGTTCATCCTTGGGAGCAATTTCCAAATGCCTAAAGGTACCATGTTCATCTGTACAAACAATAGTACGCAAGTTTAAACACCATGGGACCACGCAGACATCATACCGCTCAGGAAGGAGACGCGTTCTGTCTCCTAGAGATGAACGTACTTTGGTGCGAAAAGTGCAAATCAATCCCAGAACAACAGCAAAGGACCTTGTGAAGATGCTGGAGGAAACAGGTACAAAACTATCTATTTCCACAGTAAAACGAGTCCTATATCAACACAACCTGAAAGGCCGCTAAGCAGGGAAGAAGCCACTGCTCCAAAACCACCATAAAAAAGCCTGCACAGTAAAACGAGTCCTATATTGACACAACCTGAAAGGCCGCTAAGCAAGGAAGAAGCAACTGCTCCAAAACCGCAGTAAAAAAATCCTGCACAAAACTGCACATGGGGACAAAGATTGTACTTTTTGGAGAAATGTCCTCTGGTCTGATGAAACAAAAATAGAACTGTTTGGCCATAATGACCATTGTTATGTTTGGAGGAAAAAGGGGGAGGCTTGCAAGCCGAAGAACACCATCCCAACCGTGAAGTACGGGGGTGGCAGCACCATGTTGTGGGGGTGCTTTGCTGCAGGAGGGACTGGTGCACTTCACAAAATAGAAAGTCAAGGTATTGGAGTGGCCATCACAAAGCCCTGACCTCAGTCCTATAGAAAATGTGTGGGCAGAACTGAAAAAGCATGTGCAAGCAAGGAGGCCTACAAACCTGACTCAGTTACACCAGCTCTGTCACGAGGAATGGGACAAAATTCACCCAACTTATTGTGGGAAGCTTGTGGAAGGCTACCCGAAACGTTTGACCCAAGTTAAACGATTTAAGGGCAATGTCACCAAATACTAACTGAGCGTATGTAAAATTCTGACCCGCTTGGAATGTGATGAAAGAAATAAAAGCTGCAAGAAATCATTCTCTCTACTATTATTCTGACATTTCACATTCTTAAAAAATAGTGGTGATCCTAACTGACCTAAGACAGGGAGTTTTTACTAGGATTAAATGTCAGGAATTGTGAAAAACGGAGTTTAAATGTATTTGGCTAATGTGTATGTAAACTTCTGACTTCAACTGTACATACCCAGCAGCTGATGAAAATATTGTTCCACTTCACAGCTGCTTCAAGAAGATATTTACTAAAACAGTCTGAGCTTCATGTCTTACCCGACAGCATGAGACACATCATTTGAATCCACAGGAGGCATAAGCTATTACTGTGGAGAAATACAGTATGTTAAAGTAATTTTTAAAGGAGGGTTCTGAATTACTGTTAAAAACAGTATTTTTCAGCATTTCACCTTTAATGCAGTGCAATCTACAGCAGGAATGCTGTTAAACATATTGATGGTATTAAACACTGCATCCTACAGTGTTTTACTGTTGATATTACAGAAAAGTCTTACAGTTTAATCAGCAGTCTATGACCAATGTTTTATTAAAATATCACGAGCACCAAAACCAGTCAAAAGACATTCCTGTTTTGTCTTTATATTGGAGATACTTTTTGTCCATTCCGCTTGTGTGAAAAGTTTGGACTCATTAGGCCTATGATTGATGGCCATTGAATGAAAGGTGTCAGTGACTGTAGGAAATCTATAGGAATGTACAGTACCTGTCAAAAGTTTGGACACACCTACTCATTCCAAGGTTTGTCTTTATTTGTGCTATTTTCTACATTGTAGAATAATAGTGAAGACATCAAAACTATGAAATAACACATATGGAATCATGTAGTAACCAAAAAAGTGTTAAGCAAATCAAAATATATTTGACATTCTTCAAAGTAACCACCCTTTGCCTTGATGACAGATTTGCACACTGTTGGCATTCTCAACTAGCTTCATGAGGTAGTCACCTGGAATGCATTTCAATTAACAGGTGTGCCTTGATAAAAGTTAATTTGTGGAATTTCTTTCCTTCTTAATGCGTTTGAGCCAATCAGTTGTGTTGTGACAAGGTTGGGTTGGTATACAGAAGATAGCCCTATTTGGTAAAAGACAAAGTCCATATTATGGCAAGAACGGCTCAAATAAGCAAAGAGAAATGACAGTCAATCAGTACTTTAAGACATGAAGGTCAGTCAATACGGAACATTTCAAGAACTTTGAAAGTTTTTTCAAGTGCAGTCGCAAAAACCATCAAGCGCTATGATGAAATTGGCTCTTATGAGGACCACCACTGGAAAGAAGACTAGAAAATAGTAAAAAACACACCAAAAAACGTGAATGAGTTCGTTTCCAAACTTTTGACTGGTACTGTATATATCACGAGCAGCAAAACAGTCCAAAGAAATTCCAGTTTTTTCTTTATATTGGACATTATTTTGGTCCATTCATCTTCTGTGAAAAGTTTGGACTCACTAGGTCTGTAACGGTACTCCTCTTCGTCTGAGGAGGAGTAGGAAATATCGGACCAATGTGCAGCGTGGTAAGTGTCCATAATTAGATATTTAATAAATCAAATGAACACAGAACAAAATAACAAAAACACGAACAAACAACCGAAACAGTTCTGTATGGTGAAACACAGACACAGAAATGAACTACCCACAACCCATAGTGAGAAAACCGGCTACCTAAGTATGATTCTCAATCAGAGAGAACGATCGACAGCTGCCTCTGATTGAGAACCATACCAGGCCACACACAGAAATACAAACATAGAAAAAACAACAACAGAATGCCCACCCCAGCTCACACCCTGACCAAACACATAGAAATAGACAACCTAGACATAAAACCTAGAAACATACAAAGCAAACTATGGTCAGAACGTGACAAGGTCTATGTTTGATGGCCATTGAATGAAAAGTGCAAGTGACTGTCGGAAGTCTGTTTCAGAACATCAAGTTATTACAATAAGCTGCATATCGTTTTTCCTTTATGTTGTAAAAATAATGCATCTTAAACTTTCATCTGTTGGACGTAACTGTAAAATCGTGGGAATTCCAATCGCTGTCCTTGGTGCTCAATCCTCTTGTAATCTAGCGATGGTATAGGCTAATCATATTATAATGTTTGGGCAATGTCAATTTGTCCATGGCTCGAGCAGTGCATTTTCGAAATCTCGAATGAGATGTGTGTGTCACGCCCTGGCCTTAGTATTCTTTGTTTTCTTTATTATTTTAGTTAGGTCAGGGTGTGACATGGGGAATGTTTGTGTTTTGGGTGGTTATATGGTAAAGGGGGTGTTGGGTTTAGTGTATGGGTTTGTKTTGAGTGAATGTTTCTAGGTATGTCTATGGTTGAGTGTATGTTTSTAGGTATGTCTATGGTTGCCTGAGTGGTTCTCAATCAGAGACAGATGTCTTTCATTTGTCTCTGATTGGGAGCCATATTTAAGGCAGCCATAGGCATCATGCATTTGTGGGTAATTGTCTATGTCTATGTCTATGTTGCATGTTTTTGCACTTAGTCATTTTATAGCTTCACGTTCGTCTATTTGTTGTTTTGTTTAGTTTTTCTTCTTCTAATAAAGAGAATTGTATGTTTCACACGCTCGCCTTGGTTTCTTCTCTCCCTTTGACGATCGTGACAGAATTTACCCACCAAACAAGGACCAAGCAGCGTGTCAAGCGCAACAGGAGCAAGGCATAAAGGATTCATGGATGGGAGGAGATATTGGATGGTAAGGGACCTTGGGCACAACCGGGAGAATATCGCCTCCTGCGTGAAGAGCTGGAGGCAGCGAAAGCCGAGAGGAGGCGTATGAGGAGGCAGCACGGAGGCAAGGCTGGAAGACGCAGTACAACCCAACATTTTTGGGGGAGGCTAAGAGGTAGTGGGCCGAGGCAGGTAGGAGACCTGCGCCCACTTCCCAGGCTAACCGTGGAGAGCGGGAGTACGGGCAGACACCGTGTTACGCAGTAGAGCGCACGTGTCTCCTGTACGTGTTCATACCGGTGCGGGTTATTCCACCTCCCCGCACTGGTAGGGCTAGATTGGGCATTGAGCCAGGTGCCATGAAGCCGGCTACCGTCTGGTCTCCAGTGCGTCTCCGGGCCGGCATACATGGCACCAGCCTTACGCATGGTGTCCCCGGTTCGCTACATAGCCGGTGCGGGTTATTCCACCTCCCGCACTGGTCGGGCGACGGGGAGCATTCAACCAGGTAAGGTTGGGCAGGCTCGGTGCTCAAGGGAGCCAGTACGCCTGCAGGTCCGGTATTTCCGGCGCCACTCCCCGCCCCAGTCAGTTCACGAGTGCCTACACACGCACCAGGCTTCCAGTGTGTCTCCAGAGCCTGTTCCTCCTCCACGCACTCGCCCTATGGTGCGTGTCTCCAGCCCGGTACACCAATTCCGGCACCACGCACCAAGCCTCCTGTGCGTCTCCAGAGTCCTGTGCATCCTGTTGCTGCTCCCGCACTAGCCCTGAGATGCGTGTCCCAGCCGGTAACAGTTCCGGACTCCATCGCACGCACTAGGCTAATGTGCGTATCCAGGGTCCAGTATGCCCTGTTACTTCTCCCGCACTAGCCTTCAGGTGCGTGTCCCCAGCCCGGTACCACCAGTTCCGGCACAGAGCCAGGCCTACAGTGCGCCTCAGCCGGCCAGAGCTCCCGTCTGCCAAGCACATCTGAGCCATCCGTCTACCAGTGCCATCTGAGCCATCCGTCTGCCCGTGCCATCTGAGCCATCCGTACCCAGCGCATCTGAACATCCGTCTACCCAGCGCCATCTGAGCCATCCGTCTACCCACGCCATCTGAGCCATCCGTCTACCAAGCGCCATCTGAGCCATCCGTCTGTCCCGAGCCATTAGAGCCGCCGTCTGTCCCGAGCCGTCAGAGCCGTTCGTCAGTCAGGAGCCGCTAGAGCCATTCGTCAGTCAGGATCTGCCAAGCGCCAACCAGACAGGATGCCAGACGCCCAGACAGGACTGCCAGAGCGCCAACCAGACAGGATCTGCCAGAGCCGCCAGCCAGCATGAGCAGCCAGAGCCGCAGCCAGCCATGAGCAGCCAGAGTCGCCAGCCAGCCATGAGCAGCCGAGTCGCCAGCCAGCCATGAGCCGCCAGCGCCAGCCAGCCATGAGCAGCCAGAGTCGCCAGCCCAGCCATGAGCAGCCAGAGTCGCCAGCCAGCCAGGATCTTCCAAGCCGCCAGCCAGCCAGGATCTTCCAGAGCGCCAGTCAGCCAGGATCTACCAGAGACAACGAAGCGGATATTGACAATGGTGGAGTGGGGGCCCGTCCTGCACCCGAGCCGCCGCCATATTAAGGCCCACCGGACCCTCCAATGTGTCAGGTTTTGCGGCCGGAGTCCGCACTTTTGGGGGGGTACTGTCACGCCTGGCCTTAGTATTTTTGTTTCTTTATTATTTTAGTTAGGTCAGGGTGACATGGGGAATGTTTGTGTTTTGGGTGGTATATGGTAAAAGGTGTTGGGTTTAGTGTATGGGTTTGTTTTGAGTGAATGTTTCTAGGTATGTCTATGGTTGAGTGTATGTTTGTAGGTATGTCTATGGTTGCCTGAGTGGTTCTCAATCAGAGACAGATGTCTTTCATTTGTCTCTGATTGGGAGCCATATTTAAGGCAGCCATAGGCATCATGCATTTGTGGGTAATTGTCTATGTCTATGTCTATGTTGCATGTTTTTGCACTTAGTCATTATAGCTTCACGTTCGTCTATTTGTTGTTTTGTTTAGTTTTTCTTTCTTCTAAATAAAGAGCTCGGGAAAGACGAAGGTCGAAAGCTACGCGTCCTCCGAAGCACAACCCAACCAAGCCGCACTGCTTCTTAACACAGCGCGCCTCCAACCCGGAGCCAGCCGCACCAATGTGTCGAGGAAACACCGTGCACCTGCGCCCTTGGTTGCGCGCCTGCCGCCGGCCCGCCACAGGAGTCGCTGGAGCGCGATGAGACAAGGATATCCCTACCGGCCAAACCCTCCCTAACCCGGACGACGCTAGGCCAATTGTGCGTCGCCCCACGGACCTCCCGGTCGCGGCCGGCTGCGACAGAGCCTGGGCGCGAACCCAGAGACTCTGGTGGCGCAGCTAGCACTGCGATGCAGTGCCCTAGACCACTGCGCCACCCGGGAGGCCCTTATAACCTTTTTAAAGACATCACAAAATAACAACCCATATCACATGGTTATTGTTTAGATCACCACTGACCATTCCCCACATTCTTATGTTAGAATTATTGTTCCAGTATTCGCTTTTTGAGTTAGAGTTTCGGCGGGAAGACTGTCTGTGTAGACAGAGCACATTCCTTGGTGGATTTTGGAGAGGGATATCTCTCTGTATCTCCTCTCCTTTAATTTACGACAGGGTGTGAGCTGTCAAACCGGCACAGTTCCCTCCTCTCCTCTTCTGTGGGTGAGAGGAGGTCTGGTTACTGTCATCCATTGTCAAGCTGATCTGACTCATTCGAAACCTCACAGGACAGTCATGACATCTGTAACAGACTAACATTCGAATTGGAGTTAATGACAACACAATACATAAAACATCATAAATACAGAACTTGAAGCAACCACATATTTAGCCATGGAGCACATTCTTATTGGCCAGTGAGGGCCCAAGCCTCAACACACCCACAACTTCTTTATTCATCAAAACCCAGCCCTTTCACACCAGCTACTGTGCCCATAATTAAGGTTGTGAAAACTATAACGCTGCCGTCAGCGCTAAGATTTAACCCTGAGTTAGGTTTGTTAAAATAGAGCCCACTGGGTGTAAAAGATACAGGGAAACGCTTCTGTAATGAGCAGAATTTATCATTACACCTCACTTGGAGTGCAGTTGTGAGAGACATGACATTTTGATGAACACTACATAACATTTTGCTCGTAACACCCTTCCCAGCTAGGACACTGGTCTCTCGCCTTTGGAGTGTTCCTTCCTTCCTCTGCCCAAATGTTCGTCCGCCCAAGTACCATGCCTCAGGAATACCTGGCCTGATGACTCCTTGCTGTCCCCAGTCCACCTGGCCGTGCTGCTGCTCCAGTTTCAACTGTTCTGCCTGCTGCAATGGAACCCTGACCTGTTCACCAGACGTGCTACCTGTCCCAGACCTGCTGTTTTCAACTCTCTAGAGACAGCAGGAGCGGTAGAGATACTCTGAATGGTCAGCTATGAAAAGCCAACTGACATTTATTCCTGAGGTGCTGACCTGTTGCACCCTCTACAACCACTGTGATTATTATCATTTGACACTGCTGGTCATCTATGAACATTTGAACATCTTGGTCATGTTCTGTTATAATCTCCTCCAAGCACAGCCAGAAGAGGACTGGCCACCCCTCATAGCCTAGTTCCTCTCTAGGTATCTTCCTAGGTTCTGGCCTTCTACACCTGCATTGCTTGCTGTTTGGGGTTTTAGGCTGGGTTTCTTTACAGCACTTTGTGACATCAGCTGATATAAGAAGGGCTTTATAAATACATTTGATTGATTGATTGATTTACTAGGATTAAATGTATTGTGAAAATTGGAATTGTGAAAAATGAGTTTAAATGTATTTGGCTAAGGTGTATGTAAACTTCCGACTTCAACTGTAATGTAGGTAGAGTTATTAAAGTGACTATGCATTGATAATAACAGAGAGTAGCAGCAGCATAAAAGAGGGGGGGTGGCAATGCAAATAGTCTGGGTAGCCATTTGATTAGATGTTCAAGAGTCTTATGGCTTGGGGGTAGAAGCTGTTTAGAAGCCTGTGTGACCTAGACTTGGCACTCCGGTACCGCTTGCTGTGCGGCAGCAGAGAGAAGAGTCTATGTCTAGGGTGGCTGGAGTCTTTGACAATTTTTATGACCTTCTTCTGATACTGCCTGGTATAGAGGTCCTGGATGGCAGGAAGTTCGGCCCCAGTGATGTACTGGGCCATACGCACTATCATCTGTAGTGCCTTGCGGTCAGAGGCCGAGCAGTTGCCATACCATGCAGTGATGCAACCAGTCAGGATGCTCTCGATGGTGCAGCTGCAGAACCTTTTGAGGATCTAAGGACCCATACCAAGTCTTTTAAGTCTCCTGAATGGGAATAGGTTTTGTTGTGCCCTCTTCACGACTGTCTTGGTGTGCTTGACCATGTTAGTTTGTTGGTGATTTGGACATCAAGGAACTTGAAGTTCTCAGCCTGCCCTGCTACAGCGCCATCAATGAGAATGGGTCGTGCTCGGTCCTCCTTTTCCTGTAGTCCACAATAATCTCATATCTCTTGATCACGTTAAGGGAGAGGGTTTTGTCCTGGCACCACATGGCCAGGTCTCTGACCTCCTCCCTATAGACTGTCTCATCGTTGTCGATGATCACTGTTGTGTCATCGGCAAAACTTAATGATGGTGTAGGAGTCATGCCTGGCCTTGCAGTTATTAGTGAACAGGGAGTACAGGAGGGGACAGAGCACGCACCCCTGAGGGGCCCCTGTGTTGAGGATCAGCATGGCAGATGTGTTGTTACCTACTCTTACCACCTGGGGGCGGCCCGACAGGAAGTCCAGGATCCAGTTGCAGAGGGAGGTGTTTAGTCCCAGGGTCCTTAGTTTATTGCTGAGCTTTGAGGGCACTATGGTGTTGAAACTTTGATCTGTAGTCAATGAATAGCATTCGCACATAGGTGTTCCTTTTGTCCATGTGGGAAAGGGCAGTGTGGAGTGCAATAGAGATTGGATCTGTTAGGGCGGTATGCACATTGGAGTGGGTCATGGGTTTCTGGGACAATGGTGTTGATGTGAGCCCTGACCAGCCTTTCAAAGCACTTCAAGGCTACAGACATGAATTCTACAGGTCGGTGGTCATTTAGGCACGTTACCTTAGTGTTCTTGGGAACAGGGAATATGGTGGTCTGCTTAAAACATGTTGGTATTACAGACTCAGACAGGTAGAGGTTGAAAATGTCAGTGAAAACACTTGCCAGTTGGTCAGTGCATGCTCGCAGTACACGTCCTGGTAATCCGTCTGGCCCTGAGGCCGTGTGAATGTTGACCTGTTTAAAGGTCTTACTCACATCGGCTGCGGGAGCGTGATCACACAGTAACCCGGAACAGCTGGTGCTCTCATGCATGTTTCAGTGTTATTTGCCTCGAAGCGAGCATAGAAGTAGTTTAGCTCTTCTGGTAGGCTCGTGTCAGTGGACAGCTCTCGGCTGTGCTTCATTTTGTAGTCTGTAATTGTTTGCAAGCCCTGCCACATCCGACGAGCGACGGAGCCGGTGTAGTACAATTCGATCTTAGTCCTGTAATTTCTTATAAGCTTCCAGGTTAGAATCCCACTCCTTGAAAGCGGCAGCTCAAGCCTTTAGCTCAGTGAGGATGTTGCCTGTAAGCCATGGTTGGGGTATGTACGTACAGTCGCTGTGGGGACGACGTCATCGAATCACTTATTGATGAAGCCAATGACTGATGTTGTGTACTCCTCAATGTGTACTCCTCATATTCCAGTCTGTGCTAGCAAAACAGTCCTGTAGCTTAGCATCTGCTTCATCTGACCACTTTTTTATTGATCGAATCACTGGTGCTTCCTACTTTAAAACCTGTTTGGGCTGCAGGGGCAGTATTGAGTAGCTCTGATAAAAGGTGCCCATTTCAAATGGCCTCGTACTCAATTCTTGCTCGTACAATATGCATATTATTATTACTATTGGATAGAAAACACTCTCTAGTTTCTAAAACCGTTTGAATTATATCTGTGAGTAAAACAGAACTCATTTGGCAGCAAACTGCCTGACCAAGAAGTGGAAAGTCTGAAAACGATGCACTGTTCTAGGGCCTGCCTATATATGGGCATGATACGTATTAGTATACATGCACGTCATACACCTTCCACTAGATGTCAAGAGGCAGTGAGAGAAGAAATGGAGTGTTTATCTTGGTCTGAGGTGGAATAAATCCTCTTGGCATGACGTGTCACCCATTTCCTGTTTTCTGGAACGCGCGAGAAGGGACCTGGTATTGCCTTTTGGAAAGCTGTCGTTATAGACGGCTACTATCTCCGGCTTTGATTTTATTTGATAAATGTGACAATATCATCGTAAAGTATGTTTTTTCAATATAGTTTTATTAGATTATTGAAATTTATTCGGGATGTTAGGCGTGTTGCGTTGTGTGCCTTTGTTCAGGAAGGAGAGCTTTGCGCCACTTGGCTAGTGTGCTTGCTAATTCAAGAGGGAAAAAGGACGTTCTAAAACCAAACAACGATTGTTCTAGACAAAGGACCCCTTGTACAACATTCTGATGGAAGCTCATCAAATGTAGGACCCATTTTATGATGCTATTTCATATCTGTCGAACATGTTGTACTAGTAGTTTGCCCCCAGATTTTGGGCACTCTCTCGTTATAACTAAGCTGGATGTCGTAATGAAGTTATTTTTAGAATTCTAACACTGCGATTGCATTAAGAACTAGTGTATCTATCATTTCCTACACAACATGTATTTTTTAGTAATGTTTATGTATAGTTATTTGGTCAGAATAGGTGAGTTTTAGAAAAATATCCGCACATTCTGGGAAAAGATGCTACGTTAGCACAATGTATAACCACTGATTTCAGCTCTAAATATGCACATTTTCGAACAAAACATAAGTGTATGTATAACCTGATGTTATAGGACTGTCATCTGATGAAGCTTATCAAGGTTAGTCAAAAATTATATATCTTTTGCTGGTTTGTTACGATCGCTAACTTTTGCTGCTGGGAAATGGCTTGTGTTTCTGGCTATTGTGGTAAGCTAATATAATGCTATATTGTGTTTTCGCTGTAAAACATTTAATAAATCGGAAATATTGGCTGGAATCACAAGATGCCTGTCTTTCATTTGCTGTACACCATTTAAGTGTATTTAGGTATTTGACGTTGGTGTCTGTAATTACTCTGGCTGCTTCGGTGCTATTTCTGATGGTAGCTGTGATGGTAGCTGCAATGTAAAACTGATTTATACCTCAAATATGCAAATTTTTCGAACAAAACATAGATTTATTGTGTAACATGTTATAGGACTGTCATCTGATGAAGTTGTTTCTTGGTTAGTTTGGTTGGATCTTGGTTAGTTAGGTTGGYTTTGTGCATGCTACCTGTGCTGTGAAAAATGTCTGTCCTTTTTTGTATTTGGTGGTGAGCTAACATAAATATATGTGGTGTTTTCGCTGTAAAACATTTTAAAAATCGGACATGTTGGCTGGATTCACAAGATGTTTATCTTTCAAATGCTGTATTGGACTTGTTAATGTGTGAAAGTTAAATATTTCTAAAAAATATATTTTGAATTTCGCGCCCTGCACTTGAGCTGGCTGTTATCATAAGTGTACCGACGTCGGGCTTGCAGCCCAAAGAAGTTAATTATTGCTTGTAATCAAGAGTCAGGAGGATAGAATTATGGTCAGATTTGCCAAATGGAGGGCGAGGTAGAACTTTGTACGTGTCTCTGTGCGTGGAGTAAAGGTAGTCTCGAGTTTTTTCCCTCTGGTTGCACATTTAACATGCTGGTAGAAATGAGGTAAAAATGGATTTACATTTCCCTGCATTAAAGTCCCCAGCCACTAGGAGCGCCGCCTCTGGATGAGCATTTTCCTGTTTGCTTATGGCGGAATACAGCTCATTGAGTGTGGTCTTAGTGCCAGCATCGGTCTGTGGTGGTGTGTAGACAGCTATGAAAAATACAGATGAAAACTTTAGGTAGATAGTGTGGTCTACAGCTTAACATGAGATTCTACCTCAGGCGAGCAAAACCTTAAGACTTCCTTAGATATCGTGCACCAGCTGTTGTTTACATATATGCATAATCCGCCACCCATTGTTTTACCAGACGCCGCTGTTCTTTCCTGCCGAAACAGCGTATAACCAGCCAACTGTATGTTGATAATGTCGTCGTTCAGCCATGAGTCAGTGAAGCATAAGCTATTCCGGTTTTTAATGTCCCATTGGTAGTTTGTTTTTTTATAATGCAGGGTCCTTCTAAGGCAATTAAACGCATGGTGCATATGGAAAATATTAATGGAAAAAGGTATGGACTGAGATATTATTATCCTGATTTTATGTATTTAAAACATTTCTGGAAATGTATGCTGGTAGAGCGAGTGTGTGAATGATTTATATTCCCAACAGATGGAGGTTAATGTTGCTACTTGGCCAGACTCTAGAGCCCCACTACTTCTCAGGTACCTCCTTCATTTCCAATTTGTCCTCTCTTCTCCACTTCCTTTAATGCCCAAGGCTGGATTACCATTCCAACAGCTCTGTCTGTCTAACTGATCTTTCTTCCCCTGCCCAAGTCTCTGTCAGATTCTATTTCATTTCTCCCTCTCCAACGTGAGAGTACTTCATTGTCTCCACTGGGACTGAAGGTCCTTCTCTTAAGACAAGGTGAAGAACAGAAGAAACTCCCTTCATTTATTCACAGTTTCCTAAAAGTCAACAAATTGCATATGATATACAAAGCATGGATCAAAGCCCATCAACACTCAAACAGTTTCTCTGGAAGTTAACGTAGTCTACAAAGCACTTTGTGTACTAGTGCATTTTGCTAGAATCCTTAGTTGCTCATTGACTCATTGATTCTTGAAGAATATAACTTATAAATGCCTCATGAGCTTAGTAGTTTATTTACTCCAATGTTTTTAAACAATGTAAACGTAAACAAACACATTCAAAACATGGTAAAATTACAATTTTGATATCATGGATGGTCAGTCCTTGCCTCCATAGCCCTGTCTATGAATTTGAGAGTACATTTTGCCAGGCCCATCCCTCAGATTTTTACCGAAACTGAGGTGGGGTAACACTTTGTTGTTATTTTAATTAAGGATTCTAGCTTTAACAGGATTCTGTGATCAATGAAGTCAAATTCTTCTGAATGACATGAGGTTTTAAGGCACAGTGGACAACTTACTCCAGAGTGTGTTAGAATTCCTATTTTACAAACACTATGCAAATATGGCCTGCTCCACATTATTAAGCATTATCAAGAAAATGGATCATAAAATGTTTGTCATCGGAAAATTATAGTATAGCGCTTAGGTAGTATTTTAATAAGAATAAATCATTGTTGCCTGTGATTTGAAACACAATTATCTTTTTTTAAACCATACTAAGGGCTTCTACTTGCACACTCATCTTCTGCACAGTGTTTAATTGCTATATTGTAATTATTTCGCCACTATGGCCTATTTATTGCCTTACGTCCCTTATCCTACCTCATTTGCACACACTGTATATATACTTTTTCTATTGTATTATTGACTGTATGTTGTTGTTTGTGTCGCACTGCTTCGCTTTATCTTGGCCAGGTCGCAGTTGTAAATGAGAACTTGTTTTCAACTAGCCTACCAGGTTAAATAAAGGTGAAATAAAAAAGTAAAAAATTAAATGACGACATGTACAGTTGAAGTCGGTAGTTTACATACACCTTATCCAAGTACATTTAAACTCAGTTTTTCACAATTCCTGACATTTAATCCAAGTAAAAATTCCCTGTCTTAGGTCAGTTCTGATCACCACTTTATTTTAAGGATGTGAAATGTCAGAATAATAGTAGAGAGAATGATTTATTTCAGCTTTTATTTCTTTCATCACATTCCGAGTGGGTCAGACGTTTACATACACTCAATTAGTATTTGGTAGCATTGCCTTTAAATTGTTTAACTTGGGTCAAACGTGTTGGGTAGTCTTGCACAAGCTTCCCACAATAAGTTGGGTGAATTTTGGACCATTCCTCCTGACAGAGCTGGTGTAACTGAGTCAGGTTTGTATGCCTCCTTTCTCGCACGCGCTTTTTCAGTTCTGCCCACAAATTTTCTACAGGATTGAAGTCAGGGCTTTGTGATGGCCACTCCAATACCTTGACTTTGTTGTCCTTAAGCCATTTTTCCACAACTTTGGAAGTATAATTGGGGTCATTGTCCATTTGGAAGACCCATTTGCAACCAAGCTTTAACGTCCTGACTGATGTCTTGAGATGTTGCTTCAATATATCCACATAAAGTTCCTCCTCATCATGCCATCTATTTTGTGAAGTGCACCAGTCCCTCCTGCAGCAAAGCACCCCCACAACATGATGCTGCCACCCCCGTGCTTCACGGTTGGGATGGTGTTCTTTGGCTTGCAAGCATCCCCCTTTTTCCTCCAAACATAACAATGGTCATTATGGCCAAACAGTTATATTTTTGTTTCATCAGACCAGAGGACATTTCTTCAAAAAGTACGATATTTGTCCCCATGTGCAGGTCCTATGCTGTTGTTCTGGGATTGATTTGCACTTTTCGCACCAAAGTATGTTCATCTCTAGGAGACAGAACGCGTCTCCTTCCTGAGCGGTATGATGCCTGCGTGGTCCCATGGTGTTTATACTTGCGTACTATTGTTTGTACAGATGAACGTGGTACCTGGAGTACGTGGAGGTCTGCACTTTTTTTTCTGAGGCCTTGGCTGATTTCTTTTGATTTTCTCATGATGTCAAGTAAAGAGGCACTGACTTTGAAGGTAGGCCTTGAAATACATCCACAGGTACATTTCCAATTGACTCAAATGATGTCAATTAGCCTATCAGAAGCTTCTAAAGCCATGACATCATTTTCTGGACTTTTCCAAGCTGTTCAAAGGCACAGTCAACTTTGTGTATGTAAACTTCTGACCCACTGTAATTGTGATACAGTGAATTATAAGTGAAATAATCTGTCTGAAAACAATTGTTGTAAAAATTACTTGTGTCATGCACAAAGTAGATGTCCTAATCGACGTGCCAAAACTATAGTTTGTTAACATGAAATTTGTGGAGTTTTAATGACTCCAACCTAAGTGTATGTAAACTTCCGACTTCAACTTTATTTCCCTGTGTAGTGTTCTGTGGAGATTCTACATACTGGACATTATAGTGGGAATTCAGTGAAGGGGGAAATAGAAGTATTGAAAATTGATTGCCCAATGATGTACCGGTTTAGAGATAATAAGTGAATCAGCTCATTTTGAACATCCATTATAAGACTTTGAGTCAGGATCAGGCCTATCAGAAGCTGGACAATTCCACGGTTACAGTGATGCTGAGATTCACATTTTCACTTTAAAATGTATGTAAAACAAAAACCAATGGTTGTGAAGTTAAACAAGACATACAACTTTATCCACAAGGACTTGTTTTAACAATTTCCACTGAACATTTTACAAAAACACTTTTATTTGAAGATCAGTGCTGATGCATAACATAATGACAGCACAAACAGCATTCTGTTTCCTAACTTTGCATCTGCACTGTTTTTCAAGTAAAAGTGTTTTTGTAAAATGTTCAGTGGAATTTGATAACAGTAATTCTTTGATCGTTTGGGTTTAAACGTAGTTTATGAGTTACAAAATTGCTCTAAAACGGCTTTGCTTTACTTGTTTATGAACCTCCTGTGAAGCCCATTGGGGACACCAGGTTTGAAGTTGTTGACCTAAAACATAAACACATTTTATTTTTTGGTTGATGGTCTTGGAACAGGTCCATTGCTAGAAGCTATATGTTATTCCGACACTGCATTGCCAACTAATGAGAACCCTATGGCCGTCTCTGATTAAATATGACTGCTCGTCCTCTTAGGTGAGCAGGATGTTGAATTAAGCAGAGATTAGATCAGAGGCCGAAACTGTACAAAAAGGATGAAGACGTCTACATCATGCTTTGACCAGAACTTTGTGAAAATAAACACACCCTGCTCTTCCAGTCATAAACGCGATTGTATAATATTTGCCCATAGTTCTTTTTTTAATTCTTCAAGCCCTGTCAAGTTGATTGTTGATCATAGCTAGACAGACATTTTCAAGGCGATTCAAGTCAAAACTGTAACTAGGTCACACAGGAACATTCAATGTCGTCTTGGTAAGCAACTCCAGTGTAGATTTTGCCTTGTGTTTTAGGTCATTGTCCTGCTGAAAGGTGAATTTGTCTCCCAGTGTCTGTTGGAATGCAGACTGAACCAAGTTTCCTCTAGGATTTTGCCTGTGTTGTTTTGTTGTTGTATGTAGTACCAGTCAAAAGTTTGGACATACCTACTCATTCAAGGGTTTGTCTTTATTTTTACTATTTTTTACATTGTAGAATAATGGTGAAGACATAAAAACTATGAAATAGCCTAGTGGTTAGAGCGTTGGGCCAGTAAACGAAATGTTGCAGGATCGAATCCCTGAGCTGACAAGGTAAAAATCTGTCGTTCTGCCCCTGAACAAGGCAGTTAACCCACTCTTCCCCGGTAGGCTGTCATTGTAATTAAGAATTTGTTCTTAACTGACTTGCCTAGTTAAATAAAATAAATATATATATATTTATATACAGTGGGGAGAACAAGTATTTGACACACTGCTGATTTTGCAGGTTTTCCTACTTACAAAGCATGTAGAGGTCTGTAATTTTTATCATAGGTACACTTCAACTGTGAGAGACGGAATACAAAACAAAAATCCAGAAAATCACATTGTATGATTTTTAAGTAATTAATTTGCATTTTATTGCATGACATATGTATTTGATACATCAGAAAAGCAGAACTTAATATTTGGTACATAAACTTTGTTTGCAATTACAGTATCAGGGCAGACAGTATCAGAGCATGAGGTCTGATAGAAACTGTCTCTGAGCCTGTTGGTATCTACAAACCATCAGACCGCTGAACACATGAACTGGACTGACCAGCTGCTCTGATTCTCTGCACCTTAACACACATGCACACACACACATACATCACAACTGCTGCTACCAGACTCGTATTATCCTGGTCAGTTTATACACTGCCCCCCATCCCCCACTTCCCCAATACACGTGGAAATATTGGACCAAAAATGGTGCCTTCCTGTAATATACTTATGCCAAAATGTTGAGCCATTTACTTTATGTTATTATTTCTTAGTTGATGCATTGTTGAAAAGGAACCTGCAAGTAAGCATTTCATTGGATGTATACCCTACGTATCCCGTACATACGACTAATAAAATGAATAAATAATAAATAAAATAGTTTAGACTGCTTTTCAAATTCAGCATAGATTTACCGAGACCAAGAGTAAAACTTCCCAGAGACCTAGGCCCATAAAGTCAACCACTGTGTTGAAAACCATCCACACTCAAACATTCATCAAATAGGAGGTTAATGAGTCGTTTCAATTCATATATTTTGAAAAGACTTGGTAGATGAAAATATATAGCTAATTAATTATCTACGGGTTATAAAGGAAATGCAAATTCTTTGTTTTAGTAGGAACAGAGAGAAAGAGAACTCCATGAAGGTTGGTTACTAGTGACGAAATGATGTAATCAATATTCCACAGTCAGGCAAAGCACTATTAACCTACTGTATCTATTGTGAAGTTCCCCTGAGCTGGCCACTGGTGGTATTAATATTGTTTTTTTCCTTCTTTTTTCTCCCTTTTTCTCCCCAATTTCGTGGTATCCAACTGGTAGTCTTGTCCCATCGCTGCAACTCCTGTATGGACTCAGGAGAGGCAACGGTCGAGAACCACGCGTCCTCCGAAACACAACCCAGCCAAGCCGTACTACTTCTTGACACAATGCCCGCTTAACCCGGAAGCCAGCCGCACAAATGTGTCGGAGGAAACACCATACCCCTGGCGATCATGTCAGCTTGCATTGCGCCCGGCCCGCCACAGGAGTTACTAGAGCGCGATGGGACAAGAACATCCCTGCCGGCCAAACTCTCCCCAAACCCGCACGATGCTGGGCCAATTGTGCGCTGCCCCATGGGTCTCCTGGTCGCGGCCGGCTGCGACAAAGCCTGAACCAGAATCTATAGTGGCACAGCTAGCACTGCGGTGCACTGTGCCACTCGGGAGGCAGTATTAGTATTCTGAATTAAAAATATAAAGGATAACTGCTGATGCCGTAGAGTGAGACACTAAATTACATATGAGTGGTGGATCACTTAGTGATATAGTAATCTAGTAATCTTTATTTATGTATTTTTATTTCACCTTTATTTAACCAGGTAGGCCAGTTGAGAACAAGTTCTCATTTGTAACTGCGACCTGGCAAAGATTAAGCAAAGCAGTGCGACAAAAACAACAACACAGAGTTACACATAAACAAACGTAAAGTCAATAGCACAATAGAAAAATCTATGTACAGTGTGTGAAAATGTAGACGATTAGGAAGGTAAGGCAATAAATAGGAAAGAGGAGGAGTAGGATAAGGGTACGACTAAAGGCTATAAGAACTGGTCGTCTAGTGCGTTCGGAACAGAGAGTAAAAGGAGCAGATTTCTGGGCGTGGAAGAATAGATTCAAGGCATAATGTACAGACAAGTGTATGGTGTGATGTGAGTACAGTGGACACCTAGGCATTGAGTGATGATGAGAGAGGTTTTGTCTCTAGAGGCGCCAGTTAACCTCTCTGGGATATATGGGACGCTAGCGTCCCGCATGGCCAACATCCAGTGAAAATGCAGAGCGCCAAATTCAAATAAATGACTATAAAAATGTAACTTTCATGAAATCACACATGCAATTTACAAAATTAAAGCTTGTTGTGAATCCAGCCAACGTGTCAGATTTCAAAAAGGCTTTACGACGAAAGCACACCAAGCAGTTATGTTAGGTCAGTACATAGCCACAGAAAAACACAGCCATTTTTCCAGCCAAAGAGAGGAGTCACAAAAGCATAAATAAAGAAAATTAATCACTACCCTTTGATGATCTGCATCAGATGACACTCATAGGACTTCATGTTACACAATACATATATGTTTTGTTCGATAAAGTTCATATTTATATCCCAAAATCTCAGTTTACATTGGCACGTTACGTTCAGTAATGTTTTGCTTCCAAAACATCCGGTGATTTTGCAGAGCCACATCAATTTACAGAAATACTATTATAAATGTTGATGAAAATACATGTGTTATGCATGGAACTTTAGATAAACTTCTCCTTAATGCAACCGCTGTGTCAGATTTCAAAAAAGCTTTACCGAAAAAGCACACCATGCAATAATCTGAGTACAGCACTCAGAGCCCAAACAAGCCAAAGAGATATCCGCCATGTTGTGGAGTCAACAAAGTCAGAAATAGCATTATAAATATTCACTTACCTTTGATGATCTTCATCAGAATGCACTCACAGGAATCCCAGTTCCACAATAAATGTTTGATTTGTTCCATAAAGTCCATCATTTATGTCCAAACACCTCCTTTAGTTTGCGCGTTTAGTACACAATCCGAACTGACGACACGCTGGCAGGTCCAGCTGAAGGTTCAGAGGAAAAGTAATATTACAGTTCGTAGAAACATGTCAAACTAAGTATAGAATCAATCTTTAGGATGTTTTAAATCTTCAATAATGTTCCAACCGGAGAATTTCTTTGTCTTCATAAATGCAATGGAACGCAAGCTACCTCTCATGTGAATGCGCATGACCAGCTCGTGGCACTCTGCCAGACCTCTGACTCAATGCCCTCTCATTCCCCCCTCCTTTACAGTAGAAGCATCGAACAAGGTTCTAAAGACTGTTGACATCTAGTGGAAACCTTAGGAAGTGCATTATGACCCCATTTCCACTGTATCTTGGATAGGCAAAGAGTTGAAAAACTACAAACCTCAGATTTCCCACTTCCTGGTTGGATTTTTTCTCAGGTTTTTGCCTGCCATATGAGTTCTGTTATACTCACAGACATCATTCAAACAGTTTTAGAAACTTCAGAGTGTTTTCTATCCAAATCCACTAATTATATTGCATATTCTAGCTTTTAGGACAGAGTAACAGGCAGTGTACTCTGGGCACCTTTTTATCCAAGCTACTCAATACTGCCCCCCTGTCCCAAAGAAGTTAAGCCAGGTGTCATGACGCTGGTCGGTTGGGGGAGGTTTATGACCCCCATAAATACCTTTCCCCTTTTTCCTCTCTCTACTCGACCAATGTGACTTTTAAAAATCCCTTTGTTAACCTCTCTGCGCTACGAATCCCTTTAGCGGGATCATTTTCCTAAACAACCGCTGAATTGCAGGGCGCCAAATATTACAAAAAATATTTATAATCATGCAATCACAAGTGAAATATACCAAAACACAGCTTAGCTTGTTGTTAATCCACCTATCGTGTCAGATTTTGAAAATATGCTTCACAGCGAAAGCAATCCAAGCTTTTGTGAGTGTATCAATCAATGCTAGAACAGCTATCCCCAAATTAGCATGGTCACGAAAGTCAGAAAAGCAATCAAATTAATCGCTTACCTTTGATAATCTTTGGATGTTTGCACTCACGAGACTCCCAGTTACACTATAAATGTTATTTTTGTTCGATAAATATTACTTCTATAACAAAAAAACGCCATTTGGGTTGCACGTTATGTTCAGAAAACCACAGCCCCGTTCCGTTCGACTAAAATTCCAAAAAGTATCTGTAATGTTCGTAGAAACATGTCAAATGTTTTTTATAATCAATCTTGTTGTTTTTAACATACAAAATCGATAATATTTCAACCGGACCGTAACCTATTCAATAAAAGAGAGAAAGAAAATGGAGAGCTACCCCTCCCGCTCGCAGGAACTAATCAAAGGACACCTGAATAGTTTTGAAAAATCTCGCTCATTTTTCAAAATAAAAGCCTGAAACTATGTCTAAAGCCTGGTGACAGCCTGAGGAAGCCATTGGAAAAGGAATCTGGTTGATACCCACCCTTTAAATGGAAGAAAGACGGGCAAAACATTTACTTCTGGGTTAGATTTCCTCAGGTTTTCGCCTGCAAAATAAGTTTGTTATACTCACAGACAATATTTTGACAGTTTTGGAAACTTGTGGAGTGTTTTCTATCCTAATCGTTAAATTATATGCATATTCTACGATCTGGACCTGAGAAATAGTCCGTTTACCTTGGGAACGTTATTTTTTTAAATTAAAAAAATCTGACCCTAGCGTCAAGAAGCTAACATGGAGAGTATGGTGACATCAAAAAGATGGGAAACGAACCATATTTCGGTAATCCAACCAGTTGAAAATATTGCGTTGGGACATAATGAATATGATGTCATTTCAGTTGGCATCTGAGACATGATTACTGATGATAGGATGACCATACAAACTGTATCTTGGAATCATCTACACAATCGTTAATCATACTCCTACACTGCGTCCCGCATCGGATATCACTCTCTGCTGATGAACATATCTGTGTTCGGAGTCGCCCTGTCTAACTCCCTAAGATAATCACCTCTTGCTCTCGAATATCGCGAACCTCCAGCATACCACTAACCTCTATAGTGAGCTATTCAGATCCTCCTAAATAACTCGTAATATGCGCTCATCAGCTCCTTCGTCTAATATTACTGGCTCTACTCATCTACAGCACCCCGACTCTTCACGGCAGGAGTCGATCACCCTCCAGAGCCCTCCCCCGCATCCCACCGTCGCACCGCTGATCTCATGCCATCAGCGACAGTAATAGCGCTCTATCACCAAGTCACAATTCACCGTTAATCGAACTTCGCTCTAACCTTCATCATTACAATCCCAACAGTCCGCTATGCATACTCAACCCCATCGCACTATTACCACAGAACTACTCATGCATCTTGCTCGATCAGTCACAGACCCACTCACACACCTGCATATCCGATATTCGTGCCTCTCTCGCTTTCACACAAATGTTCTTTTAGCCCTCGCTGCGACGCCGCCCCCTTACCCAAATTATACTCTACTACTCTAGCCTCTAGCCCCACGGTTCAGCACATAGCTACCCGCCTCTCATCCCTATTCCTATCTGATTGTGTCCTTAACCAACTTTGTCCATATTTAATATATACTTCATCATGCCTCGCTCTCCCGCATCATGCTCTAGCCTATCTTTGCTATCACACTGTACCACGTTCCGGCCTCAAACTAGTCCAGCTATTGATAGCCACGAGCAACCAAGAAAACTATCTAATCTCACTCAGCATGACAGTCTCGATAACTATTTACCTCTGCCTTGGTCCTCTATCTCGATCACTCATGCATGCGTCTATAGATAACCACTACACACACCCTTAGCGGCACAATTGCTCTCTGCATATACGCGTCTACAGCATTACATCCTACTATCTACTCACAATGCATCTCTCTCAGATCCTAGTCCTTACTGCCACATCCACCACATCCGTCGTCGCACCGACCCACCCACCCCAACTATTCTGCTCGCCCTGATTACCTAGAAAGAAATTACTAGATCCCAGCAACGCTAACCGAGCTTACTGCGACCACTAATTTACTCACTCATATCAACACTATATCAAAACAACTTAAGACGCATCACGTCAAAGGCGACTAAGCTATTAACCAGTCGACCTAAGATCACAGTTCTGTCGTGTTCCTCGAGCGCACTCCTATAACTTGTCGATTTGATCTCAAGCTTTTCCAGCGAGAACACAATTAAAAATCATACGATTACGTGACTACTAGGGCAGCTCACCACTCGCTATACGAGTGCGGTTATCCGAATAACTAGTAGAGCCATGAAACCTGTCCAATCGGTCACAGAGAGCATCATTCAACATTTATACTATAACGTTATCTCGCCAAAATATATTAATTTTTCACTAACCTTCTCAGAATTCTTCCGATGACACTCCTGTAACATCATTTTACAACATACATATACAGTTTGTTCGAAAATGTGCATATTTAGCCAACAAAACCGTGGTTATACATGAAATAGTCACAACTCAAGCATCAAAATGAGGGACGTCAGCTTTCAGAGTGATCTAGTTTAATCGAAAGCTAATCATTAACTTGACTAAAAAATACAGAGTTGACAGGAATCGAAAGACAAATTAGTTCTTAATGCAACCGCTGACTTACAGTTTTAAAATGATCCTTACTTTTCAATACAGGTTCGCCAAGTGAAGCTATACCAAACAAAATGGCGAAATATGCGTTTAAAATATTTCGACAGAACAACGATTTATCATATTAAATATTGCTTACTTTGAGCTGTTCTTCCATCAGATTCTTGGGCAATGTATCCTTTCTATGTTATAAATTTCTTTTGGTCGATAGATGTCCTCTGTCCTTCGAAATGTCCACTACCAACGACCGAGACCCCCGAAACGTTCCAAAGCTAAAAAGTGCACGACAAAGAAATTCCTCAGAATCGCACTAAACGGATATAAATTGCTATAAAACGGTTCAAATTAACTACATTATGATGTTTTTAACAACTATAACGAGTAAAAACATGACCAGAGAAATATTACTGGTTAAACAACGATTTGGAATGAGGCAAGTCCGATGTCCATCCTGCTTGTGACGCGCGAACAAAAGAGAGTGTACTCCCACGTTTTGTGGTTTTATATGGGCTGGGATTGTGCAATCGATTCCATTCAAAACGTGATGACGTACAGACACCCAGAGGAAGACGTAGGCAGTGTCGGTTTCTTCATAGCATTCACTGTCGCCTTAAAAACAGACTCCAGATCAGGGTAAAAATTTCTGAAATCTGACCCCTGTCATGAAAAGTGCTGTAGATATTGTTCTGTACCACTCAGAGACAAAATTCCAACGGCTATAGAAACTAGAAAGTGTTTTCTATCCAATAATAACAATAATATGCATATTGTACGATCAAGAATTTAGCACGAGGCAGTTTAATTTGGAGACACAAATATGCTAATGCGGAACAGCACCCCCTATAGTTTCAAGAAGTTAAAAATCATTCAATGTGATTTTCTGGATTTTGTTTTTAGATTCCGTCTCTCACAGTTGAAGTGTACCTATGATAAATTACAGACCTCTACATGCTTTGTAAGTAGGAAAACCTGCAAAATCGGCAGTGTATCAAAATACTTGTTTCTCCACTGTATATTATATATATATAAATATGACTTAGGTATATGAATATGAACATGCTATAGGGCTCCCGAGTGGCGCAGTGGTCTAAGACACATACATCTCAATAATATGCATATTGTACGATCAAGAATTTAGCACGAGGCAGTTTAATTTGGAGACCCAAATATGCTAATGCGGAACAGCACCCCCTATAGTTCCAAGAAGTTAATGAGAGAACGGTTTGTCAAAGAGTAAACTCTGCCAACTCAGTGGCCCTGCCCATGTGAACAGACAGTGGTTGTAAACTATGAAACACAGACCTCTCTCCCAATCCTATATAAGCCCCTTGACGAAAATGTAACTTTCTGTTCCGAGGACGTTAGGGTGACGGTCCTACGTTAAAAGGGCTCAGATAATAGGACGGACAGAGTAACTGTTCTACCACAAGACGACGGTACTACCAAGTATCCATTCTACCAAGAGACATTCTTCAAAGGACAACACGGCCTCCCATTTAAGACCAACCGATCGAAACGCAGCTCAGAGTAAATATTTATTGCATTTCCTTTTCCAAATGGGTAGTAATTTAGAATGCATAAGATACTGTATTTACGATAGCATAGCTTCTCCCTTTGTTACTCAGTCTTCCTGCTCTTTCACTCAACCTCCCCCCTTTTCTTTGTGTAACCAGCCGCTATATCGGCTCCGTTCACCAGGTCCATCAATGTATGATTCATTCTGTGTATATGGAATTCTGTGTGATTAGTTAGGTATTTAGTAAATAAATAATTAAACCAAATTTTGTATTGCTGATTCAACTTGTTAGCCAGGGTTCGTGAAGATAACCAAGAATTTACAACTTTCAGATGAAACTAAACAAGGTGACGATTAAATATTGACTGCTATTGATGTAAAAGATTACTAGGTCTTTAAGAGTTTATTCGGAAGATAACAGCTCTATAAACATTTTTGTGGTGCCCCGGCTTTGAAGTTAATTACATTCACCTGATTAGCTTAATCAGGTAATATGAATTACAGAGAAATGATTTTAAAGAATAGCATGTCATATCACTAAATCCGGCATAGCCAAAGACACGACACAGGTGAGGTCACCGCATGTGTGGGGGTGGGACAAAAGGGCTATCTAAGACATAAAGGGCAGGGCTGGGGGCTCTACAGTGAAATAAGACAATAATCACTAACCAAAACGGCAATAGACAAGGCATATTGAAATTAGGGAGAGGCATGTGTAGCCGAGTGATCAGCAGCAATAGGTGAGTCAGGGAGCCGTTCAGTGGTCGCTACTATGCTAGGTGAGCTGGAGACATGGCGAATCAGACAGCTCGCGGGCCGGGGCTAGCAGATGGGCCTTCGGCGACGTCGCAACGGAAGAGCCTGTTGAAACCACTTCGGGCAATTACGTCGAGAAACTGATCTATGTTTCCCTTGGTTCTTGTGTTCACACTCTTCATCAGACCCAGATCAAATCAAAACAACAGTGAAGAGGTGACTCTGGGATGCTGGCCTTCTAGGCAGAGTGGCAAAGAAAAAGCCATATCTCAGACTGGCCAACAAAAAGAAAAGACTAAAATGGGCAAAAGAACACCGACACTGGACAGAGGAACTCTGCCTAGAAGGCCAGCATCCTGGAGTCACCTCTTCACTGTTAACGTTGAGACTGATGTTTTGTGGGTACTATTTAATGAAGCTGCCAGTTGAGGACTTGTCAGGTGTCTGTTTCTCAAACTAGACACTCTAATGTACTTGTCCTCTTGCTCAGTTGTGCACCGTGGCCTTCCACTCCTCTTTCTATTCTGGTTAGGGCCAGTTTGCGCTGTTCTGTGAAGGGAGTAGTACACAGCGTTGTACGAGATCTTCAGTTTCTTGGCAATTTCTCGCATGGAATAGCCTTAATTTCTCAAAACAAGAATAGGCTGATGAGTTTCAGAAGAAAGTTATTTGTTTTTTGCCAATTTGAGCCTGTAATCGAACCCACAAATGCTGATGTTTCAGATACTCTAGTCTAAAGAAAGATAGTTTTATTGCTTCATTTATCAGACAACAGTTTTCAGCTGTGCTAACATAATTGCAAAAGGCTTTTCTGATCAATTAGCCTTTTAAAATGATAAACTTGGATTAGCTAACACAACGTGCCATTGGAACACAGGAGTGATGGTTGCTGATAATGGGCCTCTGTACGCCTATGTAGACATTCCATTTTTTTTTTTATTAGCCGTTTCCATCTACAATAGTCATTTACAACATTAACAATGTCTACACTGTATTTCTGACCAATTTGATGTTATTCTAATGGATGAAAAATGTGCTTTTCTTTCAAAAACAAGGACATTTCTAAGTGACCCCAAACTTTTGAACGGTAGTGTGTATAACTCTGCCGTTAGGGCTAATATTTAACCCTGCAATAGGTTTGTTAAAATAGAGACCACTGAGTGTAAACGATACAGTGAAATGCTTCTGTAATGAGCAGAATTTATCATTACACCTCACTTAGTGAGTGGAGTTGTGAGAGACATGACATTTTGATGAATCATACATGACATTTTTCTAGATCAGTATTTCAGTATGGATCATTGGCTTTAGATTAAATACATATTGATGCACTTATCTAGAACTTGCACGGGTGCTTCTCTATTGTCCTACCAATGCTACATTCATCATTTGCTTATTTTATATTGCAGGGTCCTTCTAAGGCAATTAAACACATGGTGAATATGGAATAGATGAATGGAAAAAGGTATGGACTGAGATATGATTATCTTGATTTTATGTATTTAAAAAAATCTGAAAATGTATGCTGGTAGAGCGAGTGTGTGAATGATTTGTATTCTCAACAGATAGAGGTTGATGTTGCTATTTGGCCAGACTCTAGAGCCCCTCCACTTCTCAGGTGCCTCTTTCATTTTCAATTTGTCCTCTCTTCTCCACTTCCTTTAATGCCCAAGGCTGGTTTACCATTCCAACAGCTCTGTCTGTCTAACTGATCTTTCTTCCCCTGCCCAAGTCTCTGTCAGATTCTATTTCATTTCTCCCTCTCCAACGTGAGAGTCCTTCATTGTCTCCACTGGGACTGAAGGTCCTTCTCTTAAGACAAGGTGAAGACCAGAAGAAACTCCCTTCATTTAGTCGCACAGTTTCCCCAAGATCAACAGATTGGATATGACATACGAAGCATGGCTCAAAGCCCATCAACACTCAGACATTTTCCCTAGAAGATAAAGTAGCCTACAAGCACTATGTACTAGTGCATTTTAGTTGCTACATACATTTAGTTGACTTTTAAACTAATGATATCTACCCATTGATTCTTGAAGAATATAACTTATAAATGTATCTTGAGCTTAGTAGTTTATTTACTCCAATGTTTTTTAAACAATGTAAATGTAAACAAACTATCAAAAAATTGTGAAAAATATAATTTTGATTTCATGGATGATCAGTCCTTGCCTCCGTAGCTCCGTCTATGAATTTGAGAGTATATTTCTCCAGGCCCATCCCTCAGCTATTTACCAAAACCGAAGTGTGGTGTCACTTTATTGCGGTTTTAATTAAGGATTCTAGCTTTAACAGGATTCTGTGATCAATGAAGTCAAATTCTTCTGAATGACATGAGGTTATTAAGGCACTCTGGATAAAATTCTCCAGAGTGAGTTAGAATTTCTATATTATACAGACAGTATGCAAATATGGCCTGCTCCACATTATTTAAAAAAATTATCATAAAATTATAGTATAGCTCTTAGGTACATTTTTTAAATAATAATACATAATTCTTGCCTATGATTTGAAACGCAATTACCGGGCTTCTAAAGACGACATGTATTTTCATGTGTAATGTTCTGTGGAGATGCTACATGTTGTGTATCATAGCAGGAATTCATTGAAGGGAGACATAGAAGTATTGAAAATTGATTGCCCAATGATGTACCGGTTTAGAGAAAATAATTGAATCAGCTCATTTTGAACATCCATTATAAGACTTTGAGTCAGGATTAGGCCTATCAGAAGCTGGACAATTCCACGGTTACAGAGTGATGCCGAGATTCACATTTTCATTTTAAAATGTATGTAAAACAAAAACCAATGACTGCAAAGTCAAACAATCCATACAACTTTATCCACAAAGACTAGTTTAAAGAATTTCCACTGAACATTTTACAAAAACACATTTACTTGACAAACAGTGCCGATGCCTAACAGAATGACGGCACAAATAGCGCAAACCTTAACTATTTTACCCGACTTCCATCTGTGCTGTTCTTTAAGCAAATGTGTTTTTGTAAAATGCTCAGTGGAAATTGATTAAAGTAATCCTTGTGCATAGAGTTGTATAGTTTCTTTAACTTTGTTTGACATACTTTTAAAATGGACAAATCAGTCTCAGCATCAATATTTCACGTGGAATTGCCCAGCTGTATTTAACCGCTGTTTCTACAGTTCACAGGAAAACTTTGCTGTGTTTTATTCCTGAGATATCCTAGCCATCTCAAATACCAGGGAGACATTTTTAAGTAAAGTATCTCCTTCTATCAAATAATACATTCTAAAGTAACATGTTTAATTAGATATTGTGTTCTTGATTTCTGTATCTACTCTACTAAATTGGCAGAGGATTCATTTAGACTGATGTGGTCACTCTCCTGTTTTGCATAAATCTATGACAAAAGGAGCAGCAACAATCAGCCAGAAATACTTAAATTCACGTCCCAGCTAAAAGTCAGTCTTCCTCTTATGTGCCAAATAAATGCATTCCCCTCATTTCAATTGGGACAGTGTACTGCTGAACTCCGGAGAAGCGCACAGATAATCATCCCTGAGGTACTGCACTGGAATTATGAAGGAAAGTTAATAAACAGAAAGTTAAAGAACAATGAGGGACAGATAATCTGGTGTGTATGTGTCATGTTCATTACATGTACTGTATGTGGACATGTCCAACAGACACAGTGCATGTTACAGTTGATTAGGGTAAAACCAGTGTGTAAGTTCTCAATGGGCCCATTAAAGTATTTTAGTGTTTCTTGGCTATTTGTTGTCCTCCTAAGGGAACTGCATTTTATTTTGGCTCTTGTCCTTAATTGAAACAATAGATACAACCATAGCAGAAACTTAGGCACTTCGTTTTTACATTTGCTGGAGCACGGAGTAATTCATTGTATCATTAGCATCTGCTTTGTATTTCAAATGAGATCCTCAGCAGGTTGATTCCTCAGAGAGAATGTCTTGTATACTATAATACAGGGCCAAACACAGACTATACCATGGCTACTGTTGACTGGTTCCGCACAAACTGGCAATGATTGCAGTTCTATTGATAATCCGTTTTCAGGAAACACAGTCACCACGCTCTGTACCATATGCCATTGGTGGCCCATGCAGTTTCATTATACTGCAGAGGCTCTGTCACTGCTATTTATTTGTTTTTCCCTTTGTTCTGTACACTAGTACCTTTGGTAAATAAGGGAGGGCGGATTCTGATTACCTTGTCAAGACTGCTCACCCTGCATCTTCCCGCATCCCACTACCTCAACCGCTTGTGTTTCATCCAAGGAGTTAATTAGTTGTGGTATCGGGCGGGAACAGAATGTAAGAGAGGCAGGGAGTCTGGACACAAGCTCAGGTTACATGCGGTTACATTGATCAGAAAGCCAGTGTGACATTATCTACAACTTGGTGCATGCATCGCAACTTCAAGTTCTAGCATTTTTTTATACCTAATTGCATTTTTTGTTTACTCTTCTCCCTCACTGTTGTTACTCCCTGACATTCTCTCTCTTGCTCTTTCTTATTCACAGAAAAACATTATTCGGGGTAGGGCAGATTTCTCTGAACAGTAATCCGTAACTGAATATTGATTGAGCAGTCTTGTTTTGATGCTTTATATTACTGAGAACATGTTCAGATTACCTCTAGAATATTTATTTAACATTTAGGTGTTGATACTTCCAAGAGTTGTATCCCAACTTTGTCAAATCCATTGCATTTTAGGGGACCCAGTGTGGCCCAATGTCACGACTTCTGCCGAAGTCGAAGCCTCTCCTTGTTCGGGCGGTGCTCGGCGGTCGACGTCACCGGTCTTCTAGCCAACATTGATCATTTTTCATTTTCCATTGGTTTTGTCTTGTCTCCATACACACCTGGTTTCAATCGCACTCATTACCTGTTGTGTATTTAACCCTCTGTTTCCCCTCATGTCTTTGTCAGAGATTGTTTGATGTTCAGTTTCGTGTTTGTATTGGTGCGCGACGGGTCCTCGTACCCACTTTTGTTTTATTGTTATTATAGTTTTGGAGGTATGTTTTATTTATTGTCATTAAACAACTCCATTACCTTAAGTTTCATTCTCCTGCGCCTGACTTCCCTGCCATCTATACTCCCAAGAGCACCCCCAGAAGAAAATATTTTGTTATGTTACTTTAATATGTGTTTGTGCTTCTAAAATCAGCATGCACATTCACACAGTTACTTTTTATACTGGTGTCTCCTCTATGAAATAGATTTTTTATAATATGTCATATAACAAAATTAACACATGTACAAGCGGATTACCTCAATTATGTCACCAGATTATTTGCTATATTAAATGTTTGTCTATAACAAGGTTCTGGGGTCACTTAACCTTACACTCATGGGAATTGGCCTATATGGATAGGGCCAAATTGAAATGTTTCGAACAGAAGAACTATAAAAATCATATTCAGGACCATGTTAGCAATTGAAAGAGAACATTCAGGAGATAATGGGGAATTGAAAATCAAACAATCTCTGACAAAGACATGAGGGGAAACAGAGGGTTAAATACACAACAGGTAATGAGTGGGATTGAAACCAGGTGTGTAGGAAGACCATAACACTGCTGAACAATCAAATGGCCACCCAGACTATTGCTGCTACTCACTGTTTTTATCTATGCATAGTCACTTTACAAATTACCTCGACTAACCGGTACCCCCACACATTGACTGGGTACCGGTACCCCCTGTTTATAGCCTTGTTACTGTTATGTACATTTCTTGTTACCTTTTATTGATACATTTTTTAAACTTTTTTATTTAGTAAATATTTTATTAACTCTGTTTTATGAACTGCATTGTTGGTTAAGGGCTTGTAAGTAAGCATGTACACTTGTTGTATTTGGCGCATGTGACAAATACAATTTGATTTGATTTCACATTTAATGTTGTCGTTTACGCAGTTCAGAAACGTTCCATTATAAATCGCGGTCTGGGTCAGGTGGGCATCATTTGAAAGATTATTTGTATTTCTTTATGTTATTTCAACTTTATTTACTTGGCAGTTAAGAAAAAAAATCTTCTTTACAATGACTAATTCTATTGCCAACATGCCTAGGCAGGTCAGTTAAGAACAAATTCTTATTGTCAATGACAGCCTAGGAACAGGGGGTTAACTGCCTTGTTCAGGGGCAGAAGGGCATCTTTTTACCTTGTAAGGTCGGGGATTCGATCTTACAACCTTTCGATTACTAGTCCAACGCTCTAACCACTAAGCTACCTGCCGCCCCATCTTACAGCGTAAGGCAGATTGTACAGATTGTAATTTTGGTGTGCATGGAATGGAGTCATGAGTGCATTCAAGTGTGTGTTCCACGAAAAATGTCCTTCACAGTATGACAAACACAGGATCATTCTGTTCAGGACAATCCGGGGTATAATGCATGTCATTAACATTGATACTGTAAATGATATGGTTTTTCAAATATGGAAATGTGAAGTGCACATTAAATGCGTGGTTAGCTTGTATGACATCAAAGCGGTATTTTTTATATTCCTCAACTTCTCATCTTTCAGAACACATTGACTCCTCTCGATTTACAGCATTTCCTTCACTCAGGCAACAACAAATGTGCTGTTGGCCAATTAGCAGGAGGGATGGGGGCTTCTCCTTGTCGTGCGCGGTTCTCAAGATTAGAATGGTTGTCAGTCTAAACCCATACAGCGCTGTGAAGCAAAGAACCTGAGCTCTGACGTCATGCATAACATGTTACTGTACAGCCACTGCGTTCCAATTTAGGTGCTTATCAATTACAAAATCTGCCATTTTCAACCTGTATACGGGATTACAGGGGGTGTGAGTGTAAAGGCCTACCCTCACTTGTCTCTCCTCACCCCATTTAATTGAATGGTACAAAGCATTGCTGCCAAGTGCACCACAGCATAATTTTAATTAAACCCAAGTACATGGAAATGAAAACCAGGCATAGAGTAACTAAAGAGTACAATGACCTTGTATTTATCCACTCTTCTAATAGTTTTACAATATGCATGACGTTGTCAGAATGAACACATGGACTGGATTAGGAAAGCAAATTAGAACATAGTTACTCACATCTAATCCTGCTCCTTTTCCTAACAGAAATGTTCATACCCTTTCATAATGAGTCTCATTACTTGTGTTTGTCTACTTAATTAATGCCTGTTTACAATACATGTACTGGTCAATGGTTATGAGAGGTCAAGCTGATTATATTTCACACCTCTCATTCATCAGAAAATGTTTGGCATTTAAGTCTCTTTCCCTAACATCTCTGTCCTAGTATACAGATGTTATGCCAAGGAGAACCCACCAATGGATCACTCTGAAATAGTTTTGAATTATATTTTAAGTCTTTATATGTCCTTCAAAGATAGAATATAAATAATTGAATTGGTCTTTTTCGTTCTGTCCCTTTCCCCTTGTTATCCAAAGGCAGTACATGAGCATGCTTAATCTGAGCCACACGCCTTCCTCATAACAGAGAACACTCTTTGTGAAATAAGAGAGAGGAGTCACTCAGCTGGCAGACAGATTTCACTTCATCGGTCATGTTGACCCATAGTCTCAGCTCACCACTTCACAACCTGCCACATCTCCTGGGAGGCCCATCAAGGAATTCAATGAACATTTCAATGCATTAATGAATAAAGATGTAACAAATCATTATTTTAATATTTTCGCTTTATCTTCTTCTTGTTCTTTTCACTCTCTGCAGTAATAGACAGTTTTTATTAATTTCTCTATGTAGTTTCTATTTTATTCCCCATAGTATTGCATAGTCTCTCCATTCCACTTCTTCCCATAGGGGATCTTTTGTGTGGTCATTGCTGTGAGGTCAGTGAGGCACTCAGTCCAGCAACCATTTTCTTTTCTTGAGTCATCATTCATTCTCAGAGTTCTTGCTAGCCTTTCTCATTGTGGTTTTCAATAGTAGGACAGTAAATTCTGCTCCAAATCTCATGTTAGGTAATTGCCTACTATATAATCACTGCCAACAAAAGCCGAAGGTGTTTGAATAACGTTTTCCATCTCTTCAATGCTTTAAATAGTTTCTTGTCATTTGCACTACTTTAGCTGTGTCTGCAGATTGACGTTAATTTGATAGCTCGGGTTAAAAAAAAAACAGTTCATGAGGTACAAAATAGCCACTGAACATTTTAGAAAACACATTTACTTGAAGATCAGTGCTGATGCATAACAGAATGACAGCACAAACAGCACAAACCATCATTATTTTACCAAACTTTTCATCTCCACTGTTGTTCAAGTAAAAGTGTTTTTGTAAAATGTTCAGTGGAAATTGATAACAGTAATTCTTTGATAGCTTGGGTTTAAACAACAGTTTATGAGTTACAAAATAGCACTAAAATGGCTTCGCTTCGGTAGTTAATTTACTTGTTTATGAACCTCCTGTGAAGCCCATTGGGAACACCAGGTTTGAAGTAGCTGACCTAAAACAAACACATTTTATTTTTTGGTTAATGGTCTTGGAACAGGTCCTGTGCTAGAGGCTATGTTATTCCGACACTGCATTGCCAACTAATGAGAACCCTATGGCCGTCTCTGATTAAATATGACTGCTCGTCCCCTTAGGTGAGCAGGATGTTTAATTAAGCAGAGATTAGATCAGAGGCCGAAACTGTACAAAAAGGATGAAGATGTCTACATCATGCTTTGACCAGGCCTTTGTGGAAATAAATACACCCTGCTCTTCCAGTCACAAGCGCTGCAAAGTGGGCACACGAGAGGGCAGAGGAAGCCTTTAGGTCCATATAGACACAGTTCAGAGGTGAAAAGAAGGTAATGAAAAAGGTAGTGAGAGAAATACAATTTTCTGAGGCTGTATGCCAAAAGAATATTGCTAAGTAGCTGCCAATGGTGATGCATTGGCGGTCTGGTTTAAAGGAGGACTCTAGAGCAGGTGTAGGCAACCCTGCAGGATTTTGTTCCAACTAGACACCACAACTGACTAACTGAGCTAATTGATCAGCTCAGTGATTACTTACATTCAACCCACCTGATCTTCCAGGTTGGTTAAGAGGTTAATTTGTCTACACAACCTGTTATCGCGTGACTCCAAGTTTACTTCGATTTGATAGTTATTTTATCAATATTTGGGCATAAAGTTGTTTACACTGCCATTTCTTTACAGACACAAAAAGATCACACCGTGTCAAATGAACAAATTGTCTGTCGGCATTTATAAAATTGTACCGGCATTTCATGTTTACATCAGCCTTGTCATCACATGAAATGGTTGGATGGAAACATAGTTAGTCATAACCCCAAATGGAACCATGCAAAAACACGTGCAAACCATGATCAACACGTGCAAAGCATTAATACATGCTTCTATCTGTGTCTACCACAACACGTTGTCCTTTTCTGTGACCAATTAACTCCCATAGACCATCTGCAGGCTCAACAAACTTTAGAGCATTTTACTCTGTCAAAAATTCTTAACACCCTTTTAGTTGCAATGCTTTAGGGTTTTTAATGCTTTGAGAATGCAATAACCCAATTTAAACTCGTAATGAAAAATGTCCAATCCTTAGGTCTCGTGTTATTGCCTTCAGGATAGTAGTCTATAATTAAACGTGTTAAAGATAGCACCTTTTATGGGTAACAGCTTCAATTTGCCTGGTTTTGTATCATCAGGTCTGAGGCGCTGAGACAGAATGAAGACACCATCCGTCTATCTCAGTCAGAGAATCATTCTGTAATCATCATTACACACATGTGGGAAATAGAAAAGTAGGTTGTTATTGACATCACTCTCCCATCATATCAGTGCTCAAATCCCATGTGTTGGAATCTAATGGATTGATTTAGGGGTTCCAGATTTGAATAGATGCTTTGAATCCCTGCAGGTATAAGACAGAGAGTCTTGGTTATCTCGTTTTAAGGAATAATTACCCAGAGGCATCTCCTTTCAATAAGACCTGTCAGCCTGACAGAACGGGCCCTTTCTACCTGGACCCGTCCGTCCGTACTCTTCCCCTTCAGCAGCTGGAAATGAACAGCTCTTCACTTTAATTGAAAAGAGGAATAATCACAAATAGGAAGATTGATATCTCTGCCTTAAATGAAGGAAAGGAAATGAATTAAACTCTACCTCCTTGATTCCTGGTTCACTATGGGTGGGAAAGCAATTATGCCGGGTTCCTTCTAATCAATCCCTTTACTGAATGGTGAGAATACAAGGGGAAGTTGTTCTTACTTATAATTTATGGGGTGGATAGGCAGGTCATTTTTTCAACAGTAAGTGAAAGATTACAAATACCCAAATATAATCCTATTCAGAATATAGAAATAATTCATGTAATTATAAATAACGTCTCAGTGTATTTGAATAAAACATTTTTTTTTAGATGATGCCACGAAAAAGACGAGACAAGGTGTTCAGCCAAAGTTCTCTGAAATAGATTCAGACATTTTCATTAGAAGTTTAATTTTCAAGCAAGAGCCACTGCTCCATGACTGCAGACCTTGGAGCCAGTAGCCAATTCATTGTAATTCCCCCTTGTTCTAAATTAACCAAGGGTCAAAGCCAAGCTCCAATCACTGCAGAGCGGTCCCAGTGGACATCACTTGTGTAATTAATTCATTTTAGCCAATAGTTTTCATACTGCTAGCTTCATCTGATTTCTAGCATGAATTTGTTATTAATGGTAACGGTTCGAGGAATACACACAAGGGATCAGATGTTTTAATGTGTGTCATTGTATTACTTGTAGAATTCTAAGCTAAAAACAACAGAATTCCATCTAATGCTATGCCTAACTTTTGAATGGCACAGTGTGGTGCCTGTACCACAGATCCATATTGCCATGTATTGAATTATCCAAAATGCTATCAAGGTCATGGAAGAGAGCTTGCTGAGTAAAGGTCTCGGCACTATTGACATTTGGCCAAGTGAGATTGAGTTAGACACCCAGGGTCATCAGAGGGGAGCTGTGGTGGGAGGTAGGGCTCGTAGGTGGAGGGATGAAGAGTCAATGGTGAAGGTTACTGTTAATGTGATATTATTCTCTCAGCCTCCTCCCCATTTGTATTCCAAGGGGCCCTGTCCTAAATTTGACCCATTACATGAGGTGTTAGGAAGTGGTACAGTCTGACATTGAACAGATTCTTATTTATCTGAAGCACAGAGGGTAAGCATTTCACTACACCAGCAATAACATCTACTAAATATGTGTATGTGACCAATACAATAATTTTCATACAGCAGGGAGTATAACAGTTGTACAAGTGTGAGAATGATATGGTTCATTGTATTCATTACTTCCTTCTTAATAGATAATAGTGCAACCAATGTGGGTACGCTGTGTGTATGAAAACCTGATTAAAAATGTGCTTGCAAAATTGATGGTATCCAAACTGTTATTACATTTTACAAGCATTTGTAGCATGTTTTATTCTAATTGACAACAGTGTGAGGGTGAGCACACTGTATAACTACAAGCAGTTGGTTAATGATTCACAGTCCCTTCAAGGAGATCCTTCACTAAAGCAGGCATTTATACAAAGATTCCATTCTAGGTGACAACAAATTTAACATGTGAACATATGACAGTTTTCTAAGGAGACATTCATTTGGTTTATTCATTGAGTCAGTTAAGGGTACACCAGAAGGGGTTTGCACAGTGTGTGCAGAACTAAAATGACATAACACTGTAGACTGATTATGGTTTGATATTGGTTGCCTTTTGTTTGCCCTGTCCACATTCCTTCAACAGCAAACACACAAAGACGAGAAAAAAATGGTATTTAAATTTCCCCAGTTACTCTTCCCAAAGACTGAATGGAGTTTTTATGATTCTCAAAAACGAGTGGACTCAAACAAATCAAAGTTTATTTGTCACGTGCGCCGAATACAACAGGTGTAGACCTTACAGTGAAATGCTTACTTACAGGCAAAAAAATGTACAGGCAAGAAATGCTTACACCAATAGTGCAAAAAAAGGTATTAAGTGAACAATAGGTAAGTAAAGGAATAAAACAACAGTAAAAAGACAGGCTATATATAGTAGCGAGGCTATAAAAGTAGCGAGGCTACATACAGACACCGGTTAGTCAGGCTGATTGAGGTGTACATGTGGTTAAAGTGACTATGCATATATGGTGAACAGAGAGTAGCAGTAGCGTAAAAGAGGGGTTGGTGGGTGGTGGGTGGCGGGTGGCGGGACACAATGCAGATAGCCCCACAATTTCAAATAGTCCGGGTTGCCATTTGATTACCTGTTCAGGAGTCTTATGGCTTGGGGGTAAAAACTGTTGAAGCCTTTTTGTCTTAGACTTGGCACTCCGGTACCGCTTGCCATGCGGTAGTAGAGAGAACAGTCTATGACTGGGGTGGCTGGGGACTTTGACAATTTTTAGGGCCTTCCTCTGACACCGCCTGGTGTAGAGGTCCTGGATGGCAGGCAGCTTAGCCCCAGTGATGTACTGGGCCGTGTGTTTATACTTGCATACTATTGTTTGTACAGTTGAATGTGGTACCTTCAGGCGTTTGGAAATTGCTCCCAAGGAAGAACCAGACTTGTGGAGGTCTACCATTTTTGACTGATTTCTTTTGATTATACCATGATGTCAAGTAAAGAGGCACGGACTTTGAAGGTAGGCCTTGAAATACATCCACAGGTACACCTCCAATTGACTCAAAGTCAATTAGCCTATCAGAAGCTTCTAAAGCCATGGCATCATTTTCTGGAATTTTCCAAGCTGTTTAAAGGCATAGTCAACTTAGTGTATGTAAACTTTTGACTCACTGGAGTTGTGATACAGTGAATAATAAGTGAAATAATCTGTCTGTAAGCAATTGTTGGAAAAATTACTTGTGTCATGCACAAAGTAACCGACATGCCAAAACTATAGTTTGTCAACAAGAAATTTGTGGAGTGGTTGAAAAAAGATTTTTAATGACTCCAACCTAAGTGTATGTAAACTTCCGACTTCAACTGTATATGATCTCAGATCTCAGGATCAGAGATAACATTTATGGAGTCATTTTTGTGTGCTAATATCTGTTGCACTTCGCTAAAGCTCAAAACCTAGCAGAGACATCTCCATGATAGCCTACTTCCACGGCCATAGTGTATCATATCATCATTGCTAATGGGGAACTGTTGCTTACTGTATTAAAGATGCAAACATTTGAAAATAAAATACTACTAAGCCTGTGTTTTACATAAACCAGAGTGAGATAGGTACAGTATGTATTGAATGTGAGAGATTAAGACAAAATTAATGTTCTTCTTTTCTGTGTCCTTTTCTCCCAGACAGGTTAATGAGGTAGTGAGGGAGACTTTACCATCAGAGTCCTCTCGTTAAAAAGTGGGACGGCCTGATTTATCTCAACTGGGAGTGAGGCTGACGAAGCACGGAGATCTGGACAGGGATTAATCACTCGGTCAACGCTAATTTGGACCAAGGGCAAAACGAAGCCAAACTCCCCTGAGCTCAGTGCCAAACCTCAAGGTTCCTGTCCATCAGGGTGCGGATGAGATGACGGCTAGGAGAGACTGAGCACCACTCATATTTTAGGAAGCATATTTCATTTGGGACCTTTTTAAACTATTGATCGACTCTCTTTCTCCCGCTCCATTTTTCTTTCTCATCACTTATCCCCAGGTGACACTGCAGGTTATTCATGAGTATTCTCCTTGTGACTATATCTCCTATTTTCAAGTTGTTTATCCATATCAATTGAGGGGTTATTTTTTGTGTATATATGGGTTTGTATTTGTGTGTGTACAGTGTGTGATTGTAGGTAGAGATCTTCCTCTTCCCAAATGGACCTGGTGCTTTCCCACCCGGACCCAATATGCATAAGTAAATGTTTTAAATATAGAGACCCCTTCCGAATGAACAAAAGAACAACTAGACCTATTCCATATAAACCTGTTGGGATCCAGACCCAGTCCTATCTGAGTGAGGGAAGCAGCAGAGAGCTACTTTTATTAGCCGGAGCGGAGAGGAGGGAGAGAGGTGCTGCTCTTGTAGGCGGGGGAGGGGCCATACTGTGAGCGAGTGACACAGCAACCAACCAAGCTGACTCACGCTTTAGTAGACAAATACAGTAACTAACGTTTGCTAGCTGGGCTAATTGAGGCTGCAGTGCATGCACTTTCTCATCCTACAGTTACAAATAACAACAACTCCCTTCAGAATGTTAAATAGCAGCCTACCTGTTGGCTCTTGGTCATTGTAGCCTATCCTTCTCCTTTGACTTTTAATTCCTTGATTTTAATTCCATCTTCCATTGTTTTGATATCCCGTAACACACGGAGGCTCTATGACTGTAGCCTATTGCCGCTTTGGTGACTTGTGATTGGCCAACAAAATCAACAAGCTACACAAGCCACTCTTGTGAATAGTACGAGCAGCAGCGTAAATTATAAAATGTCTCTATCTACTGCAGCAGTCAAGTTCGGAACTGTACTGGCCCTTCCTGGACAAGTCTGTTAAAATTACAGACACCCGAGACCTGTGAAAATCATGTCAGATCTGACCCAGACCCATGACATTATTTAGAATTCTGAATCTAGACACACTTGGGTCTTTGACCGGGTCTCGGGTATTTGAGTACAGGCAGATCAGTGAAGACCTCTAATTGTAGGTAGTGTATGTGGGTGTTCTTCTAAGAAAGACACCATTCTGCGTAATAGACAGAAGGTTGTGTCATGTACCGAAAAGGAGTGACATTCAGGATCAATAAAAAAAGTAATAATCTTGAGAGAAAGAGGAGTGGAAAATCACAAGATTGCACCTTATGAAGAAGGGTCTGGTTCAGGGCTGGCACTTTGAGGGTGTAGTGGAGCCTGAGATAAAAGGAGAGGAGAGGAGAGGCCAGAGACACAGAACCTGCCTGAGTCCCCTTTGATCTGGCAGCAAACGCAGACCCATCGGGCCAAAAGGAGACTTTAATTCTCCAGAGAACCAATCCATTCACATGCAGCACTCACAGTGGCCACACACATCCTGTGCCATGTGTAATTATGGTTAGGAGGAAAATGGGTCAGTTAGGCATCTTATTCCACAGTATTAGTGTCAAGGACAGCATGATTCGGCCACTAGGATCTCTGTTAATGCATTGATACTTGTATTGCTATTCCTATTAAATTTTCCCAAATGATTACACAGAGTGTATGCTGTATCCTTTACTTAAGAGAAAGATTGGAAATGATCACATTAAATATTTGTAGACATCCACCTCTCCAGCACATGCTGTATTGACAGAAACATTAACTTGCTTCAGAGAGGTGTCCTCCTCCTCTTCCTCAGAGGTAGTAAACAGTAGACAGGAGATACGTTCAGTCTCATGGCTGCATGCTCTCCCTGTTACACTGTTCTAGTTAAACCAGAATGAGACTGAGATTCACAGAATCTTGTTCCACTCTTAATGTGGGCTCTGATCATCCCATGCAGTAGACCATTGAAGGGATACCTTTATATTTAAAAGAAGGCAGTCCCCAATGAGACTTACATACACTTTACCAGTCCCTCCAGGCAGGTCCCTCCACGCTAAGTCCATAGCCTGATCATTTCCACCACAAACCCCATACGAATTATAATAATCAGATCAGTTTGTGTGGACAGGAAGTCCACACATTCATTCAGACTGCCATAAGAATGGTAACACCTGAGATCAACATGTCATGTGTTGGTCTATAGATCCAGCTAAGTGTCGGTGCTGGAGATAAGAGGCAGAGAGGGTGATAATGACTGTGACAGGGTGGTGATTTCCTGTGAGGCTGGCTGTCAAATAATCCCATGGGGTCATCCATTAAAATGAAATTTCACCCTGGGGGAATCTGGGCTTGTTTTCATCATGTCTGAGGCAGTTTTAGGACAGTGAGATGCGTTTCACACATAATTGCCCAGGAAGAAAGCAGGTCAGGGCTTTGCACGTTGAATGATATACCCTATGACGGCTTCTAGTGGATTGGGGGATCTAAAAATGAATGTAGTCCTGCTTTGTAGGGCATTTTGCGACGGCTCTATGTTGTACTGATCACACGATACGTTTTTGTGGGTGTAGATATGGTTGTCCTTGTTCAATAGAACCATTGGACGTCTTTCAGCGATGTTCCTATAGGCAAATTCATTGCTAAGCATTCAAGCAGACACATTTTTTCCAGTCTCTGAAAGAATACAACTTGAGTTGTGAGGTGCTCTTCATGCTCTGGCCCCCGTCACTCGCCCAAAGCGGCCTTTTATGAAAAGGAGACCGACACTGACAACAATCCTTTGGGCAAAACTGAAAGAACTGACTAGACGCAATGGCTTCAAGTGATTCCTCTCATCAATATATAACTAAGTTAGCTAAACCACTACCGGTATCCATATCTATGACAAAAAATAGTAGAGTTTTTAAAATCAAGATATTTTGTATCTCGATTGTAAAACCTGTTCTCTTTTTAAGCATAGATATGGCTAGCTACTAAACAGCAAGCTACAATGTTACAACCAGCAACCTAAAGCTAAGCTTACCAGCTAACGTTAGCACATGACTGGAGTTCAAATCAAATCAAATTTTATTAGTCACATACACATGGTTTGCAGATGTTAATGCGAGTGTAGCGAAATGCTTGTGCTTCTAGTTCCGACAATGCAGTAATAACCAACAAGTAATCTAACCTAACAATTCCACAACTACTACCTTATACACACACACAAGTGTAAAGGGATAAAGAATATGTACATAAAGATATATGAATGAGTGGTGGTACAGAACGGCATAGGCAAGATGCAGTAGATGGTATAGAGTACGGTATATACATATGAGATGAGTACTGTAGGGTATGTAAACAATTAAATCTGCATTAGCTTTAAAGTGGCTAGTGGTACATGTATTACATAAAGATGGCAAGATGCAGTAGATGATATAGAGTACAGTATATACATATGAGATGGGTAATGTAGGGTATGTAAACATTATATTAAGTGGCATTGTTTAAAGTGCTAGTGGTACATTTTTACATAATTCCATCAATTCCCATTTTTAAAGTGGCTGGAGTTGAGTCAGTATGTTGGCAGCGGCCGCTAAATGTTAGTGGGCTGTTTAACAGTCTGATGGCCTTGAGATAGAAGCTGTTTTTCAGTCTCTCGGTCCCTGCTTTGATGCACCTGTACTGACCTCGCCTTCTGGATGATAGCGGGGTAAACAGGCAGTGGCTTGGGTGGTTGTTGTCCTTGATGATCTTTATGGCCTTCCTGTGACATCGGGTGGTGTAGGTGTCCTGGAGGGCAGGTAGTTTGCCCCCGGTGATGCGTTCTGGCAGACCTCATTACCCTCTGGAGAGCCTTACGGTTGTGGGCGGAGCAGTTGCCGTACCAGGCGTGATGCAGCCCGACAGGATGCTCTCGATTGTGCATCTGTAGAAGTTTGTGAGTGCTTTTGGTGACAAGCCGAATTTCTTCAGCCTCTGAGGTTGAAGAGGCGCTGCTGCCCTTCTCACAACGCTGTCTGTGTGGGTGGACCAATTCATTTGTCCGTGATGTGTACACCGAGGAACTTAAACTTTCCACCTTCTCCACTACTGACGTCGATGTGGATAGGGGGGTGCTCCCTCTGCTGTTTCCTGAAGTCCACAATCATCTCCTTTGTTTTGTTGACGTTGGAGTGTGAGGTTATTTCCTGACACCACACTCCGAGGGCCCTCACCTCCTCCCTGTAGGCCGTCTCGTCGTTGTTGGTAATCAAGCCTACCACTGTAGTTTCATCCGCAAACTTGATGATTGAGTTGGAGGCGTGCATGGCCACGCAGTCGTGGGTGAACAGGGAGTACAGGAGAGGGCTCAGAACGCACCCTTGTGGGGCCCCAGTGTTGAGGATCAGCGGGTGGAGATGTTGTTACCTACCCTCACCACCTGGGGGAGGCCCGTCAGGGAAGTCCAGGACCAGTTGCACAGGGCGGGTCGAGACCCAGGGTCTCGAGCTTGATGACGAGTTTGGAGGGTACTATGTTTAAATGCTGAGCTGTAATCGATGAACAGCATTCTCACATGGTATTCCTCTGTCCAGATGGGTTAGGGCAGTGTGCAGTGTGGTTGCGATTGCGTCGTCTGTGGACCTATTGGGTCGGTAAGCAAATTGGAGTGGGTCTAGGGTGTCCGAGGGTGTGGAGGTGATATGGTCCTTGACTAGTCTCTCAAAAGCACTTCATGATGACGGAAGTGAGTGCTACGGGGCGGTAGTCGTTTAGCTCAGTTACCTTAGCTTTCTTGGAACAGGAACAATGGTGGCCCTCTTGAAGCATGTGGGAACAGCAGACTGGATAAGGATTGATTGAATATGTCCGTAAACACACCAGCCAGCTGGTCTGCGCATGCTCTGAGGACGCGGCCTGGGAATGCCGTCTTGGCCTTGCAGCCTTGCGAGGGTTAACACGTTTAAATGTTTTACTCACCCCGGCTGCAGTGAAGGAGAGCCCGCAGGTTTTGGTAGGGGGCCGTGTCAGTGGCACTGTATTGTCCTCAAAGCGGGCAAAAAGTTGTTTAGCCTGTCTGGGAGCAAGACATCCTGGTCGCGCGGGGCTGGTTTTCTTTTTGTAATCCGTGATTGACTGTAGACCCTGCACATACCTCTTGTGTCTGAGCTGTTGAATTGCGACTCGATTTTGTCTCTGTACTGGGACTTAGCCTGTTTGATTGCCTTGCGGAGAGAATAGCTACACTGTTTGTATTCGGTCATGCTTCCGGTCACTTGCCCTGGTTAAAAGCAGTGGTTCGCGCTTTCAGTTTCACGCGAATGCTGCCGTCAATCCACGGTTTCTGGTTGTGGGAATGTTTTAATCGTTGCTGTGGGTACGACATCGTCAATGCACTCCTAATTGAACTCGCTCACCGAATCAGCATATTCGTCAATATTGTTGTTGGACGCAAATGCGGAACTATTCCAATCCGCGTGATCGAAGCAGTCTTGAAGCGTGGATTCAGATTGGTCGGACCAGCGTTGAACAGACCTGAGCGCGGGAGCTTTGTTTTAGTTTCTGTTTGTTAGGCTGGAATCAACAAAAATGGAGTCGTGGTCAGCTTTTCCGAAAGGGGGCGGGGGAGGCCTTATATGCGTCGCGGAAATTAGTATAACAATGATCTAGGGTTTTTCCAGCCTGGTAGCACAATCGATATTGCTGATAGAATTTAGGGAGTTTTGTTTTTAGATTAGCACTTGTTAAAATCCCCAGCTACGATGAATGCAGCCTCAGGGTGTGTGGTTTCCAGTTTACAAAAGAGTCAGATAAAGTTCGTTCAGGGCCATCGATGTGTCTGCTTGGGGGGAATATATACGGCTGTGATATTGATCGAGAGAATTCCCTTTGGTAGATAATGCGGTCGACATTTGATTGTGAGGGTTCTAGATCAGGTGAACAGAATGACTTGAGTTCCTGTGTGTTGTTATGATGATCACACACCACGTCTCGTTAATCATAAGGCATACCCCCCCGCCCTCTTCTTACCAGAAAGATGTTTGTTTCTGTCGGCGCGATGCATGAAGAAACCAGCTGGCTGCACCGACTCCGTTAGCGTCTTTGAGTTAGCCATGTTTCCGTGAAGCAGAGCACGTTGGCATCCCTGATGTCTCTCTGGAATGCTACCCGTGCTCGGATTTTCATCAACCTTATTGTCAAGAGACTGGACATTGGCGAGTAGTATGCTAGGGAGGGAGGCGCGATGTGCCTGTCCTCCAAGCCTGAAC